>NC_135562.1:19980625-20275625 GCF_964340395.1 Glandiceps talaboti | reverse complement strand
ATATCACTATATTTAATATTAGGCTTCGCAGGTACACAGTACTTTTCATCGGGATAATATCGTACAAGAAGTGTGTTGCATCTAAGCTAGAGTCTAATATTAGATGGATGAAGGGTATTTGTGCAATGTCGCGCCTTCATGAAAAATCCGGAACGTACCTACCTCCATCATGAAGGCAGAAAGTCCTTCCTATCTGCATGTCTACACCGAGTGCTATAGTTTTGAATAATTTCACAATGGTGGTTGATAGAATGCATTTTTAAAATCATGTATCACCTCGATGTTAAAAGAACATAAAAGTTCGAAGTTTTCCAGAGAAATAACACCACAGCCTAATCTCTCACACTTCCCAGGAGATCTAAATATCAAAGTTCAATTCTATCACACCCACACCACAAGGTGCAGCGAGCATGGAATTGATTGATTGATTGATCGATCGATCGATCGATCGATTTATTGATTGATTTATTATTTGGGTGAATGATTGATCGATTGAATGATTGATATTTTTGGTGAAATAAAACTTATTTTGTGTGTGATGTTGATCTATTGATTCATTTATTTTTGTAGTGATATAGAAACAATTTCTTCTTTCCCAGGCTACTTTTCTCACTTTCAGCTGTATATAATTCTCTCCTTATTGACTAAATAAAGTCATCTTGTCCATTATTCACCTCTTATTTCCATATAGTGGTCGAAGCCACACACCACAGGGCAGGGTTCAGTGAGCATGCATGTAATTGATTGATTGATTGATTGATCGATCGATAGATTTCTTGATTGATTTATTATTTGGTTGAATGATTGATCCTTTGAATGATTAATTTTTGTGGTTATATAAAACTTTTTTTCTTTCCCTGGCTACTTTTCTCTCTTTCAGCTGCATATATCATTATCATTTTATTGACTAAATAAAGACATCTTGTCCATTATTCTCCTCTTATCTAAATTAAAACGCCCCTAATCTTATAATTGCCATGAGGTCTGTTACATTAAAACGTTGCTTTATTTGCTAGTCCTCTAGTGCTAGTGGTGAACTTAGCAAACAGCGCCAGCTCCTGTGGTTATTAGCAAAACCTCCCTGTGAGTCACAAAGGTTACATAATTTTATTTGTGTAGATTTGGTGCAACTGCACGGTCATAAAGCCTTAGAATATGCATGTATTGTATGGCAAGGAAGTTTAACTGAAACACAAAGATCATAGACTATAAGATACGTGTTGTTCCGCCCTCACCGATGTGTGAGGGCGCCCCATCACCACGTACCGTACACTGAGACTACAGATCACAGATAGAAAGTGTTCAAAAGAGAGCTTTTGGAACTATCAGCACTTAAAGTTAGAGAATTACAATTACGGATGGGATTTTATTTTACTAATCACAAGTACCCAACAATAAATATAACTTTAGGAACTAAAGAACTGAGTAAAAATTACTCGGTTCAGTTGTTTTCTGTGTGAGTATGTAACAAAAGAACGAATACATTAGTTTTGTCACTTTTGTTAGTAAAAAAATAAAATTTTCAAATTTTCACATGTCACTCTAGCTCTTTTCAGTGTCAGTGGTGCTTTATGGTAAGGAAGTTTAACTAAAAAACAAATCATAGACTGTACTAAAGATACACAGTGTCGTTCCGCCCTCACCGATGTGTGAGGGCGCCCCATCACCACGTACCGTACACTGAGACTACAGATCACAGATTTTGATAGAAAGTGTTCAAAAGAGAGCTTTTAGAATTATTCAGCACGTAAAGGTAGAGCATTACAGCACCGTCCAAGACGCACCGCCAAGAGGTTGTTTCGTTTATCGTCATTTCGCAGTGTCGCAGAAGAAATAACAATTCTGGTTTGCCAGAATGCAATGGGTCCGTTACATCACAAAGTTTAAGGAATAAAATGTAATTTCTAGAGGAACAACGTATAGACAGAAAGTAATATGTTCTTGTGGCACGTTGAGGGCGCTCTTGTAGAGAGTTGTAAAGTAAAGGTGGATTCAGTACAGTCTAAGCTCTGTCACCAAGGAACGACCATCGACTTTTTGTTTCTTGATGCTTTGTGTGTGTGTGCATTTTAGGCAAGTCTCCTTTTTTCACAATTACTTTTTAGGTACAGAGCAACAGATCATGCAGATGTTTTATGTGTGTTAGTCAGGTGTAAACCGTTAAAAGGTAGGGCCTACGTTTTTCCAGAGCTATATTTTCCCCAAGGAAGGTTTTTTTTATCTCTGGTTTTTAGTGCGAGTCCAAGCAGGGCTGACTTTGTCTCTCAGTTGCAACAACAATTCACATGTGTAATCACTTTTGTCTTTGTACACCTCTCTATGTGAGGTATTAAAGCCTGGCAGCGTAACCAAGCAATGTAAACAGCTTGTTGGTGTAAGTTTGTGTATGAAGCCATGAGTGCAATCAGAACCTTATATTATTTTGCTGGCTAGAGATAGCGACACCACAGCCTCCTATATTCGGTTGGAGAGTTTTATCTTTTAATTTGCGGCACATCGCGGATCGTACTCAGTATTATTCTAACTAAGTCGACATCTTTCTTGTAACCCCAAGGCATCCAGAAAGAAAAGCCCCTTCTGATCTATTTGGGGTTTTTATTTTCTTACACTTGATATTTTGCTGATAAAAATACAACCTCGGATAACAATTATTGTTTTGCAGTATTTTCACTTGTAAAAGGTAAATTTTGAAGGAGATAACCAAAACTTGAAGATTATGATGTAGAATTTATCAAGAAAACAAAAACCCAATATAGACCAGAGGGTGTTTAATCAAAATTATGTATGACTAGACTATGAACACTTACCAAAATTTTACGAACTTTAATAGAGAGCTAAATAGAAATAGAGTCATCTTACTACCAATTCAGATTGACTATAGAGTTTCAATTTGGCGGCATGATGGTTTCCATACAAGGTTATCCCACTATTAATATAAATCAATATCACTGTTGGCTGTGAGGAAAATTATTCAAACACAAAATTTTTCATTTGTGTTCATATTGACATAAAATGTAACATTCCATGTGTGTGCACAAACAGTGCCTGTATTTAGTTTGTGTAATTCGTAACAAAACCCGTAATTTTGAGATGCAAAAAAACAAACAAAAAAAAACATCATGTCACGTACGTAATTAAAACTCTATAGTCACTCTGATTTGGTAGTAACTTGTCACGTATATTTGACCATATATTTCAACGTCTGTTTTATTGTATATTAGACGAAAGAAACAAGAAATATCTAAAGTATGCTTTTGACGATTCAGAAAGCCTCGCACACACACAGCCCACCAAAAATAAATAAGCTAATATCTAACAACATGTAAAACCCATTACACTAGGATAAAGTGAATGTGTGTTTTGATTTAGTAGTTTATTTTATCTAGTGAGAGGAGACTGTAAGATATGTCGTGTCGCTCCGCCCTCACCGGCCTGTGAGAGGAGTTGAGTGATGTCTGAAGGCCGGTGAGGGCGCCCCTTCACATCGTACCTTCCAGACCTTGGAGTTGCTAATCCTCTTTTCTGCTCGGCTAGCGATTCATGCTTACTTAATTTTGTCTACAGATAACTAGTTAATAATATAGTGATGCAGTTCGCAGACCGAATATTGAGTATAACAAAGCGACTATTTTCTATTAGATTTAGCTCGGAAGGTAGACGCAAATCACTATATTCGAAATAGACGCATTGACGGAAATACTTTTATGGAAATTTAAATTTCAGATTCATGATACTTCTATTGAAAAATTAACTTACCACAATACAACGTTAAGTTATAAAGTTTCAGACATGGAATTGGAGGACACTCAGATGATGCTAACTGTCAGAGAGAGAGAGAGAGAGAGAGAGAGAGAGAGAGAGAGAGAGAGAGAGAGAGAGAGAGAGAGAGAGAGAGAGAGAGAGAGAGAGAGAGAGAGAGAGAGAGAGAGAGAGAGAGAGAGAGAGAGACGGACATACATACATACATACATACATACATACATACATATCAAATTCTTTTATTTCCAACTTACATGAAAATAGCATGTACAGGTAAAGTATTTACATAATTCCTTTACAGAATACACACACAATACCTTGCAGGAAATCATACTGACATACATACATACATACATACATACATACATACATACATACATACATACCGTATGCAGACAGATCTGACAGACAGACAGACAGGCAGACATATTTAATGGACAGATCGGACAGAGCGACCAAATAACCTTTTTTAAACAGGGTATATAAGTTGCATTAACGCTGGAAAGCAAATTAACTTCGCCCCAATTTCAACTCGCCATAATGTCAACTCGTGCATTTTTAACTCGTCTCACTTCCTTTGAAAATCACGAAGTAAAATAATTTGTAGAGTTTGGTAGGATTATTATTGTCACAATTCCTGGAAGCAAGTGAGGTTGCATTAGTATTAGTGTGATGGGGTCATGATTGTGTTTCGTGATTTTAGTTGTAAAAGACGTTACAGTAGACGTAAAAACATCGTGCATCCACACTATTGACTTGCAATTTGCTTTATCCCTTCATCGTTTGGTAGGAGCACCAGACTTTAACATTTAATGAAAATGAAACACAAACAATCAGTCCACAAAAAGGGAAATTGGAGCGAGTTGAAGTTTGGGCTAGTTGACAGTAAGGCGAGTTGAAATGGGGCGAGTTGAAATCGGGACAAAATGATCCGTCACCACTGTTTTGAATATGAGGGCCCGGCCAACCAGTGCAGCCAGCAGCTAACTTGTTGCATACACCACAGACCGAAGGGTCTATACACACACTTACAATAGGCCTTTCCAAAATTTGCCATGGAGGCGCTCTACTTTCTGTCTCGTTTTACTTCTGTATGTGTGTACCTTGGGGTATACATGGTACATGTACAGGCAAGGATCTGATAAGATAATTATTTTATTATAATAGATCCGTGGTACATGGTATAGGTTACTCGGTAATAAGACACAGACAAGTAACACTACTGCTTTCCTCGATGTCTGAACAATACGAAAAACAATACTCCTTTTTTCTAAAAAGTGACCCTCCCTCAATTCCAAGTTCTAAAATCTGATCCTCCCCATCTCAAAATGACAAATTCACTGATAGATGGAAGGAAATTATGTGGCCAGATTAAAGGGACAGTAGCTGTAACTTTTGATGATTTTTTCAGTATGTTTTGTTCTGTGTATCAACTACAGTTTTTAGTTTCTTATTCTATTCCATAACACTACCGTGTTTGTTGATCGGCATTCTGTTAATTCAATTTTCCCCCTTTCATTTCCATTGCGACAAAGTTTCCGACCGTCAGATCTACACTAACTCACGGTCGATGACATTTATTCTATCGTGATTGGCATATTTTGAAAGTCGAATCGAAATATTGAATTCTGTTCAATTTCTCATCTTTTATTTCCATTGCGACAAAGTTTCCGACCGTCAGATCTACATTAACTCATAGCCGATAACATTTATTCTATAGTGATTGATACATTTTGAAAGTTGAATCGAAATATTGAATTCTGTTCAATTTGCCCCAGTTTATTTCCATTGCGACAAAGTTTCTGACCGTCAGATCTCCATTAACTCAGCCAATGGCATTTATTCTGTGGTGATTGGTATGTTTAGCAAGTTGATTGGCATTTCTGTTCAATTTACCACCTTTCATTTCCATTGCGACAAAGTTTCCGATCTACATTAAATCATAGCCCACGATATTTATTCTATGAGCTAACCCCAAACTATTCTATGGAGAATTATATGTAATCCACTCGGGAGAAAATACGCAAAATAAAGCAATTAACAAACATGCATGTTGTGTACGTGTGTGTACTGATAAGAATAATTTTTATTGAAATTTGTATAATAATGTCATCATTTATTTCTTTTAAAAATTATTATCACTAATCAAGAGAAAAAGAAATAAAATATACATTTCACACCACGAAATAATCTTTTACATATCATTATATATTCTGTATGTGTATATGGTTTAGTTACTTTATGGATCTGTTTAATCCAGACATACACGATGCTGACAATGGTGGTGATTGTGATGATAATGATGATGATGATATGAGAGAGTTCCTCGCTTTAGTCCATTGTCATGAATTGAACACGCAGGACCGACCTAGCAAATACCAACATCGACTGTTCAGAACTAAATCGCCCAATTACAATGGGGAGATTCAGAAATGTATTGAAATAAAACTGCCATCAGAGGCAAACTTTTACAGTCATTATTTCCTATCTATAATCCGGTCAAAGCAGCAATGAAAACATCAAAATCAATGTTGGCGTACAAGGTTCTGTAATTTCCCATTTGCTATTTTGATTTTACAGAAATGATATTAAACAAGCCCATAAACTGGGGTTTGAAAGAGTTGTTTATGCAGCAAAAATGTTGACATTATTTTGGTATAATGTTAATAAAATTATTCAACAGTATACAGAGGGACTTATATATACATAGAGAGAGAGAGAGAGAGCGAGAGAGAGAGAGAGAGAGAGAGAGAGAGAGAGACAGACAGACAGACAGACAGACAGACAGACAGACAGAGCTGTAAATATGTTTTGTTATTTCTATTCATCTTTCTGAGGGCCTTTTAAATACCTAGTATTTTTCCCGACAAGTATTGGATATGTATAATTTTTGAAAACATTTTACATTTGTACATTCCAACAAATATTGTGAGTAGGAACAAAAATTCAATGACTTTGTCCTTACGGAAGGCATTCAGTTTAAATCTGATTATGGTTATCTGCTGTTTTATACTTTCAAAAATATAGTCTCAATGAAATAATACGAAGGATGTTTATTGCCTGTTATTTATTGCCCTAAAGGTAATATAACACATAGAAAGACAATTAAGATATATATATATATATATATATATATATATATATATATATATATATATATATATATCTTAGTTGTCTTTCTATGAGATATATTACCTTTAGAGCAATAAATAACAGGTAGATGGCAGTATACATCAAGTAAATTCCTTCACAAAGGTAAAGAAAAAAAGATTATGTAAAAATGAAAATGAGTTTCTTTGTATTGCCACGTGTCTATAGCCCAAGTTAATCTTATTTTCAAAGTTTTGAATCGACATAAATGAATTTAGTGGGCATTGAGAGGGACAAGCATAAACGGATATATAAATAAATTCAAATAATAAGCTATAATTTAAGATTCTTTTGGTCATTTGGAGATCTCACTTTTTCTCGCATCGTCCCTAAATTATGGAATGCGTTGCCTTTAGATACACAGAAATGTAAAACAGTGATTTCTTTTAAGTCCAATTTTAAAACTCGCCTTTTTAAACAGGATTATGGCCTATAAATAAGTTGGTATTGACATTCTCACCATCTATAGGACCTTATTTTATTTAAAATATGCATCTCGTCATTTTAACTTGCGTACAATTGTTTTTTTTCTAGATTAACCTAGATTTTTTTTTTCTTGATTTGTTTCATTACCTCCCGTAAGGGTACGGGAGGTATTAAAAGGGGAATGTTTGTATGTATGTATGTATGTATGTATGTATGTATGTATGTATGTATGTATGTATGTATGTATGTATGTCTGTGTGTGTGTGTGTGTCTGTCTGTCTGTCTGTCTGTCTGTCTGTCTGTCTGTCTGTCTGTCTGTCTGTCTGTCTGTCTGTCTGTCTGTCTGTCTGTCTGTCTGTCTGTCTGTCTGTGTCATCATTTTCTAAAATTCGGCTGGCTCAATTGTAATGGAATTTGGGATATATAATCTTTAGGGTAATAGCTAGACCTGATTAGGTTTTGAGCCAGATCTGTTAATGTTTAATTAGAGAAATTTGCATATTAGTGAAACCAACTAATTATGCAATATCTTAAGACTGCATACTTCAATTTCAATATGAAATTAGTATATTCGTTCAACATAACAACATACATTTGTCCTATAAAATTCATTGATGTATCTTACAGCGTTAATGAATAATTTGCATAATTAATTATTTTTGGTAATTAGGCTATATCTTAAGAATACATACTACAAATTCAACATAATTTAGTACATACATTAACCATAAGAAAACACATATGTCCTATCAAGTTTGTTGATGTACTGTACAGTGTTAATGAATAATTTGCATAATTAATTATTTATGGTAATTATGCTATATCTTAAGAATACATACTTCAATTCCAATATAATTCAGTACACACGTTAACCATAACAATCGCATATGTCCTGTAAAGCTAGTCTTGCTGCTAGACGTTCGGGCTTTCTTTCGATGCTAAAACTATAAGCGAACGAAGTTCGCATGTGAGGGCCTGCCCGAACAGTCTAGCGAATGTCATTTTCAGACCGGACATTCCATTGAGATTACATTGAGAGGTGGGTTGGGCCATCTATGCATATATATACTTTAATATATTCAATAACCTATGACCTCGGGGAATCTCTGCATGCAAGTGTTGACAAACACATTTACGTCATTACTATGGCTTATCGCTTTATGGTAATTGTGAGTTTGATGAGTGTGTAGACGTTGTCATTCACACATTTCGGTTAATGCATTGGTGGTTATTTATACAAGCCCCTCCTTAAGATGAATATGCATGAAAATTTAGCTATCGTCCTCTGTTTGTGCTTGTCGCTAATACGGTTCTCTGATTGGCAGTTATTTATATCCTGATGACATTCGCTAGACCTCGGATGTTCCATCCTCGATAGCGTTGTTCGGCTGTGTGTCGTATTTTATCGGAAGAACATCCGAGGGCTAGCTGATAGACTACTGTAAAGCTAGCTTGTTGATGTACCTTACAGTGTTAATGAATAATTTGCATAATTAATGATTCTTGGTAATTACGCTATATCTTACGACTGCATGCTTCAATTTCAATACAATTCAGTACATACATTAACCATAACAAATTGTGTATGTCCTATAAAGTTAGTTGATATACCGTACAGTGTTAATGAATAATTTGCATAATTAATGATTTTCGGTAATTAGGCTATATCTTAAGACTGCATTAAGCAGTATCATACACTCTTACATACATTAACCTAAGAAAGCACGCTTGTCCAAAAAACAAAGCCTGTTACCATAGTTGTTTAGTTTAATGAGTTATTTGCATAATTAGTGATTCCCTTACGGGAGGCATTCAGTTTAAATCTGGTTTTAATATTTCCTGTTACACGCCTATGAACACTTTCTGGATATAAGGTGCTCTATAAGTGCTTATTTATTATTATTATTATTATTATTATTGTTATTATTATTATTATTATTATTATTACAAGTGAAGGGGTTTAAATAGTATATAATAATAAAGCATTGCGTGAGAGACAATTGAGAGGAATGGTGCCTGGTCCTGTTGTCAATAAAATACAAAATACATTTTCCTTAGGAGGCAACATTTTGGGGCAATTTATGGCAATTACGATTTGGCAAAGGACAAATGGCCACATTTTAAAATCAAATATAATGCAAAGTGGACCGTTTTAGACTCTTGAGTTCGAAACAACCCTGACCTCATTTTAGACCAAATTACTTGAAAACGAACCCAAAAGGTCGCACATCAATGTATACTCAAATAAGGGAGTAGCCAAGTTTACTGAAAAGATTATCGATTTTTTCCGACACCCTGCAGGCGCTCAGAGCTGTGCGAGTGTGATAAAATTGAGCCAGGTTTTTGAGCTATTGGTACTTATTTTATTGTTCACAATATATTTGTGTGCCGTTGTGGTGGAGTCAAATGATGTATCCATTCGTTGCAAAACTTGGCCTCAGATTTCTGTTTGCTATGAAGACAGGTGTACTTGATATTTAAGGATCATTTACAGAAATAATAGTTACCAACGCAACGTTAGATTTGTTTACGAATTACGTCGCTGTACCCATCATCAATGTCGCTTATCAGATGTCACACTAAATGATTGTGTTGCTTCCCATCAGAAAATTTAACTGGAGGTAAGGGAAATTTTGATCGTAACATATTCAGTCATGAAATCATCAGGTTTCTGGCAATTTCCATGACTTGTTTAGAAAGATTACAGTTCAATAATATTTAGAAGCAACAGCATAAAGTTAGCGCTAAATATTACGTGATAACAATCAATCCCAGTCAACCAGATGCACATGGTGGTATGTTAGTGCCTCATGTGTATGGTACCGGACGGACTAGCCTGTCTGTCAGTGTCAGTGTCATATTTTGCTTCTTATCTTCAAGATGTTTTAAGAAAATGAAAATAGTCGTTGTCTGATCAACAGAATTTCTCTTCCACTAGAAGTTTAGACAACATTTAGTTGTATTCTCATGTAAACGTTGTTGACCATGCATGATATGTCACACTGACCTCGTTTCCTTCAACGCCTTTATGAAACTAGGTCAAGGGTTAAATTCACCGAGAACGAACACTTTCGCTACATTGCTAGTCTTGTTTTGCCGCGTAATCATCAAATATTTTCCAGATAATTATGAATAAATTTCTTATTTTACACTTTGGGCTTTTTAGTTTTGTCTGATAACCAGCCACCTTGAATACTATGTACTCACTTTATTTCACTTTCTCTTGATTGGGTTCATTACCATCCACACAGTGACACGAAGCAGTTTCATTGTCTTTCAAAAACGTACCCGTCCCGTTCGTACATGAAGACTTACTGTACATGTACATGCGGCGTGGTGTATCGTCTACGACTATATTTGCCTTGAATTAGTTGTAACATGAAATAAAATTTGAACAGGCTGAACAGAACTTTGGCCAGGCATGTCTTATTTTTGTTTTATTTATTTATGTTTTTGTTTTGACGTAACTGTACTGTGTTGTGTCTATATGAATCTGTGTTTGCCATGATCCAGGTAAACACAACAATGGCAACACTGAATTGCAACATCAGTACAGCGTTGCGTCTTTTTATGTTGATTTCGACAATGATTCATGCTATGTATCAAAATAAAAGCAATCAACTCTCCGTAGTTTGAAAGCAAGACAGACAATCGGACTACGCATTATTGTTCAAAAACAAAAACAAAACAAAATATTATCGTGAAGCTGACTTGCCTTCTTTATATCAGTTCAAACACAATTTTCGATTTCACTTTGATCATGAGCCACAACCGGAGAACTCCTAAATCGGTCAGGGAACTCAGTTATATTTACATGCTTACTGGCTCGGTAAAGGTTATTATTGTGATGGGCAAGTATAGTGTGTATACTATTTTTTATTGGAGTGTTGTGTTTTTTGGTTCATTGTGCACGATTGAAATAGAAACAAGTGAATTGCACATAAAATCGTAAGTGCTAATTCGTATTGGGGAAGGAAACGAGGTCAAGTCAAGTAATCTTTCAAACAACTACCCGAAACAGTGTGTCATGGTGCCGTATATCGTCTACCACTATTTTTGTCTCCTAAAATAAAATAAAATTCGAACATTCTGAAGAGAACTATGGCTAGGCATGTCTTACAGTGCAATTTGTTTGTTTCATTTATTTATTCATTTTGTTTTGATTTGTGACGTGGGAGCGTGAGGTATTCACTGCACTGTGCGTCTGTGCTATGTCCATATGAACGTGTTTTCGCCACGATGTGTGTAATTTTCCAGATAGACACAACATCATTGTTGCGTCTTTTTATAATTGACTGCGTCAGTGGTACAAGTTATTGTATCAAAATAAAAGCAATCAACTCTCGGTAGTCTGCTTGAAAGCAAGACAAACAATCCGGACTATACCATGCATTAAAAAATATTTGCAATGCCCTTTCTGTTTTTAAGTCAACTTCGTGTAAATTTTAGCAACTTGTAAATTAATGATTATTCCTAGTCGTCCGGCAAAGTCATGTAAACAATAAACTAGTGAGTTGGTTGCTTTCATTGCCTATCATTTTGTGTATATGATGTGTGTACGGCACACCTCGTACTGCATGCTGCATACACACATAAATGCAGTGCACATAACATGCGTGATTCGCGTGATAACTATAGCTACATTGCAATACATTCTAGTGACGTCAGTCGTCTTGCACGCGCAAAATAACCAGTCGCCATCTTGATAATTCTGCACTTGTCAGCAATCTTCACGACCGAGAAATTCTGGATAATAATATTGATATTCCTGTAACAATCGATGTAGTGATACTGTGATCGATCCCAACTATATTGTGTCCTTATCGTTTGAATTTGGCATGTGTAACTGGGACCCGGAAATATGTACGTACGCATATGCACATCATGTTGTCAGTTGAGTTGGAGAATTTAAAAGCAGACGATATTTTGTTGGATAAAATCCAAGTACAAACAATAATATACAGTATGGAGTCAACGATCATGTCAACTTGTACTCAAATGTGTGTGTACACTTACTTTGAAGATTTTGTGATAAAAGACTTAACCACGCTGCGTAAATGGAATTGTCAAGGACTGCTGGTATATTTTAGGTATTTACAATTTATTCTGGTGATTTTAGAGTTTTAGAATTGCATAGGTTTGATACAGATAATTTCAAAACTCATGAAACCTAGTTACAACATATATCACCAACCCATACATTCAAACAGCAATGATGTTTTTTCCTAAATTTGAAATTTTTAAAGTGTTTTGTCTAATTTTTCAAAAAATCACATAATATGGTTATTTTGGTTACCATGGCAACTGATGTTCATTAAATGACCACTTTTTTTTGAATTCAGTATGACAAACTACCCTTGGTAGTTGGGTCAATGTGCAAATAAAAAAGATATTTATCAGATTTATAATGTTATTTGTGAGATGTATGTGTATGTAATGAAAACATAATTTTCACGTCTACCTTATGTTGCCATGGAAACAGTCATCAAATTGTATACAGTTTATGTTACACCAGGTAGCACTAACTCATACATGTCTAATACAAGGACATTTTTTCACTGTATTATCTTTTTTTTCAATGTTTTATGTCAAATTTTGGAAAAATGATTAACATATTATGGTGATTTTGGTTACCACGGCAACAGATGTTCATAAAATGACCCCCTTTTTGTACTCAGCATACAAAACTACCCCAGGTAGGGTGGTTAATATTCCAATAAACCTGATTATTACAAAAAATATTATTTCTATATACTATTTTATAATTATTATTATTATTATTATCTTCTGAGATACCTCACTTGACTTCGAAACTTTACAAATACCCAATGACGGCAGTGAACTACAGTTTACAAGCTAATTTCACATTTTATATTAAACATACGAAATCTACTCAAATATGTATGAAATGGAAATTACCATATTTGCATATTAATTAGCATATTACAGATTTATCGGTATAGCATGTGATGATACTGGTATAGTGATGCATATTATAATGTATGCAAATTTTCTAGTAATGTTAATATTAATATTTCTTTATTAAGCGTATTACAAATAAAAATAATCCCAATGTGCTTTACCACTGACAGGACAAAAAATACTACAAAAATACACCATTTGAACATTGTTAAAATGTCCAGATACCATACAAGACACTAGTAAAACGGTGCATGTATATAATAGAGGTAACATATACAAAGTGCATAGTGATAAACATCTTTTTAAAAAAGAAGTAAGTTTTCATACAGTTGCCGAATGAAGGAGCAGCTCGGAGCTAGAACATGATGGCAAGGCATTCCACAAGTATACATTTATTTAAACAAATTATACAGTACATGGCTTTTCTTATCTTTCACCTTGAAAAGAACTTTGAATATTTTGTTAGGTTTTACACAGAACTTTAGATTGAGATTTTATAGCTCTGTGTGAAAAACATTTTAGCTTGAAGCCTTCTACCAATGTTATTAGTTATTAATGTCATCGAGGTTGATTATTTAGAGAGAACTTTAATATAATAGAACGAATACATTCATCCAACTAATATATTAAAAATAATATATTGGGCATTTTGAAGAGAAAATTAAATATCAATATTTGATATCATTTAGTCATAATAGAAAACAAGTCTAGATTTGATAATAGAGAATTCGTTTTATAATATTTATTTTCAGAACACATCTCAGCTACTATATATTGCAAATATACGAGTTAAATATTGGATTACTAAGCTGCTACATACACTTAGACATTTTGCAAAACAAATATTACCGTATTTATTTTCCTTACTTTTCTTATTTACCTTGAATATAACTTTGAATATTTTCTTAGATTTTATTTTCTGAATACACTAACTTTCACGTTTTCACACGATTTTTTATATTTCTGTTATTGAATATCTCTTTAAGTTTTTATTAAATTTGGAAATAAGATTTCTGAACATAGGTTCATTCGTGTTTTCTTAATATTTCTATTGAATAATATTACTTCGAACATTTTATTAAATTTAAAATTGGGAACGGTAGTTACTTTCGGGTTCAAATGTTTTCTTTTTGTTAATATAGTTGTAAATGATTAATACGTTGCTTTTCTGCTTAAGAAAATATCTATGGTCATCACCATTACTTCTGTTGTTTATTCCATTCCCGAACATATTAGATATTAAAAATGAAGTGACTGTGTAAACTCGTCATTGTCATTGGAGCAATCTTTCCATAGAAGCGCATATTAAAAACTGACAACTGATTACTGTGAAACATTGCAACTAAAACAACGAATACAGCCACACATTGTCTGCTATTGCATGTCTTAGATGTATCTTGATAGCTGTATTGCTGATCAATGTTGAACATTAAGGTAAGGTTGTACATCGAGATAGGTTGTGGATGGGGGTGGGGGGGGGGTTATACTGAACTGTAACCGAATTAGTGTAACGTTAATATTGCCTCACAGCCTTTGGAAATAACGGATCGAACAACTCGCTCTTTCCCTGTTTATCGCCCATTTCATGTTAGCGTTCACTGACTCTGTTTGATACAATATATGATACTTGGCATATGTTATCACCTTTATCAGATATCATTTGACTTTTGAAATCACCTTTGACATGTGTTGTTAATTTTGCACGCAGCACAGGTAAAATACAGCATGATACAATTGATAAATCAAAAGACGAATATCAACTAATGTAACAAAACACAGATATGTGTCATGAAATATATACATGTTATGCTTGCCTATTACTAAGAATGGATAATTATTTTTCGCTATTGATTATACTTAGAATATACCTAATATGCTATTTGTATGGCATCTTAGTTTGTATTAAACTTGCAACTTAAACCGGCACTACCTATGTATGTATGTATGTATGTATGTATGTATGTATGTATGTATGTATGTATGTATGTATGTATGTATGTATGTATGTATGTCAGACTCAAATATAATCCTGGAACTTGGGTTAAGTAGGCGTTTTTTATTACAATACTCATAATAATAAAAATGTAACAAGTCAATAATAAATTGTCACGAGACATTTAGTACGGCTATATATTTGCCTACGCTTGGTATAATAACATTAGTATGGTTTAATATTAGAACAACTGAGTAATAGAAAAAATTCAAAATGATGTTACCAACCACGATTCACAAATCCGCTAAAATCAGAACAAAACAAAACATAACTGAAAACATTGAAATAATCAAATGCGTTTAATATATTTGCAATACGGAGACAAATTTTTATAACTTTTTTTTCTTCACAAAATAAATTGTGTGATATAGTGAAAACATGCTTGATTAAAAATATCTTTACTAAACAAAGTTAGATCATATGGTAATATAAATGTCTTTCACTAGAAACATATGCTATTAAGAATCGAAATGATAACAAGAACAGCAACAATAACAATAACATTTAAATTTTGATTACAATAAACAATATATGTATGTATTATACACTACATACCAAAATGACTTGAAATGATTTTTTTATTTCACAGAAAAATTTAAAGTTTTAAATAATACAGTAAAGTAATTATTATTTCGGAGTGTCTTGTGACCGGCGCTTGTCAGCAGACTCGGTCGCAGTGGACGTTTATTATTATTTATCATTGATCATTATTATAATTTATCATTGATCATCTTCAAAACTTGAATGAGAAAACAACATATATTTCTTGTAAATACAAAAAAAAACTATATTATTCTCTAGAATGAAATGAAATTAGAATGAATTGGTCACATTTAAAGTGTACACAATATTTGATTTTATGTATTAATAAGTATTGTTGTATATTTGTACACATTAATTGATTAATCATTACAATTAATGTTCAGATGAGATGGTAGGTTTTTTAATAAATTCACTGTATTGAGGTAATGTTTAATCAAATGATGGAGCATGACATCTCATTAGCTCTGTTAGAGCTATTTATCATGTACTTCACTATTGAGACTTTAGTGTCTGTAAGTGTAAGTTTTATTATTCATACATTAGTGAAAATCAGGCAAAACAATACAATACAATACAATTCAATACAACGCAATACATACAATACAATATAATTAATTAATTAACTTATTTAGTTATTAATAGTCTCATTAATAAGTTCCAACAATAACAATACACACATCAAATACGTAACATGGTTAATAATGATAGTACACTTGGAAACAAAACAAGACACAATATTGAATTATAAATCAATATAACTCTCTTTTAGATATTCCATTAAGTTCACCAAACTAATCAACTGAAAAAGTTAAACATCAGCAACTTAAAACAGTGTTACAAAAGAACGTCATAAACAAAGGCATGGGGCGAAAAATAACAATGGGTAAATTTATCTGATCAATGTAAATAAAACATATGCTCCAAATTATAGGCGAATGGTTTTGAATATTAATGCGAATGTAAAACAAATCTGATTACGTAACAGTCGTGTTAAAGCGTTGAATTTCAACCTAGTTAAAATATTACAGCTACTGTGCATATCATTAACATATTTGAATAAAGCCAACTATACAATCAAATTATTAATAATATTTTTTCAATAATAAAAACATAAATCCAAAGCTAGTTTTTCGATATTCACCTCATAATGTTATAACGTTTGTTTAAACAATTTATAGTCAATGTTTTGGGAACACTTATCGGACTAACCCTCCAAATGTTATTCTACATGTACCAACTCGTAGTGACTCTTTAAGTGATAATTGTATATGGATCAACTCCCATTTGATGTGTGGATAATGATTAATAATTGTCAAGTCCGTTTCAGAAGTAATGATAATAGCGCAATGCAGATGTACCATTAATACATTTCTCGAGTCCTTCGTCATATGCCTGGTTGCCGTGGCCGATATACAAACCATTATACTCATAGTCTATGTTGGGAACTCTTATTCTTAGAGTTGAATCTGTTTCTTCATAATCAGACCAGAATAGATCCGCACATTCGTAGAAGTCGTAGTAGTCGTCGTAGTAGTCGTAGTAGTAGTAGTAGTCGTAGTAGTAACCCCAATAATACCAAGAACCCCAGTACCAATAACCGTCTTCATATTGTATTTCTGACTTTCGTGTTATCTCAATTATTGTATTATTTAAACATGGACTTTCCATCGGTATTTCAGTTGGTTGTTCATCAGACTGGTCATCAGAGTATATAACACCATTACATCTATATTCAATGCAGGCAGCTGTATCAAAGTACGGGTAATTGTTTTCGTCGACTGATGTGTTTTTGATACGAAATCCAAATAAATCATAGCCTACTGATGGGTGACCACCACCATAGCTAGAAATTCCAAATTCTACAGTGTCATTATACCCTTGTACTGCAATCTTTACAAAACAGGCCTTTTTATCATCACCATCATTTGGATACCACGAATATGATGATGGGATATCTTGGGACTCGTCATCTTCAACTTCGTATTCAGTTTCTTTGCCATCTGTGAGGTAATTCTGACAATCATATTGTAACGCCCAGCCAATATCTGGTCTATCGACTCCTAAAGAGGTATCACTTCCTTCATAACCTTCATAACAGTTCTCCAAAGCATGTAGCAGGCCTGTGTTTTCCTTCCCCTTAGCCATATAGATACCAGTAGTTGGACCATCAATACTTCCATTTGGAGCCTTGAAGCTAAATGAAATTGTTTGACGATGAATATCTTCTCCAAGATCTCGAGACTCTAAGTAGTCAATAAGTTCAGTATTAACACCATGTATTCCCTTCTTTAGTCGACATTTTGATTTCGTGACTGGTGCAACAAAAACTGTTGTGTTATCTGTACCTATCAGGTCCCCTTCACCCTCAAAAGGTTGGCCAGTTTTCAATGTACCACTGCATTTAAACTCAACACAAGCAGCTGTCTTGTGTGATAATTCTGGGTCAGATCCAGGCTTAGAATCATCGATACGAAGGCCAAACATCTCATCTCTGACTAGGTCATTACTGCCTCCGTAGCTAGCCACACGAAATCGTCCTGTACTCGGTCCACCATCCACAAGAATTTTGATAACACATGCTACTTTGTTCTCGTCTTCATACGGGTACCAAGATAAAGGACTTCTATCACTTTCGTAGTCATCTTCTATAACATTGTATTTGAAAAGTGAAGTGTTAATGCCTGGTATAGCTTTCTTGACAAATACCACGTGGTTTTCCGTAATTTTTGCGACTTCACACCTGTCTTTGGCCTTCTCATTTAGCCACCACTGCCAATAAAATGGACCATAGGTATCACTATCAATAATGTCATAGTCGTACATGGCATACTCATCATCAAAATCAGTATCTTCATATGCCATCTGGGGTGTTTTAGCTTTAATTGTTACAAATGTGCTATCATGTTGTCCTCGAAATACGGTTCCGTCGAGAATATCTTCTGACCAAGTACCAGGGTGATTAACAGCGTCTTTCGGATGCAAAGGCAATAACAATGTTTGATCATGTTCAACCTTAACGTGCACAGAATATCGTGTTCCTGACCTGTCACAGAATGTTTCTAAACAGACTGATCCTTCTGAGTCAGTAAGACGTTCTTGGAATCTTGCATAGGAGCCATATCGATCTTTCACTAGTCCAGTTACTTTTGCTTTTTGTAACGGTTCAGTCATGCCTTCGTCTCCATACACACGGATTTTAAGATAACATATTCGTCTGTTATACTGTCTTTTATCTACATTGATAGGTGGCAATGAAAGCCTTGATATTTTTCTGGCAACGATTTCTACATATCCCACAATGAAGAAACTATTACTTCGCTTTTTTCTTTTGTCTTGGACAATTTCAAATGATCCAGCTTCTTCCCAGGCGCCATTGTCAGGGTTAAGAGTCCATAGCTTAGTCAGTGGGATTCCATTTTTATCTACCTCAGCAATATCATCATCAATGTCATCTATTTCAATAACAACTTCAACAGGATTGTTAATGACAAGATTATTACCATTGTCATCCTTAAAATCCATTGAAATAACTCCAAATGTTTGCAGTGCTGCAGAGTTCCCTTCCACGTCAATCGTTGAGAAGTCACTCTGCATGACAGCAAGCGCGTTCTCGTCTGTTGGGTCTGCAAATGTAATACTAGCAGACACATTACCGGTGTACAATTCGCCCTCTATAGTTAGGAAGGAATCAGGAGGAATACCTAGTTCTGCAGCAGGTTTGGTTACATTACCTAATGGAATAGTAGTTGTCTCACTTGAATTAAGGAAGACAGGTTGCGCCTTACGCTGAAGATAAACCTGGTGATAAATGTTGATATCTTCACCTATAGGAAGTATCTTAGTTGATTCTACAAAAGTGTCATTTCTATCTTTAAACGTAACTGATAGTCGCCTCAAACCTCTTGAAATTTCAAAACTAAATTCTCCAAATCTCGAAGAGCGGTCCACAAGAACATTATTTACGTACACTTCACCATAGACAAACGGATCTCCATTATCAGCTGCGGCAGCACGACCTCTGATTTGGATTTTTTGTTTAGAGCAGGTACTACAGGCACATTGAGTCACTATCGAAATATTTATGTTATATGAATCACACTCTAAGATTTGTAAATATGTTGCATTTTGTTTACAGCAAAATTCTTCAGTGTCTGTGCAATCTTCACTGCGATCTCCAAAGTCACTAGCACATTTTGTACTAGCACATTTGCCTACATTATAAAGACTGGAACCATCTGGTCCTTCACATCCTTCGGGTAGTTGTATGAAATGAGGTTTTGGGTCAGGTTGACATGAAAAGTTAGATACGTCATCTATGTGTGATAAATAGATAAATAAATAAATAAATAGATAAATAAATAAATCATGTGTGTGTTAAATAAATGATATATAAATGAAGTAATAAATAGCTAAATAAATAAATAAATAAATAAATAAATAAATAAATAAATACATAGATAGATAGATAGATAGATAGATAGATAGATAGATAAATAAATAATACATTTCACTTCATTGAATTTATGAGGATTTATTTTGTGCCTGCAGACATACCTACCTACCTACCTACCTACCTACCTACCTACCTACCTACATCCATCCATCCATCCATCCATCCATACATCCATACATACATACATACATACATACATACATACATACATACATACATACATACAGCTACATGTGTGTGTGTGTCTGTGTGTGTGATGGACAAAATATTTGAAGATTATTAAGGTTATATGGATGGATAGATGTTGGGTGGATGGATGGGTTGAATGGATGGATGGATATCAATGGAATATGTAAATTACCTATGATTTCCAAAGTAGCCGGTAAGGAATACACTGATCCAGCTTCACTGTTTGCTCGACATTTGTATTTTCCACTGTCATCAATTGTAACATTAGTCAGTATAAGAGAGTTGTCTGCAGTTGCTATGGTATCCAGCACTGTATTGTCTTTGAACCTTTGGATGAATTTACATAAAAAATACAAATTAAATCCACCAACATAACTTCAAAGAGATCCAGTAAAGTCAAATCATATGAATCATATGAAACATTGTTATAGGTTAACTTGAAATGGGAAAAAAAGTATGGATGGTTTACCTTGGCTTCAATGCATAAACTTAACTCTTTCAACATTGCAAAGCAGAGCTATGGACATTTTAAATATTGGATCAGCTGGTAAAGCTATGTGTACAAACTCTGTCCTAGGTATGTCTGTTTCAGAGGTATTGAGTGTCTCTCTGTATTTTACACAACAGATTGTACTGTTATACCTGCCTTATTGTGAGAATGTTTTCTTGTGAGAATCAAAGTATGCGATTAATCACAAAAATACTTATGTTTTCTACTAAATGACATGAATTTAGTGTCAGGTCTCTTATTTAATGAATTACTATATATGAAGTGATCACTGACTGTAAACAAAGACATTAGTTGACAACAATAAGGTATACGTAATTCTCACTCACCATTCATAAGTATCTGGTTCAGGTGTTCCATAAGCATGACAACAGAATTTGACATTCTGACCAGGAAGTCTTACCTTGGACTGTGGGTGTTCGTCAAGATTAGGACGAACTGTAAGAGAGTGGAAAAGAAAACTCATGAACATGATATAGTTTAATGAACTCTGACAAGCCAGAATATCATTGAATAAATTTTAACACTAGATATTACTGTCATGCAGAAAAGAAACAACTTTAAGAAATAGTTTGGTACATGTGAACCCCAGAGGAATACCTATTGTTTCCTTTGCTTGATGGAAATAACCGAAAAAATAAGTGTCTAAAAGAGTATATGAATACATTTCAGTTAAAACGAGTAATTGTCGTGAAAACACTATAACATATACATTTATGATCAAAGTTGGTATTGTTTCAAGTAGATGTAGTTGTTTTACTTGATAGATAACAACACTTTTACTACTGAACACGGCATGATTGTTATTGAGGAAAGTTTCATTGATAGATAACACTTTTACTACTGAACACAAAGTGGTTGTTATTGAGGGAAGTTTCAAAAGCTGAATGAACGTAATGACAACTTTCACTCCAATCACAATTCTGCTGTGTTCATTAAGAAAGTGTTCTTAGGCCAAAAAGGCAAGCAAAGTTTCTAGTCAGGACAGCTTGTCTAAAATCGTGCAACAAACCTGTCTCTCAATCAACTATTTATGGCAGTTACTGTTCTTATGATTGATATTGGTACTTTGTGTGTATGTGGGGCAGATGTCATTTTTCTGTTCATGATTGGCTCTGCAGTTGTCTTCACTAAAGGAGGGAAGGTTATTTTTGTGTTTCCCCATAGATCAGCAGACTGCACGGGCTGGACAAATATGGCATGCACACACAAAAAGACCGACGCGAGGGAATTTCTGTGATGCGAACGATGACCAAAATCAGTTTTTCCCTTTGATCATGTGATTAAAACGATAATCCTAAATTGCAATGATCAACATTGATAAGTAAATGTCTATGTTATGTACAATCTTCTGGCAAACACTCCACCTATCTACCGGTAATTTGAGATCTATAATCTATAATGTATATCATAGGTTGACAGCATACAGTATATAGAAATGGTACCCTGTGTTTGTACCATTTTTCTAAACATTAGACAACATTCCAACTTGTGTACGATTTTTAAACGATGTGTTTCATACACCTATTTAAATACAATTTTAAACAAGCCAACTACTTACTGTATTTCAAAAGAACAATGTCAACATGAACTGTGCCTGGTGTTTCTGGAGATGAAATTGAGACATTGAACTCTTTGTAACCAGCCTTGGATATAATGAGTGACACTTCTTCAGCACATGCGCCGTGAACTATGAACTTTCCCGTGATATCCGTAGTGGCGATTGAAGAAAGAGGATTTTCAGCTCTGGATATTACAGCGTTTCGTATTGGTCTTCCAGACACATCACTGACTTTACCTGTAATGTTACTGTTTTCACATGTACAATATAGACAGGAATCGTCCAATGTACCATAGGTACACTTATTTGTACAGTCTGTAAAAACAAAAACAAAGACAACGAATCAAAGAGGCGACACAAAGTATCGACAACAAAATGAATACCATCAATATTAAATTATAGGAGTATTAGGCTGCTTTCACAAAAACTTGCTGGGGGGGGGGGGGGTCGGGAGATTTTTTGTAAAACTCTAATTTTTTTTCAAGTACCCCCCTGCCATATTCCCAAATTTTTCAAGTACCCCCCCCGCCTGCCAAAGCCCCAAATATTTCAAGTACCCCCCCTACCCGAATAAATTTTCAAGTACCTCCCACCCGAATAATTTTTTTGGGAATACTCTTCCTGTGCGTTAACATTCCATACCAAGTACAAAACTGTAATAATACACTTAATACCAACTTTGTCCATTGTATATTGTGTGTATATATATACACAAACACCAGTTAAAACAAAATGTTATGTTAACCAGTGCATTGCCTTTCCAAAAAACAACATATACTTGTAAATGAATTACACTTTGAATAACTCTGGTAAAATGATCAGCAGACCAACTGAGTCTTTGTTTTCTGTTCAATATTGTATTAGTACATTATACTAGTAGTGTTACAGTTGAATGTCATTTTAGTTGTATTTGCAAATATTGTGATGCACATGCTATCTAAAGAGAGTTTTATACTGTATTGTTCCAGTTCAGTTTTCTAAATGCTAACAGAAATCAAATTGGTCTAAATAACACTGAAAAAACTCTTAATAAAATGCATTGCCATGTATCCCGTTCTTGTTTGATGTAAATTAGTTCAATATAATGTTAAAAGAAAATGCATGCATGCATACATGCACAATTGCACACATACACAAATACATACATACATACATACATACATACATACACACACACACACACACATACATACATACATACATACATACATACATACATACATACATACATACATACATACATACATACATACATACGACCACTAATTAGCATGTACAATGTCTAATTATTGGTATTTTAACAGTTGTGTGAAAAATTATAATATTCCAATTACAGATAGTTTAGCTTTATATGTTCCCATTATAAAACTGATTATTCAAAAGACTCTCTCGTCAATAGTGACTCTGTTCTCCTCAATAGTGAAACATAGAACAGACGTGACGTGGGTTGATTGTCCCTGGATGAACCCTGAATTCAAATTCATGCAAAGTACAAGACGTGTTTGTGAGAAAAAACAGTATCCTATTATTTGTGTTCCACTCGAGTAATTATTTTTTTCCGGGTTCATTCGGTGAACGCTTTCTATTGAATGGCTTGTTAACGCATTGAATGTACGTGGTCGCAATACTAAGTACATTTTACTTAATCTGTTCTCCCCCTGTTTTTGAAGTCAGGCGTTTTAGACATTGTTTACTGTATTTATCTAATAATCAGTCGGTCGGTTGGTGCGCGTTTACATGCGATTTCATAAATTTGGGGACGAAGGCGAAAATGTTGGAAGTGGTGAAGGATAAAAGGTTGTGCTGACACCCCTCTACGGTAGCTACAGCCAATTCTACGTCACCAAATTGTGTATTCTGATTGGTCGAGAACACTGCAGATATGGAGGCATAATTTCACCAACAGTTGTATTTTTGCGTGTTGTATCACGTGATCACTGCAATTCCCCTTGTAATTAGTTGTTTGAATTTGACTCTCGAGTGATATGCAAATAGTAAACATTACGTCATACTACAAATCTGATTGGCAAGGGTAATACAGTTTGAGGCTGAGATGTAAACAACGGCATTGCAGTCATCAGAGATATGACGTATAAGTATGTTATTTACCAAATACTTTTCCACACGGCTCGCCGTTTACGGAGAAGTGACCTCTCTCAGCAAGATATGGAAATTAAAGTATTTGGCAAATAAACTTATCAACTTGAATGGTTGTTAAATATATGAAAACACATCAAGAAGGACGTTAAATTTAAAATCTATCTAAAATGCGAGTGCGTCATGAATCAGATGGCATACACATATACAGATACTCGGGGTGTCACTACAAGCCTAGGCCTATTCTTTTGAAAGCAACGGCTGTAAAATTAATATCACGTCTACTTGTTAGACCTTTCCTACCGTTCCTGCATAGCTTTGAGTTTGACCATCCTTTTTCTCATCAAAAATTCCATCTTTGACTTTTTGTTAAAACAAGTATCGTGTTATTCCAATGATCATACGACAGCTTTCTTACAGTATCCCTTCATGTCCTAGGTATTTTTTACAATGTCATTTTTACCTTTGTCTGCACTATTGCTTTGTTGTTGATCATACCCACTTCTAAAAGCAAATATTGCGTACAATGCCGCTCCAAAGGAAGCAATGAGAACAGTGGCCGCTATTCCAACAAGGCAATGTCTCGTCTTCTTCGAAGTCCCACCAGGTTCAGACATTGTTGTTCCTCCTGTGATAACACCCACTATGAGGTGTCTCCGATTAGAACTACTTGTTTTGTGCCAAACCCACGAAACCCAGGGATCGTCGTAAAATTTCTAAAGTTTAATTGTCTACAAAATTGACCCAAATTAAAACGAACAAAAATGCAATGTATCTAATCCTGTTACACTATAACGGTACACTTGAACCACAAACGATATTGTTTCCATGGAAATCAGAGACCAGCTCAGCTGTACAAAAATCAGGGGATTCAAAATGTAACTTTAGGTTCGACCCTGAAAATGTACACACGTCACTTGAGCCCTTGCCAAGATGTTTGTTTCAATATAAGAAATGCCTTTTCAAATCCATTGAATGTATCTCCTTACGGACTATATATAGCATAAGACTTTAATAGCATTTGACGTACATTGGCAGAATATTGTGTAAACACATACATTACAGTACAAAACAGTACAGTACCACAATGGTACAAAACGACTTTTCCTGGTTCACATTGCGGGCATCATAGATGTTCAGATTGTGTACACCATAGATGCGTCTATGCAATGACTGTAGATACGTGTAACTGAATGACTGATTCTAATTTAAAAACGATTAATATCAAATTTATAACTTTTGGTCGAGAGAAAAAATAATATATATATAATAGATTAGTCCAGAAGTGTTGATTACTAGTATGTATGAGATTGAGGTGATATCATCGAGCGAATGCGGAGAATTGGGAAAAGTGAAACACGTACATATAAATTTCAAGAGGTGTTCATCGTTTATTTTATAATTGAACGTTATTGATCGGCATTCAAATGACAAACTCTAGAGTATTACTCTCTCTCTGAAGTATTCTTTTACCCTATTGTATTACGACAAACAAGTTAGGAATTATCTTCAATGATGATTTATATCTGGTGGTCCGTGTCAAAGCATTGGTATCATTTGTACAGTGCACTGCGGCTAGTGCTAAGTTGTGACTAGTCAATGTCGTAAACCTCTGTCCTCTTTACAGAACGATAATAAATTTTGTGTAGCGATTCACTGCACTACCACTAGATGGTGTGTCTGACGTCATGATGAATACAACTAGTTCAGTAACCCTTGACTTGTTATACCAGGTACGAGTTCCATTTGTACTAACTAGTAAGGGTGTAAATGTTGGGTTTGTTTCACGAAGAACTAAAACTCATGGTGTATGTGTGTGTGTGTGTGTGTGTGTGTGGTGGGGGGGGGGGGGTTAATTGCGAAATGGTAAATGATGATGTTCCGATAGAAAGCAGAACAGAGTTAAGGAATGGTGATAGGACCTGAGATCGTTTACCTGATTTCAGGTTCTGATTTCACGTTCTGTAGGTATTTTTGTGTAGAAATTGAAACACAAGTTTTTAAAGGTAATTTGATGATAATGAATCCAGGACATTTTTTGTGTTTTAACCTCTCAATATTTGAGTACCGGAGAGCATATTTTGCCCACCCCGTACCAAGCCCGCACTGGCTTGCCACACTCCCTTGTTATCTTCCGTAAGGAGAGGTTACTGTGTTAGTTATATGTGTTTGTCTTTCTCATTGCTTTCACAAAAACAAATTGGGACACAATTCAATCTAAATTTAGTTAATATTAGCAACAGGGTAATGGCTAGAACTGATTATGTTTTGGTAAACATTTTACCCAAATTAATAGTGTATTTGCATAAATTACTATTTTTTTGTAATTGGGCATTATCTTCTCAGTGCATGCTTTCAATTTCATGTAATTTAATAAACTACGTCGACGGTGAGAGTATTAGTAAATTAGTAATTTGCATAATTAATTATTTCTGGTAATTAGGTTATATCTTAAGAATCCTCCCTACCCCTTCCCCTCCATCCCTACCCCTTCCCCTCCATCCCTACCCCAGCCCACCCCTACTTGGTTCATCCCTAATACAAGTTCTCTACTTAGTC
Organism: Glandiceps talaboti; assembly: GCF_964340395.1. Taxonomy (NCBI): domain Eukaryota; kingdom Metazoa; phylum Hemichordata; class Enteropneusta; family Spengelidae; genus Glandiceps; species Glandiceps talaboti. The sequence continues at coordinate 20,248,465 of NC_135562.1, read as the reverse complement.
AATATTGTAGGTCTAATACGTTAGGGTCATGAACCCGGAAATCTAGGGTAGTACGCATATGGACAAAGCTGCTAGATTTGGTTCAATCCTACATGAATTGTAGGGGTCAAAGTTCATCTTCAGTAAAGAAACTTCATCGCACGTACAAGAAGTCGGTTCACTTTTTAATGGAGAAGTCTTTTGTGAGGAATTGAATACATACACAACGAATGAATGGTTTTGAATAAATTAGGGAACGTACCTAAATTTGTGCCTAATCTTATCAAATTAATTATATGTTTATCAAAGACATATAATTCTTCTGTTACATTAACAATGAAATTTAAGTTCTTGAATAATTTTGCAAGACTATATTTACTTTCAGCATTTTGGAAGTTCTCGATTTGGTCAGAATTATTGATATGGGATAACATTTCACATTTGATAGCAATCATTCGTATCTGAACAGTATAACAAAATTATATTGATAAAATTATTTTAAAAAACCGATGAACTTCAATGTCACACCTCTTGCAATTTATATGTACGTGTTCAACTTTTCCCTATTTTCCTCATTCACTCGATATCACCTCAATCTCATACATAATCAAAACTTCTGGATTATTCTATTAAACATGTTTTTCTCTCGACCAAAAGTTATAATTTAATATTAATCTTCGTCACTTGGAATCAATCATTTCAGTTACACGTATCTACAGGTCATTGCATAGACACATCTATGGTATAGAAATCTTACGACGATCCCTATTCGTGGGTTGGGCACAAAACAAGTGTAGTTCTAATCGGAGACACCTCCTAATGGGTGTTATCACAGGAAGAAGACAATGTCTGAACCTGGTGGGACTTCAAAGAAGACGAGACATTACCTTGTTGGAATAGCGGCCACTGTTCTCATTGCTTCCTTTGGAGCGGCATTGTACGCAATATTTGTTTTTAAAAGTGGGTATCAGCAACAAAGCACTAGTTCAGACCAAGGTAAGAACGTTATAATTGTAAAAGAAAATACCTAGGACATGAAGGGATACTATAAGAAAGTTGTCGTATGTCATCGGAATAAAACCAAATGATATGTGATTTTTACAAAAAATCAAAGATGGAATTTTTGATGAGAAAAGGGGTCAGGTTCAATGCTATGTAAGGACAGTAGGAAAGGTAAACCAACTGAACTTGATAATTACAGCCGTTGCTTTCAAAAGAATATGCTTGTAGTGACACCCCCGAGTATCTGTGTATGTGTATGCCATCTGATTTAATACGCACTCACATTTTAGCTACATACATACACAGTGTATATTTGTGGTACTACACCATAAATATAATTGTGATTTAACTATCTGAAAGAAATATGTTTATTACAGATACGACTAGTTGGATGACATTGGGTGAATAGTCATCTTGTGACGTCACTTGCGACGGTGGTACTACGTCACGTACACGAGTTTGTTTTACTGATGACGTCACTAAGAATTGTATTGGAGATTCAGCTCAGTACAAGTCATGTGCAGAATAGAAATGTCCAGGTAATTATCAAGCAAATGACTTTTATAGATTAAAGTTGCAAGAAATAAGAAGTATCCGTAGACGATCTTGTAAACTTAAAAATGAATATAGTAACATCTTCAAGTTAGCAATCCAAGGTTTGTAAGCACTGTTTAATAACTACGGATAACGTTCCCTAATGTTCAGTTTAACACCACCATTCATGAATTGTTCTTGTTGCAATTGAGTACATATATGAATTTATTGACGACAAAATGAGTTCATAACATTTGGAAAGCGCTATATAAGAAGCCAACTTTATTATTATTAACACAGATTTATTATGTACAAGCGTGTGCTTGCAGGTGGTGTGTGTACGTTTGTTCTGTTGTTATTTTTAATTTGCATTTACATAATTTTCAAATCTATTTTGTACGTCACCTGCAATAAACTACAACAGCCAATAAATATATACTCGTATAATTTAATGGTTTATTTTGGTCAATATTTGGTTTCGCCTCTTTGATTCGTCGTCTTTGTTACTGATTTAACAGACTGTACACATACGTGTACCTATGGTACATTGGACGATTCCTGTCTATATTGTACATGTGAAAACAGTAACATTACAGGTAAAGTCAGTGAAGTGTCTGGAAGACCAATACGAAACGCTGTAATATCCAGAGCTGAAAATCCTCTTTCTTCAATCGCCACTACGGATATCACGGGAAAGTTCATAGTTCACGGCGCATGTGTTGAAGAAGCCTCACTCATTATATCCAAGGCTGGTTACAAAGAATTCAATGTCTCAATTTCATTTCCAGAAACACCAGGCACGGTTCATATTGACATTGTTCTTGTGTGTAGTAAATCTATGAAAACTTATATATTTCAAACTAGCGGTAGATACAGAGTGTTTGCCAGTAGACTGTACATAACATAGACATTTACTTATCAATGTAGATCATTTTGCAATTTGAGATTGTCGGTTTAATCACAAGGTAAGGTCAAAATATAATATGTGAACTTAAGATGCTATACATATCCTCAGACCTCAGAGTCGGTTACCGTGAAGTTACACGTTGCTCGTGCCGCTCTCGCACGTTTACTCGGAGACCAGTAAAAATTAGAAATCGCGCGCTCACACCGAAGTTCACTTCGGCAGTTCAGTCAGGACGATTTGACAATGCTGCGTTCACGTTTACACGAATTTTATAGCAGACTTATAATACTCCTAGCCGAATGGTAGACGGCATAATCTTCTCTGTGTCATTGTTCCCCAAAGTATGGCTTGAGTCGTCATGTCTTCACATGCTACGATCTGGTGTAGTTATCTCATCTGTGTGTTGGTCAATGACAATGGCTTGGATTACATTAACCGACTCTATTAACGGTTCGAAGAGCTCTATCCCATCTCAGTTGTTGTGTTCACGTTTGGGACGTAACCGATCATCGGACCAATATAACACATAGGTAGGATTAACTTTTGGGATTATCTCAAACCCACATTTTGTACATATGTCCTGTAAAACAGATGACTAAATCAATTTTTTCATCGTGGTGTTGATGATAACCAGTGTAGGTCTATATCGCACATTGAAAGTAAGGTTACCCGTAAACAAGGACCTTGAACATTTGAAAGTAATGAAGGCAACTTATATATTCAACTTAAATTTATCGGGTTTTCCTGAGGGCATGTAGGGAGCTTTCAGTAATTACACAGGAAGGGGTCGAAGGAATCTGTTCTCGGACGAGGGCTATATGTTTTAGAAAAGACGAGGGAACATTTTACGTTGGCTCATTCCATTATCTAATTTTGCATTATTTTGTGATGTTGGCAATGTGATGTAGGAAACAACTAATCCCTTTAAAATCGTAGAATAAAATTTGATGATTGACTATATTTTATAAAGTTACCTTATTGGAAACTAGTTTTTGAAGTGACTATGTAAAATCATCGATGTGGTGGCAGCCATTTCTACCGCCCTCTTGTAATTACTCAAAACTTCATGTGGTCATGTTGTTTGATACTTGTGTTACGTGTTTTTTGAAACAATTTCCAACAAATTTACTAGACTTAGAGCATGGGGAAACTATTCCGTTACTTTTATTCATCATCTCAGTTTTCAGCGAGCCCAAGTCTGGTCATGCGCTCGAGATTTCCGTGGGTGACGACACGCACTGTGTCTAGTTATTTAGATTGCTTATATTACTCAGTGTTGATAACACTCGTATGCGGTTTCATATAGCACGCCATGTTTATTGTTATTGAATAGTCTAGACATAGTTAGGTTATTGGAGTATAGGGCGAAGGAACAAGCAGACGTGGATTCTCTACTCCAATTTGACCCTTTTTATCGACCCAGTTCACGTTCGTTCCTATGTATTAGTATCGCGATTTCATATTCGAGCTAGTTTTTTAGAGTAACGGTAAAGTTTCTTGACCCCTAAGGCAACGTCTGTAATTTTTTGCGTAATTTGATTGGCTAACGGTCCCTGAACTTGGCCAGCGTCCAAGTCATTAGTTTACAGGTAAGTCGACCTTTAGTTATGATTGACAGGTCATTTCGACCACAAATTCGAACAGCGGAGTGAAATATCCTCAATTTCAGTAGTTAGAGAGTTATTTTTAGTCTTAGGCCATTCATGTGTAAATTAGCAGTTTTCTATATAAGTGGTAAACTTCAGAGCCTCGACGAACAGATTTTGCCAGTCTGTTCCAGGTGTAGCTCGTCGGATACTACTAGTGAAAGTAGACTTTGTGTGGTCTACTGGTCGGTTACTATAGTGAAAGTAGACTTTGCATGGCCCACCCCGTAGGACGTTTGTCGGATGGCAGAGATATAGAGAGATAATTTTCCCCCTAACGGTAGTTCAACCCGTTTGGCTATTGATACGTGCAGCAACCCTGATCTGTTCAACTTTACTCGAAGAAAATAAAGTCAAGTGTATCATTTGAGATATTCTTCTTCAGCGTATTTTCTGGCGATCTTTGGGTCGTTAAATAACCCCATACCATAGGTTCGATTCCCCTCCCCTATTCTTGAATTATCGAACCAGTGAGACATCGGAAGAAGATCACATCGACAACGTTACAATCGAAGACAAAGTTCAACTCTCTTTGGTTGCTGCTGGCCGAAGTTCGAAAATTAATCAACGGAAGTCAGTTACCACCTGGTGGCAGCTACTACTATATTTACGTCGATTCCCCTCCCTTACCCTTTAACCTAATTATTCTTTTACAGAATTTGACGTCAAATAACCAAAACAAACAGAACACAAATCATGACACTAGTCAATTTTATTTCTTACAAAAGTTACATTAGTTGTTTATTTTAGGCGTATTTTTATAGTCCGTGATTTAAAAATTAAAAATATGAAATATTTACAGTGGTAACGAAAGTGACACTTTTATCCAATCAAACTAGTATTCAGTTCACACAGTGCGAAACGTGTCTACATAAGTTTATACTTATTCTGCACAATAACGTGATTTATCTAATCGTATAGTTGAGATTTCACTTGAAAACAAATATCGTACACCAAGGCAACATTAACCAAAGTTCACTTTCCGCCTAATACGGTTGTTCGTGTCGAAGAACGCGTACTAAAACGTAAAGGTATGTGTGAAGGAAGCCATATATTGTAGACTCAAGTTCACTAAGAATGGCGTTTTCAAATTCAAAATAATTCTTATTTTATGTTACGTTTCCAAATTGTCTGTTCATCTTAGACTTAATGAAACTTTAACAAATCATATGATTTTCCATTGTCTTTCCGGTGACGTATGTAGAGTATGTAGACCTGAGAAGAGTCGCCATTCGACATCTTATTCAAAGGCAGCTTTTCGGTATTAGTGGCACCAATTTAGTTGATCCGCGATGGTTAGTATTTTTTATGAGTGGATATGGAAATATGGTAATCGTTAAATGTAATTTTGATGTGTAAATTGTGTATAAAAGTCACAAATCTTGAATCTTGATTGATGAAATTCTCGAACATACAAAACATCAAATTATACCTGTCTAATGTCGTTCAATCATGAAACCAGAAAACAATAAATATAACAACAAATGTATCAACTATTATTACTCTTAATGTCTTTATTGTTACCACTATGTCGTCTTCCTGGTGATTAATTCTGTTTATTTTTATTATAAACTTGACTTATTTACAAACATTTATATGTAAAAAAGTAATTTTATTTTCCTAACCATCTTGTCAAGATTTTCAAATTAAGAGAATCCAAGTTATTGCCGTGTGTCAAAACAATATACTTTTGTTCTTAATACTAGCCTCAACTATTTAATCCGAGACTTGTTAATATTTTCTAGTCCCTCGCTAATTTATCACAAATATGTATTTATTTATTTATTTATATATTTATGTATTTGTTTGTTTGTTTGTTTGTTTGTGTGTTATGTGTTTACTTACTTATGTGTTTGTTTATAAACTTATTTATTTATTACATTTTATTTATTCATCTTGGGTGATTAATTATTGTTTAAAGGTGATTCAAAATGCTTACATTCACTATCGCTAATTTGCTAGACGACATGTTTGTAAAACGCATTCTGGTTTTAAAACTTTTAACAAGCATCTGCAAACACCTTAAAATGACCCTTTTTCAGTCATTTCCCTTCGGATTTACTTACTGCTGATTATGAACAAAATACCACAACAACCTGTCAGACAACCAACCAATCCCAACAGAAGACCTTCTACAACTAAATAAGATAAGATATAGATGTTATGATGATGGAAACATCCTGGCACAGAACGACATTCTTTATGACAGCTGGCTATTCATTTTGAAATTAAAACTGACAATTCTTTATGGTAACAGATTGTTTTTTTTTTCACCAATTGACAGAACAATCTTTACTCACACTCTGCAAACCTCTGGGCCAAAAAAAATATCATGAGTAAAACAAAGATTACTTTATTAAAAAAATGTGGAGATGGAAGGGGAGGAAAAGGAACCAAACCAACTGGGAAGACTTTTACCAGGGAATGGAGACAAACCAAACAAAAGGGAAATTTCCTCAATTCTCCTTGACAAGGATAATGTAGATGAAATGGGTGATGGCAATTTCAGACACAAGTGTTGTCCCAAGGACTTTGTAATCATCTTGAAACAAAGAGAATGGCAGGATTAAGCCAGGAAAAAGTACACATTTTGATGGTGGGAGGAATTTGAATGGTAACTATAGAACATTGGTTTATTCCAAGATCAAGAAAGTGGTCCCTGAATGTCTGTTAGCTTTCTCCTATTGTAAAGTTGTAAGAGAAAATACAAGAAAATGCAACTCTAAATGTTGCTGTATCAAAGCATACTGCACATTTAATGGATGCCAGAAGTTCATGATAACATTGGATTAAGAGCCATTAGACTCCAGTGATAACATATAATTCAATGTTAGATGTGATGGTAGGATAAAACATGATTATGGCAAGTCAAAGGCCCGACAAATCCGTCAACCAGAAAGGTCACAAATAGCCCAAAAGATGTCAGATTCACCAGCTGGGGAATATAGGCTTAAGCAAATTAACACAAGTAATATGCAAAGTCTAATATATGGAAATATTACAGACGCTCAGACTGAAAAAGTATACCGAAAAATACAATCTGAGCATAAGAACAATGAAAGGTCATCAAAAGATATTTTTCAAGATGTTGTCAACACCAAACTGATGCAGAAGGTACAATGTAGATGAGGTCGGGGTCAGCCTATCTGGATATATTAAGAATCGTTATTAAAATCCCTTTACCGTCCACTGCTACATGGAAAAACAGTTAATGCTACTCAGGAAGATCAACAAATCAAGTATATTATACTTCGATGAAACGGGATCAGTAGTAAGACCACCACCAAATATCAACAACAGAATTTTGTATTATGCCATTGTCTCAAGTTTGCAAGCAGGAAAGCCACCACTTCTAATGGCAGAAATGGTTACCAGTGACCACTCAACTGTGCAGCTTCAATACTGCATTTCTAATGACACTTAAAAGGGAGACAAAAGCAGTTTGTGGCTCCCAACTTCAGCCCAGACAAGTTGAGACTGACTTCAGCTGGGCAATGATACAGGCTGTACTCATGGCATTTAACACAGAAGACATAAGAGGTTACCTAAAGAAGTGTTGGAATATTGTCAACATGAAATGCAGGAAGGAACAGCTGTCATTCACCATCATACATATATGTGCTCCTCACTTCCTCCACCTTATGAGCAGACAGTTGAGAGCAGTAATGCCAAACAAGAATCTGCGAAAGTTCACTCTGTATGTGATTGCAAGACTCCAAGCATCAACCACTTTAGAAGAGGCTAATGACATAGTAAATGCACTATCAGTTGTGTATACAGCCAGAACAAAAACAAAAACCTTTCAGGAGCATCTAGATTTTCTTACATCAAGAATCTACAACAATTCCACCAAGTCTGCTGTTGAAAGTATGGATGAAGAGTATGATGTAGAGGTTGAGGAAGAGCTGTACAACAACAGTACAAGATATACCATCAGAGACCACTCACCCTTCACAGGACACTTCAATGGTATGAGAAACAAGGCAAGAGAAAATATAGAGAAGAATGTTGAGAGGTCAAAAGAAGCTGATGATAACCCTTATAGGTGTGAAGATTTTTTGAAAATCATGTTCCAGAGGTATTTGCCATTGTTACCAGTATGGAGCGGGTGGATGTTGGGGAATCTCACACGATATACTTTAGATGGAGACATATGCTCGTTCAGCCAACAATATCAAGAGCTTCCAATGCAACCATGGAAAACTGGATGAAGATTTTTTGAAAATGCAAAGAAGACTCACCTTCCTCCTGGGAAATTCCTACGTTTCATGTACCAATCAGTAATAGCAAGACTGACTGACTGTGGACTCTATGTCCTGCAACAAGGGGAGAAAAACAGAGTCAAGAATCAGACTGATGGTGATGAAAGCAAAATGGATGGTGCAGAAGAAGAATTGAAGAAACGAGCTACTGTTATGGGTATACAAGGGAATCAAGAAAAGCAAGGACATTACTACAAGAAACCCAAACAATTAAAACAACCCAAAACACAAAGTGCAGACAAAAGTGAATATTTGAATGTAATTCAGAAAAAATCACCCACTGTCACTTCTAAAACAAGTTCAGCTTCAAATATTACTGCACACCAAACAAAAAAATTAGTGCACAATTATGAAAATCCACTCTGTTCAGATATCTGTACATCTGATATATTGTTTGGATATTAATAATCCCTATCATAAATAATTGTAAATTTACTTGTCATATACATGTAATGGCATTAACCCACTTTGAACCATTTTTTAAAGGATCAACTGGTATTGTCCAGGTATTCATCAGGCAACAAGTGTAAAATTCAGGAAGGGTATACCACCTGTCATAATTATTGATGCTGCATATGTAACTGAACACAAAGGCAGATTTAGAACCATGGCTGAATTCCCCAAGACAGTCAAGATACTTGACACAAGGTAAGACAACATAACATTTCCTTTGCTGAACAGGACAAGCATAGTTTTCTCTTTGCTCTGAAGGAAAAATAGAAAACAACAGTGCGTGATAACCTGACCAACTCTAGTTTTAAGCTGCTGACCCTAAACATTTTTTACATTCCAAAAAGTCAAATTATGATAGTGCACTTTTATTTCCCTTTAGAAGTTCTTGGCAAAGTACACTTAATTAGTTATTTTTTTAAATCACATTCCAGAGAACAATCTTATCTTTTCAGCCTATAACAGCACAGTCTGCATGTTGTGTTTGTCTACTTCTGAATCACATAATTGTCTTCATTTACTTCTTTCATACCCCATCAACTGTTATGGAAGTACTGTGACCAATGAGATCTTGTCATTGGGTCAAAGTAACTTTCAGACAAATAAATAAAATAAAATCCCAAGTGAAATCGACTTACCCTATTTTCTGAAGTCATGTTATTGAGAACAGACATTTTGTTTGTTCCCAATAAAAATCAATATATAGAAATTGTTGTGTTGGCATTCATTTTATCTATCCTTAATTTGTTTTGATATGAAAGTTATTATATATCAAGGTCTTACCAGTGTGCCCTCAAAGCTAGTTTGATGCACCACTGATGTAGACAATTTCTAGTCATAACGCATCTCTTACAGAATTGAACAACCGGCCGGTCCGCCCACCCTGTCTCAATAAATATCAACGAATAATACCGACTACACGACATGAAACAAGCCCCTTCCAAACATAATAAAGTAATAATATAAACCGAGTTAATATTCGGCAGTACTGGAGTTTCGATTGAGTCGATTTCAGTTGCATGTGCTGTAATTTATATGTTGAGTTTAACGGCCATAGCATGACAGCGATGATTGATTTATTTATTGGCTTGTTCATTTGTCATTTTTTGTTTATTTCGTGGCGTCCAGTTTTCGTCAACAAATATTGAAAGGAAATCACAACACCAAGTTATCTAAACCACGTCATTTTTACTTCCATGTCGAAACCGATAGCCTACTTACCTGCCACTGTGGCAAAACAATGTCAAAATCGAGCCTTCGTCACGATCGAGAGAAGTCTCCGCAAAATTCGAAACCTGGGGGGTAATCCCATAGGAAGGTGTACGGGTATGTGCCGCCAGGATGGGACACTTTTTTCCGGAAAAATCCCTAAACATGAGTCGACTTTTTAGCAGAAAAATACCTAAACATGGGTGAAAAACCTTCACATGCAATACACTGCAATATAATAAAGGTAAATAACATGAAGATATTCCACTAGAAATCCTTAACAATGGGTCTATTTTTTGCCTTAAACATGGGTCGATGTTTTCAACTTCGGCGGCATACCCCCATACGAAAATAATGGGAGTAACCCCCCCCCCCCCTGTATTCGAAAGATATCGTTGGAGTTTCGCCCGGCTCTGACGTACCGTGAGCCAAGGAGTGATTACAAAATATTACTCCACACTTGACATGTGAAACCCAGTCCTTTCACTGGTGCCAGTTTCTCCTTGCCATCGGACCGATATGGTCATGAAAATGATATACACACACGTCAGTTTTGCCATATAATGTCGCTGGGTGACATCACGTACATTTATATTGTTTAGTTCAAGGAACAATAATTTGAATGCAAAATGTACTATATATATATATATATATATATATATATATATATATATATATATATATATATATATATATATATACATGCCTACGTACCCGTGTGCATGTATAAATGTGTGCATAAATATATGTGTATCTTTTTAGGACAGGTGTATATATATATATCTCAGAGTAATAAGTAAGCCAAGTTGTTTGCTAGTTTTAAATATAAATATCAAGTGACCGTTTGCCAGAAATTGTTACCATGACGTAATATGCATCTTGATATCTTTCATTTTTCCAGCCATTTACTCTTGAGGATGATGGGGAACCCTGCGACGAAGTTGAAATTATGCCAGAAGTGGAGAGTGCACCCACAGTTTCCAATCGGAGAAACCAAGTTGTTTTGACGAGTAACGAACTCTCGTATGTGAGCAAATTAGTCGACAAATACGCGGCGGAGCACAACATTAGGATATCAAGTTCTATAGGCACACAGACAGAACAACATACACATAATGCAGAAACATAGACTGACAGTAATACAGTAATTTCTTTAAACCATGTTGACAACGACAACGACAGAAGACGATTGACAGTATTAGAAGACAAACTTGACATAGTGTTATCGAAACTAGAAGGTATCCAGGGACCATCAGCAACATCCTCACCGTTGTCCGATGTTATCATATCACCACCATCAATAAACCTGCAATATCCACCATCAATGCGCCCGCAATATCCACCACCATCACCACTACAGTTTAACAGCGACCACAACATGTCAAATGATATCGTCCATCTTGATGAAGACTACGTCGTACCAAAGGAGCTGGCAGAGGGAGAGTTGGCGTTGGCTACCAGCTTTACGAACTACGCCAAGAGGCTAGTTTACGCGGTATTTGCACCCGACGAAAGACGTAACCGAACAGTATCCGGAAATTCGACCAGGGGATTGGCCAAAAAACCTCTTTGCCCAATAAAAATGAGGGCGGTCAGAGAGGCACTCTTCGCATACCACCCACAGTATGTTCCGGCCGATAAGAGAGAAACAGAGTGGAAGAGATGCATTGTTGAAATAGACAAAGCGTTAAGAAAATATTAGTTAAAAGTACTAGTAGGTAGAAAAAAATATTCGCTGAATCGAAAAGGCCTATTGAGTTGAAATTTTGAGTGGCGTCTTTAAATGCCCGGATCTAAGTTTGTTTGTTTTGACGAAGTTTTTAGAAATAATATTGAATGACTTGTACATGATTTTTTCCCTTTATCTTTGCTTTGATTTTAAATGTGTTTTTTTTTTATTACAAATGATTGTGTTATGTCTCATAGTAATAAATATGTTTTGTTACTGTAAACTACTGGTAGTCGTGTGGATGTTTATTAATGATATTCAAAATCCTATCATAATGACTGTATGGAATCGGAGTATCGTGTTTGTGTTGTGAACTAGGATCTTCACATCGATCATGTCTAATGACGAATCAAATGTTCCGTTTTCAATAATCAATGAAATTTCCCAATCATGTCAGGGAAAATTAACTGAAATGAGTCCTCTCGGTCTTTGTCTTGAATCAGACCTTATGGTAGTGAAGGGGCCTGAAGTGATAATTTGTTTCCTTTTTTAAAATAAATCTCATAGCCATGCACTTCTTTTGTGCGCTCAAGAAAATCGTGCTCAGGCCACGACCTCCCCCCCCCCCCCCCCATTACATATGGTTGTGCAGTTAATTGCTGGCTCGCAGGCGTTAGCAACAAAGTTGATCTCTATTCAGTCTGAATACCCCAATGTCTTAGGTCTCCATTGCCGTACATGTATGTAGTTCATTGACATCTGGCAAGTTATCGAGGGCCTGTGTCCTCGATATAAACTACAGCTTTCGTATTCATGGTTCCACTCCTGTCAATCAAACAGAACTCTTAGCCAATCACAACTCAGCAAAGTCACGCCTGCTTACAGCCGCCATTTTGTCCCACATTGATCGACACTGTACTAGTGAATGTACGACACGTACGTGATTGAGCTGCAGTATTGCCGTTCCAGATTGTAACCGTGTTTTTGCGACAGTTCAAACGAAAATGGTGAAACGATGTGCTTGGGGTACGTGCAAATCAGATGAGCGGTATCTGGGCACCAAACCTACTATCCACTTTGTACCATTCCCCAAACCGAAAACGCAACTAGAAAAATGTCTGCGGTGTATAAAGCTGCGTGTGGCAGACCACACTACCAACTAAATACCGACAAAATCAATAAACACAAGTATGTCTGTTCTAAGGTAAGAATTATATATCTATACAAATTTATAAATGGTTAAAATTAACTGTTACAGTGTTCTTATTTTGCATTTTTCGCCTCGTGCAAGATTGTTTGTACTGAACTTCTGAAGCTGAACGATCGTTTGCAAAAATCGAACCATGGCCTCGATCCAAAGGGCAATGTTGTCTGCTTGAACTATTCTTCTTCTTGGTTAACATTTAAGTTCCTGGTTCAAATTTAAACTAACCCAGAGGTGTTTTCAGTAATTTAGACCTCTCAATCGACAGTTTACTCGAAAATTACTTGTCAAGATGTATGCGATGTGCCGTATTTATGGATTAATTAGAGAATATACTTAGTTCGTTGAATTAGATTCACCTTCATATTCAACTTACAGCTGTTTGTGTTTATTTTTAAAAACAGCACTTTCCGGGTTCTAATGGCCCAACTGATGTGTGTCCTGACCCGCTGCCAGCAGATGGCAGTTCATATACACCAACAAGACCACCACCGAAGCGAAAGGACAAGTGTGATGGTGATTTGTCTACTGTGCAGCCGTCAAAGAGAAAATGTCTAGCGCACATATTCGACAATGATCCTGTGTAAGTGAATGTTTAAATTTTCGTTTAGTAGACATGGTTTATGATGGTTCTGTTCAAATCATTTGTAGTATATGTTTGTTTAAAAGTTTCAATAAAAATAAATTACCAGTGTATTAATATTCAGAACATTACAAACAATATAGATGAGTGAGCTGTATTTTCAAATGTAGAGAAAACATACATTGTAATTTGTACATCGTCATTCATTGACTTTGTGTCATTTTATGTATATAATGGACAATATATCTGATCTCTTCACTCCCCCTCCCCTTTCAATATGAATGCATATATGTAATATATACTATAAATCATTTTTTTTCATAGTGTATCCATACATCCGCCATTGGTTAGCAGCAGTGGCCTTGTTACGGAGAGAAATGTAGGGACTCAGACAGAATGTGCTTGTAAGTACCAATGTTATTAGTCTAGTTCAAGTATAGTATACAACAGAGTTATGATTACTACGATCATCTCCACTCACTACGTATAGTCAAAGGTACCAACAAACCAGTTAATGTGGCTAAACCACCTGCTGGGCCAAGAGTAAACAGTGCATGTCAGTAGTAATCCATCACAAACAGACAGGCAGTTGTAATTAGTTACTTCCTTTAGACAATTGCTAATATCTACTACAGAACTCTTCATAACGTTGTCATGTTTATATCAACACTGTTGGGGTAGCACAGATTTCTTTGCTAGAGTAATGACCTCTATACATAGTGAGTGGAGATGATTGTGGTAATCGTAACTATATTGTATAGGAACTAGCCTTACAATGTTATTATATTGTGTATCAAACTGTACAATTTATAGCTCTCATTCTTCTAAAAAAAAAACAACCATGGAGTTGAGCAGGTGTCCTCTTACGTCAAATCTATTTCAAATTTCTGTACCACCATACATTGACAAAAAAACTTGTGTCATAAGATTTCTACCCAACCGTAAAATGTGTAAAAGATAAACTGTACTTTCTTTACTGACACAAGTAGCATTCTAGACATCAATCTACACACATCATTTTTGTCAACTTATTAATCAGAAACAATCACAATCAGTTTTATTATTCATATATTTTATTGGGGCTGCATACAAGTATGCCTGGGACACATACTATTGTGAAAGTCACACTATTACATACTACTATTACATATTACTTTTTGCAAAGGTATGGTTTTGCATACTTTTGGAAAAATGCACAGAGCTTCTGCAACATCTCCTGCATGTACTCAACATCTGGCAATATTCGTTGAATAAAAACATATATCTGTGTAAATACAACAAAATCACAAAATTCTGCTCCTGTTACCATCAACTGGCCCTGTACTTGAGCAAAATATGGATGGGTTCTTTTGAGCACTATTTCACCATCAGGTCCTCGATGCAACATGAAATTTGGCACTTCATTCACTGCCTGGTCGATGGTAAGGTTTCTTGCACAGTATGGGCACTTACATTCCATAATTCCACACTTTCCATGGTCGCATACTTTTCCATCTGGGGTCCCACCTAAAAAGCTAAATTCTGTATTTACAACAAGACCACAGTCATGGATATGTCTGCATGTGTGTACTTCAAGGTATTTTGATTTTGCTTTTGGCTCATTGCGTTTTCCATATTCTAATGAAGCAGCTGTGATCGATTTATGTTGGAACAAACTATTCAGAAACTTTTCAGATGGAGCAGATTTCCTGTTTAAAATTCTACCGAAATTTGATGCTGTTAAACGACATGCTCGGGACTTAATCCAGGTTTCGTTGTTTGCTTGTCCCCTTGTCTCTATTTCAAGTGTCTCTAGGTCAATTTGAGAATGTTCTTTATTCAAGGTACGATACTCCTCTGGTAGCTTTATTGGTGCTGTTTTTGGGAGGGTTGTTGGTCCACAGCCCATACCATCAGATACTTTAGAGGTTTTCATGTTGTTCATCTGAAAGAAAAGGCAATGACAAGTTCATTATAGATTACAAAATTAAATATTTGTGTGTTTTTATCTTACAGGGACATCACCTCTTGACCTACTTGTGCAAACTGCTGAAATGTCGAGATTAGAAAACAAACTGGAAGAAAAGGATGCCACCATAAAAAAACTTCAATCTGAGATAACAGAAAGGGACCTAAAAATCAAGAAACTTCAGCAGGATGTCACAAATAATTGTAAATTTGGTGTTGATTGTGTACTGAGAAGTCAAAAGAAACTTAAGGGCCTTTTTAAATACTATACTGGAATTAGTTATGTTAGATTTTTAGCCTTGTTATCATTTCTTTTACCAAATGATACTGTGTTATCTTACAAGAAAGTTAGGACAGATATAAAAAACCTAGCAGGTAAAGGTTGTCTCTTGTTATGTTTGTGTCGTTTACGGCATAATTTTGGACTGCGAGACTTAGCAGTAAGGTTTGGTTTAGGACTACAGTCAGCTGGGGATGTCTTTAATACATGGATTGGAAGTTAGGTCAAATTAGTATTTGGCCACACAGGAGTATTATTATGAATAAAATGCCTGCAGATTTTAAGAGGGACTTTCCAAGAACTGTCATACTTATAGACTGTACTGAATTAAAGACACAACAACCCAGTGCGTTGGCCCTTAAAAGTCAGTTGTATAGTGATTATAAGTCAAGAACGACACTTAAGAGTTTAATAGGATGTGATCCGTGTGGATCATTACTTTTTGTGTCCGAGTTATTTACAGGGAATATATCAGATGTACAGATATCTGAACAGAGTGGATTTTTAAAATTGTTGAAACAATTACTAGATAATGGATATCTTATCCCAGGTGATGCTATCATGTCTGATAAAGGATTCACAATTCAGAAAGAAATATCTGAACTTGGCTTGCAACTAAATATTCCTCCTTTTATATCATCGTCTTCTCAGATGTCAGTGGCAGATACACAGATTACAGAAAAAATAGCAAAACACAGAATCCATATTGAACGCCTCATTGCTAAAATAAAGACTTTTAAAATTGTTTCAGACATTATACAAGCCACTCTTTTTGAGAAGATCAACAGTATTTGGTCAGTGTGTTGTTATCTGACTCTATTTCAAGATGTCTTTGTGAAAGAGAAAACACAATAAACAAATAACTGGCAGGACTACTATATACACTCTGTTAATTTGTGGTGTCTTTTATTTACATATCACATCACATATTAAAATATATCCATCAAAGAGTTGTTGATTATTTCACATACCTGATAGGATAACATAGATCCCAGCTGCACTTCCCCAAAAGATGTATCTGTTGTTGGTACATCATCTGATACAGTATAAGCCAAGGGTGTTCCTTTCAGATTCTGTAATATGCCTATGTCAGTTGAAGTTACTTTTGGTAACCTGAAACATTTGTAAAACACAATTATAGGAGTTAATTACCTGAGTATTTAATCTGATAATACACATCCTCTTGAAGAAACCCACAAAATGTTTCTGTGTACTTGGCATCAAATTATGTATTTCCTGCACAAGTGTGTGGTGTGATTCAATTAGTATTTGCTGTGTTTAAACGAGACTGATACTATAGCATATTGTAAGACTTGTGGCTAGCAAAATGGCTATGACACACACACTGCACACACACATATATGACAGATTTTAATAAATCATCCAATGTTGACATATCCTTTCTAAAGAGATGCCCTCAGAAATGAAATCAAAACATTTTAACTTTTCCCAAGTATACAAAAGTTTGCAACATGAAAATGTAATGACAAAATCATAAACTATAAATCATGATGGTGTACTGTTTCTTACTTCTTATTAATGTCAACCTGACAGACTGTTGGTCTTCTCTTTCTCGTTTCAATGGTTGGTCTTGCAACTACAACATGATTTATTGGGACTGGTTTTATCTTTGGTCCCCTTGGAACATGCCACTGTTGTGGAATGCTGGTACAGCTCAGCTGTGCTGGAACATTAGTGAAGTTGTGTAGCTTCAATCCTTGTAGTGATTTTATCAAACCGATGACATGTGAACTGTGACCACTTAACCTGAAATGAAAATAAACAGCAGTCAGTGTTCAGTTATTGTTAACAAAATGTATAGACAGACAGTTACTAGTATACAACGCAACGACAAGGATCGTGCACGTACATGGTCTAAGTACGGCGGCAGGATGTTGCGGATACGGGTAGACATGCAGTATGATGGTCGAGGTACCGGTACATACACATACAGGCTGACCCTCCATGGAAATATCGACTTCATTCAACATACCGGAGTAATAATAAAATAATATCATGAAAAGTTTCCAAACAAAATCAACTCCTTTCATTAGTAATTAGCGGAAACTATATTTGTATGATTCATGAATATGCTAGGCCAGGGCGAGATGAAAGCGATACGGAAGTTGCGTCTACGCAGTGTTTACACAACAGGCAAACACAAAGTTCAAAGTACGTTTGTTCATATACTTTCCTACGTACGTAGAGGCTTACGTAGTTCTTTTATGATAACAGCAACAAATAATACAATTTTAGCAATACTGGTGAATTGTTTAAACATTTAAAAAAATTAAACTTACCCTGCCTTACAAGAACAGTTTGCATTCGTCACTTTCCTCAGTACTCGTGAAATGTCAACTTCAATTTTGTGCGGTGACTCGGACTTCCTCATTGATCGCCAGCATCGCGCCAACACTTTCAAATCATTACTAGTACTAATACTAGCGTTATTTATCTTAATGTCATTAACATAACCTTGAGTAAAATAATTGAGTCCTTTATCCTGTGCCTTTTTGGAAAGATTTGAAACTCCAGGTAGGTAGGCAATTGAGATATCGTCGGGTACGCTCTGCAGACGATCTCCATACGAATTTGCCGCAATGTTTTATTATCAGTACAATGTCCCACAAACTCAAAGCTTGTGGGGCGTAGCAACAGTAACCGTGGTGGGCGGGGCTTATTACGTAATGTGGAACCATGAATATAGCCCCAACCCCGGCTACATATATTGGTACATGACGTGTTATTTCAAAGAAGCCCCGCCACTACTGTAACACTAACAGTATGGTAAATTATAGGAAATCAACTGTAGCAACCACACATGACGAGATGTTTTGTTACAATTAATATACGTAGGATTTGTGGGGTAAATATCTGAAATTGGGCTATAAACTGAAAAGTATCACATATTACATTGTTAAAACAAATTAAGTTACGTCAAAACTTGGCAATCACTATATTATTATTGACGATCAAAGTAATGACGTGTTGTATTTACATGAATAAATTGAACATAATGTCAATCATTCTGCTGAAATGTTTTGATTGGTTGCTATCACTATAAAATGCAACTTTCCAGAGACAGATACAGTAGTGTTCGAACTGCATTCACATCACAGCGTGAAATACAGTATGGTCCATGTCATAACCAAGTTAATTGCTGCTGTCTGGATGTTGCTACTAATTTAAAGCAATGAACTTTGAGTCGGCGGTACTGGTGTCTATACCCTTCACCATCAACATAACAATCCTCATGACAAAAATGCCGTTGCTGTACACGCGAAACTTATGTCTGCTCTGATGGATGCCAAACTGTCGTCTAACACCAAATACTATTTAATAAAGCTGAAGAAAACAGCATCCTATCACTCACCCGGATTTTAATAGTCACACATCCATCCATTTTACAACCACTTCCAGTGAAATTTGTAATGGGAGGGATGAGCTTATGTTTCCATTGAATAGACTACTAGTATTCCTATTGCGAGAGTTCGGAATGCGACAAACACTGAAGTGGTAAGTACTGACGTATGTGAAATGCGGGGCGAGCATCAATGAAAAGTTGTGAATTAATTTCCCGTCTTCCATTTCTGATTTTATTCCCGGTTGGAGATCCGGTGTACATACTGGATACAGCGACAGTGAAGGGTAAATGAAGGAAGTTGAGTCCACCATGGAAAGGACCCGGCCTTGTCATCGCTAAGCTTACCCCGTATCTATATAGAGTGAAGATGTCGCAGTCAGTATTCATGGTGAATCATGACCGTATGAAATGATGTATGGACGGAGAATTGCCATCCTGGATTGTTCAATATAAAAGACACTTGGATCAAGGCAGGGCCGCAGCGGGTAATGGTGATATTAAGCAGCAGTTGTACTGCGTTTGTCGGCAGCCGGATGATGGGAGTTTAATGGTGCAGTGTGACCATTGTTATGACTGGTTTCATGGTCGGTGTGTTGGGATTAGTCCAGGGCTATTGCCAGTGCTATTCCTGACTTTCAATGTCCACTGTGCTTGAGCAATCTGGTAGAGGGGAAGGGTTAGGATAGGTCTACTCGGGGCTAACTCTTTGTCTTTTCTGTTGTATTGCAGGATGGCAACTCGGCCGAAAACTAGTGCTGAGAGTTTTCTGACAGCTGGCGATGTCTGGGATTTCCTGGACCGCCGGGTACTCCCTTCAGCCAGAGCAGCCATTTATGGAATTTGCATGTCGAAACTAGATGGGTGCGCTCAGGATGAGCTTATGATCAGAGTTTACCAACTGGCCGTAACTCTATGGAACTGGCCTTGGATAGATGAGGCCAGACGTCAAGTTCAGGGCCCTCGGAGCCTCACGTGGGCATACTTGAACTTTCCCCACTGGGATCCAAGGAAGAACGTGGTACCGCGCCCACAGAAGAAGAGAGTGTCCTCTCGGGGCAACATCAATGAGAGAGGAATGGTAATGGACATCCGGAAGCAGTTTGATCCCACTCTGGAAGTCGTCCGATCCAATGAGGGAGCTGCTAGCTGTAGTCCGTTGGCGGTGGCTGTGGTGTCTCCATCTACTTCAGGCTCACCACAGTCTAGCCCGGTGTCTTTCAGTGCCTCAGAGATAAGCGACTCGGCCGAACACATGGAGAGAAACTGTCCCCTAGAGTCCAACCAGAGTGTGAAGCGGACCATACCCAAGGGCCCTCTCCGGATGACACTGGAGGGCAGGGAACGAGAGAGTAGAAGGAGGAGAAGGTCGCCCGGCAGAAAGGTCGCTCTGCCGACGGCGGTAGGAACTCCTTGGGGAAGGACTGAACTGTCCCGAAGTGAACGTAGGGGCCGAAGACATCGTGGGATTGGCCACTGCGAGTTTCCAGAATGCAGACAGGCCCCTACCCACCTAAAGCGTCATTACACCAGGTTCCACTTTCCCATCTGTATCCGGGGCAGTCCAGACATAGACAATATTGAAGAGGCAGTCCAGGCATTGGAATTGGTGAAGGAATGGTTGATTGGTCATGGGAGCACCTTAGAGGATCTTCTCCGCTATTATGTGGAGACAGCTCCGGCGCCACTTTCGCCTAACTCCGAGATCGATGAAAACTATCAGCTACTGATGTGGAGCATGAGCCAGAAGATGCAGTCCCGGATCTCTACTTTAAGTTTGCACCCTCCAAACTGTCCGGCCGTGCTGGCACAATGGAGGATTTTAAGCTTCCTGCTGACGAAAGTCACACCGGGGCAATGCCAGGCATTCTTTACCTTCCCCCGAGGAGAGCGACATAGGCTTGTGGAGCCACCATTGTCATTTCCAGCAACCTCGGTCCGTACTGAGGTAGATGACTGACGCCGGACATCTGTAGTCACGGAACCATTTCTCCCGGATCAGTCAATACCTGACTACTACCTGGACATGGAAGATGATCTTCACCCGCCCCTCCAGGCCATCGACACACATTTTCACCCAGATCGAACTGGTGATAGACTCTGGGGTGGGTACAGGCCAGTGTCATCAGACGCTTTATTGGAGGCTAAAATAACGGCAGGTCCAGTGACACCAGTACAATTAGTTGGAGGAGTGGAGATTTTCTGTGACCCACGATCGTACCCAGAAGATCTCCGGAGGGATCCCCGATGGAAGGTTGCAATAGGGCTTCATCCCAAACATGTGACCAGGGTCGGTGACCACCAGCTCCGGCACTTCCAGCAGCTGAATTCATCTGGCGAGGTGGCAGACTTGGGCGAGATCGGCTTGGACTGGTCGGCTCCTAGGCATACGTGGACCGCCCAGGAGGAACTTTTAATTCGGTTGCTGAGGCACGGGATGGCCTGTCGCCCAGTAATTCTACACTGCCAGGGGCCAGAAGGCGATGCACATGGCATAACTGTGGGGCGACATCTGTTGCACCTTTGTCGCCGGTATTGTTGCCCGGCGCAGCCTCTCCATCTCCACAACTTTACAGGAATCCCGTCCGTAGTGAACTGGTGGTGTGAAGCCTTCGAAAACTGCTACTTTGGGATTACCGGAGCCATGGCAGAGTTCGACGAGATTCAAGTTGAAGCCTTGGCTGCGATTCCGGCCAACCGGCTGGTAATAGAAACGGACCTTCCTTACTTGCCTGTTAATCCCGGTCAGGAGGTGAATACACCACAGTACATCGGTGAGGTAGCTGCAGCAGTCGCCAGGTGTCTCGGAATAAGGACTGAGGCTCTGTTGGAAAGAACCGTCAGCAATGCCCGACGGTTGTATGGCTGGGAGTGAACCCGGGAGCCTCTGGATGGATGTCCGTTGATGGTGGACCTGTCAACTATAGCTGGTGATTGGTACAACATCGATGCACACGTCTGGGGACGCACGCTTATTGTGAGTGGCCCAATCCAATTGGTCTACATCGAGGACCGGACTCCTAAAAAGAAAAGGGGGGAGAGTGTAGTGAAGTTGGACCCCGGCCCTACTGGGATTATCAAGGAGTGACGCCCCCTGTTCCCCGGCTGAGTCTGGGGTAGCCCACCCTCTGAGGCGAAGAGGATCAGAGCAAGATAAGACACCAGATAAACAACATATACCGGGATCCACGGTGGAATATATACCAAGGAAAAAGGGCCATAGTGCGGTTGCCTGGGAGGCAGTTTCGTATAATATCTCACCAACTATTCAGGTAGGCTTGTTTTTTGTTGTTGTTTATCCTCAGCTTCACTTTAATGTTGTTGATCAATAATATTCGATGAAATGCGGCAATGTGTTCGTTGATTCAGTTGCATCATCATCGTAAATAACGGTACCACGAAGTACACAACTTGATAAGTATGACCTTGTTAACTTAACACTGTGTGAAAGAGAAACTAAAGAACATTCATTAACATGTATACATAGACAATGTGACAAATGTGGTACAATAAAACTGAGAGGAAGGCTTCAGATGTTAGAAGACCATCACAGTGAAAGTTTGACTGGGCTAACCTGGAAAACAGAAAAGTCTACTGTAACTGTCAATGATGAGATGAAGACAAAATCAAGGAAAAAGTTGGTCAAAGAAACTGGCAGTCTGGGCTCGTTGATTGACAAACTGGGCATAGAGACAGAGCATCTATCCAAACATTTATTTGTTGCAGGATGGCAGCACAAGCAGTATGCACATATCACTAAAAGTTCACCACTATAAACACAGTGATTATGGTCTTAGATTTTGCACAAAATTATACATGTGTCATGCAAGACGAAGTACAGTCAGCCCACTGGACGAATATACAAGTGACTCTTCACCCCATCGTTGCCTTCTATACGTGTACTAACTGTGATTCAGGGCACACCATTCAAGAGGCCATAGTGATCATTAGTGATGACTAATTTTAAGGAAGAGACCTGACAGACTGGTCACCAAACCTGTTCCACAAACACAAACGTTGCATGCTGTAAGATGTGTGAGTCCTGGCATCATCAACACACAAAGTTTATGCTGCTTCTGTGAGGTCTGCATGACAGGAGGAGAACAAGAATGTCTGAATGTGAGCCATGTTGAACCATGGAAGACAGTTCAGCTGAAAGTAGCTGTTCAAGCTAACCAAGTTCATGATGTGGATATGGACTGTTGTCCAGGAATTTATGCCAGTCACACCGGTGGAAACAGAAAGTCAAACGAGAGAGATGGTCAAGATGATGGAAGTGTAAACTGTTTGATTGTTGATGATCAAAGTCATGATGAGGAAACAAGTGATAGTGGTGGAATCCGTCATGATGAAATCACAAGAAGTCTTAGAAACAAAGATGAAATCTATGATACAAGTGAGAGTCATGGAGGTGGTGATACCAGTTATGGTGAAATCAGAAGTCGTGTTAGTGATGAAGATGAAAACTATGATACAAGTGAGAGTCATAGAGGAGGTGAAACCAATAGAAGTGAATGTGCAGATATTGAGTATGGTCATGGAGATCTTGAACCTGGTGTGTTTGTGGCCATTAAGTTGCAAACTATCCACAAGCAGCACAACATTTATATTGGCCAGGTGAGTAAGGGTAAAATAATGTGAAATTGACAAGAGTGAACTAGTGGTGTATTGTAATATGACCATTGGGTTTACCATCCTTAGTAGTCCTTGACTTCCAAGTCTTTCATTGGAAAATGGTTATCAATAAAATGTCAGAAAATTATAAGGGAAAGCTGTCCTCTGTCATTTACAATAAAACTTTGATTAGATCAACATGTACACAAAGTTCTTGGGGGGGGGGGGGCACACTTACCAGTAGAATTCCTTGAACAAAAGTCCCATAGCTTAATGTGTTACTTCATATTCAGCATATTGTGTACATTTAATGATAACTATAATGATACAAGATATGTATACTTGTTGTTTATTTATCAGATTCAGACAGACTGTTCATGGGAGAGATGTGAAGGTGAAGTTCCTGAAAAAAGTGGGTTTCAATATATATGCATGGCCACCAAAAGATGACTTGTCATGGGAACCAGTTGATGCTGTCCTACGCATTGTTGAAATACATCTCCTGGGAGGTTGACAGATAAAATTTGCCATTCCATCATTAGATTTTATGGATCTGTTGAAATTGGCTAAAACCAACAAATATAAACTTTGCTAAGTTGGCACCAAGCAAGTGCTTGCAGTACATATGACCACAAACAAAGTTGGTCCATTTGGTATTCATTTAATGTTGGTGATGACACCTTTAATGGATTTGGAAAGTTTACTTTGTCACATTCTTGAATCATACTTAAGTCACTGTTAAGAGTTGTGGCTTTCAAAGACTAAGTACATGTATGTACAATTTCAATTTTTGGAATTTGATGTAAAGAACAAAATTTTTTTATAAGAATTACAACGAGTAACACTGAAGTAAAGCACTTGCTTTCTCTATGTGCTACACTCGTTTATAGCATTCATATCAAGTGTAAAAGTATACTGTTTCAGTTGGCCTAGCATGTGGCCTTTCTACTGTGGTCTATTAGCAAATGAAACAATATACTTTTACACTTGATATGGATGCTATAACAGCTGTGTTACATACAGAAAACGCTTTACTTTAGTGTTATGGGTTGTATAACTTACCTGTACTTTGTTTTTATTGTTTTGATACGAAAAAAATGAAACTGTTCTATGAATAGACTGGCTTTACTCATGGTTTCATCTAAAATGAAACTTGTATAAATGGACTGTAGTGTACCTCCTGAAATTCAGTTGAAAAACATTGAAATGGACTGTTACTTATCTGTCAACATTTACCAAAATAATGAAACTGTCATGGAAAATGAGCAGTAGCTTACGTGTGTTTGACATTTACTTGTTCACATTCTTGAATCATACTTAAATCACTGTTAAGAGTTGTGGCTTTCATAGACTAAGTACATGTATGTACAATTTCAATTTTTGGAATTTGATGTAAAGAACAAAAAAATCTCATAAGAATTACAGCGAGTAACACTGAAGTAAAGCACTTTCTTTATGTGCTACACTCGTTTATAGCATTCACATCAAGTGTAAAAGTATACTGTTTCAATTGGTTTATTTACAAGCCTAGCATGTGGCCTTTCTACTGTGGTCTATTAGCAAATGCAACAATATACTTTTACACTTGATATGGATGGTATAAACAGCTGTGTTACATACAGAAAACGCTTTACTTTGGTGTTATGGGTTGTATAACTTACCTGTACTTTGTTTTTATTGTTTTGATATGAAAAAAATGAAACTGTTCTATGAATAGACTGGCTTTACTCATGGTTTCATCTAAAATGAAACTTGTATAAATGGACTGTAGTGTACCTCCTGATATTCAGTTGAAAAACATTGAAATGGACTGTTACTTATCTGTCAACATTTACCAAAATAATGAAACTCATGGAAAATGAGCAGTAGCTTACATGTGTTCGACATTTGACAGGAACAATTCCAAATTGAAATGACTATAATGAACTGTTACTCATCTCTCATTGAATAGCAGACAATAATTCAGAACTGAAACTGTTAAGAGGTTTAGTTGTGGCTACTCTTTATTTTGAATTCATGGCTTACATGTCAATTATTTCATATTAACGATATATATCTCTGTCAATAAACTTCAATGGCATTTGTGAGAACTAGAGATTTTGTGTCCGTTCCCTATAACGTCCGTAATGCACACAGTTGAAATATTTGTCAGACACTTTCTATTGTATTCTTACACTATGATTCATTTTCATGTTTTGATTCTTATGAGTGGACAAACAACTATACCTGTGACACTTTCTTTCATTTGCAACTGCTAAATTCATGAACTAAAACGAATAATGTCAAAGCTAGTCTTTAAAAATAACATGAAATTGTTGATTTTTATTACTTTACAGTAATTATATGTCAAAATTTTACCACATAACAATGAAACAACTTACAAATGATATTATCAAGAAGAAACTTTGATGTTTGACCACTTTGATTGTAAGAATTTTTGATATAATTTTGGGAAATGTCTGTCCATGTAACATCCGTAACAGTGACACAATAAATCACATTTAGAAATGAAGATGACTTCAAGTTATCTTTTCATATATTGAGAATGATAGACCCATCCTTGTAAGTTATTCAGAGACAAATCATTTGTTGATGTCATTCAGTTGAAATTGTCATGTCTGTGTCCCACTTTTGGCACCCATTAGCATATTCTGACTCTTTAGGCAATATCTTTAGGATGCAAGCTTTAAATGTCAGATTATTTAGTACATGTATTGGGAAATTCATGTGTCCTTTACAGCTTGGTGATATACCTTAATCTTAATGGCTAAATTGCATAATGTCTGTGTGTGCTTGTCCGTCCATCTGTGTGTGGCTGTATCTGTCTGTCATTAATTTCATAAACGACTGGCTCAATTGTAATGAAATTTGGTAATCAAAGTCTCTGGTTGTGAGCTTATCTTCATCTCTCAGAGTGACCCACAGTTGTATCTGTTCTTGTACTTCCTTACTATTTAGTTGGCCAATCCTGTGACAGTGTGTAAATAGTGTCCCTGATTTTAATTTCTCAACATTTTGGGTTCTGTTTGCTGTTGTACATGCTCTACTCTCTCTAATCTTCTGTCTCTTCTTTGTGTTGTGTACTTCCCTCTCCTCATAAAGTCTCCTTCATTTGGCATCCTTGGTACCATGTTGCTGTCGAAGGAAGTTTGCTTCCTTCACAGATGCATTCACTATTTATTGTTGGTCAGTTGGATTTTGGTTTTGTATTCACAGTGAAGCATGATCTCGCTTTGCTCTGACAATGCTTGACAAAGACAGTGCAGTGGGTTGCTGGACGGTGCAACACGATATTGTTGATCAAGTTGACCAAAGTCACGTTCGCACTCATCATTAGTTGCTCTGGTAAGAAGTCTTGCTGCAGATTGTTGGACAGGTGTAGGGTTACTGAATTCACCACCAGGTAGATGTTCTCTAGCATGGAGTTTTAGTTTTTCAAAACCAGCTTGACAACACAACTTCAGGAGTACTTTGACTAGTCCATCTGTTTCATGTTGTTCCCTGATTTATTCCATGTATGAATCAAGTTTGGCACAATGGCTATCCGGCCATAATGTCTCGGAACCTACAAAGAGTCCATCAGCATCAGATGTCCATCTTCTCAGTTTTTCAGTTGCAGAAGTCATTCATGGCAAATGGATTGTCTGCACTTTTAGACTTCTTCAATAGTGGCAGCAACACTTCATAATGCAAAATAGCATATGCCCCCTGCTCAGCCAGGACTTTGCTGTCCAGATACTCTTCATACACACTGCTTTCCCATCTATTCCAACTGCCTTTTACATCACGAACATGAAGAACATTCTGATGATTTCTTGGGCACAATATGTAGGAATAGCATTTTGAAAGTAAACTAAGTATCTTGACCCAACTATTGGTTGGAAAAGGTCTCCATCTAAGTTGACATCATTGGCTAAACAGAATGATTTATATTTCCCTCTAGCATATTCTTTTTTCGATTCCATACATAACAGTTTATCACACTCTTAAATGTGTTTCCGCCCTCCAGTTAGTCTTCTTTGTGTTCTGTTGTCAGTTTGAACATTGGCTTCTGACCATAGGTATTTGACCACTGCCCTTGACATTGCTTCAGTTGTATTATGTACTTTGTGGGCTGCACATGTAAAAGCATGGATATATGATTTGTCAACTTGCTCTTGAATTAATAACTCATCCAAGTCTGATATGGCCTTCTTTTTTTCATCAATCAAAAGCCTTGTTAATTTCACTTCAGTGACAAAACGACATTTTTGATTGGATATTAGAAAGTGTGTATATTTCATCTGGGTTGGTACTTCCAATGTCCTTAGCAAGACGGGCAAGATCTGCTAGATGCTGGCGTAAGCTGTCCAGTGTGTCCTCTGAATGTCCACCAGCTACTGGGGTTAAACCTAGTGTGAAAACCACATATGCTAGCAAGACAGCCTGCTTCCATTTTCATACGTTGAGCTGTACTTTGTTTTGGTAGGGACGTTGATTTTACATCTACAGGACTCAAATTACTCAATACAGTTTGTATGACAGGTTCACTGTATTGATATTTTTATCTCTGCGCAAGACCTTCTGCTCAATGGCAGTCATCTTCTTTGCTTTGTTTTCAACTCTATTGCATGTTATTTCTTTTTCATTTGCTATATCCATCATGGTTTCTGCTGTATTTTTCCACTTTTCTATATGCTGCTTCTCCAATGTTAGTTGTTTGTGGAGATGTTGTATTGTTTTGTAACGCTTATCATCATTTTTCTCACATTGCTGTAAGAGTGTCTGCTTTTCCTTCGTCAACGTTTGCTTCATGTCTTTGACTACAGCTTGTTTTTCATTGTCATGTTTGAGTTCCATTGTTTTTACAAGTATGAGTTTCTCTTCTTTACATTGAGTGACTGTATCTTGTGTTTTTCTTTTTTCTAGCTCCACCATTCTGTTTGCTGCTTCTACTCTTTCTTTAGATTCTTCTACTTTCTTTTTTGACATGCTATGGACTTGTTTCATTGCTTCCGTTGTGATAGCCAGAGTTTCTTCTGCTTTTCTCTTCTTCAGAGTAAGGGCATCTTTTGTTCGAACATTGACACATCTAAGCTGATCATACTTTTTCTTCCAATGTCTTTCTTTGCTGTCTACTGTACACACTTGGATCTGTCTTCTTTTCTCTTTACACATTGCTTCCTCATAAGTGGGAGGTGACATTTTATGCATATAGACTTCATTGGAAGGCAGGCTGGGTTGGTAGGGAGGTGGAATGTCAGCAAGTTTGGTATTGGTTCAGGTAAGTATCTTGCGTAGGGGAGGTTGCACATTGAGATTTCTCAGATTCACCAGCAACATTGGTGACTTCCAAACTTGGCCCAGAAACTTTACAGTTTACATACTTTGTTCCCTTTCTTGGTTGCCAACATAGTGTACTATTCAGAAAATGTTGTAGTGCTTCAAACGATGACACAGCACCACTACACTACACTAAATGACTATATAAGGAGCCAATGTTAATGTGCAATGGGCCAATGTAGTGTTCTTTTTGATATTTGGATATGTGGTGGTTAAGATAGATGGACAGATTGGTGGAGAGAGAGTGTGAGATTGATATAGGAGATGCTACATTGCTAGATGAGCAGGGGTTAAAATTTTCTGTCAAAACCTACTAGACCAGGACTAGTGGAAATTGCAATCCACTGGCACTAGTCCCCTAGGATATCTACTAGTCCCCATTCAGTTTTTTTTTTTTTTTTTTTACAAAAGCTTGTTTACGTACATGTTATATTTTGTGTACGTACAGGCTTTTCCCCACATTTGATGCAAGAGAGGGATAATGAAATTTACATATAATTTACATATCATTATCATATTATGAGAGCAGAAAATAGAATTTGGGGACTATACATGTACCAAAGTAAAGGGAAGTAAAAGTCCATAGAATTTGATATATTTCACTGTGAATGATATTAACACACATTTAATAATAATCATGGAAAAGGTCAAGGAATATTAAAAAGTGACACAAAGATCGACACACGTGACACAAATTTGAGGTTGTTCAAAGTGGCCATTTAGATAAGAATTTGGTATTTATTTTTGATTTTTAATCTGTAAAACAATTTTATCATGGCTTGCTATTTGAATTTTTTAATCAACATGAAACAACATAACATATATTATATACAAGGTACTTGTTGTGTACGTACAATACCAAACTTTAACAGTGTCTCATGCATTTGGAAAAAGATATGCTGAAACTAGGGAAAGTCATAAATGAAAAAACAATAACTGTTATCAGTCTGTTTTCTTTTGATATAAACCTAATGGCGCCGGTGGTTGCTGATGTCAGAGACGGTTCAGTTTACAGTACATGTAGACAAACAACCATTTAGCAAAGGAGGGTTTCGTGAAGCTTTCAAAGCTGTTAGCCACAATTCAAAGTTAACCAATGCACCTGGGTAGTAAAGAAGTACCTGCCAGATGCTTTGAAAGGCATTACAGAAACGGGTCAATCACCAGAAGAACATACAAAGAAAGTTGGTCAAATGCACTTGTTGGCAAAAAACTTTGATTCACAACTTGAACGTGATCTGCAAAAGAAAAGTCTGTTGCACTCATATGGGAAAACTCCCTCATACAACAACATATATCTTGGCAAAATGGAAAGTGAGAATAACCAATATGTAACTGTAGAAGAATATATCAATGGAGATTTTATCAAATATATTAACAATGATGACACCATTGTGAACCTCAGACCGCTCAGAGAGACAAGGCAGAAAGCTTGGCACACTACTCTTATGATCAATCACAACAAGATCTGATTGTGGTAGACATTCAGGGTTGTAAAGAAAATCTCTTTGACCCTGA
This sequence comes from Glandiceps talaboti, assembly GCF_964340395.1. Classification (NCBI taxonomy): domain Eukaryota; kingdom Metazoa; phylum Hemichordata; class Enteropneusta; family Spengelidae; genus Glandiceps; species Glandiceps talaboti. The sequence continues at coordinate 20,217,978 of NC_135562.1, read as the reverse complement.
AATTGCTTCTAAAGAGTTGCTGACTGATGATGATAAATTCCTTTTCACCACTGGTAATCTAACACAAGATGCCATTGACAACTTTGTATTAAATCGTAAGTGCACAAAATATTGTAGCCTGTTACAACTTATTGAGATAGAATAATCCTCAATGGAACAATAATGCAACTCATATAGTACACGTATCAAGAATTTGTAGGTGGACGTTGCAAGAAATACACAAGAAAATTGGAAATTTTCTCTGTTATTTTTTCAGTTAACAAAGTATTGATGTAGGGTAACACAAAAACTGTTTAACGGGAACCCTATTTAGGTTGATATTTTAGTCCCCACCTGATGAATGGGTTCCGTGCTTCTGTCCAGAGTCATTTTTCAGACATGGCTCAACTGATTTCTCTCAAACTTTGCACAATGACAACATACTATGGGATACATACACGTATGCAAATACATTTGGGTCAAAAAATGTTTTTTGATAAAAAAAAAACAAAAAAACAAAAAACAAAAAACAACAACATCAAAACGACTTGGTAGATTAGCATTAAATTTGGTGGGAACATACATAGGGGTGAGATAATTGGGATACATTCATAACATGATGATTTTCCCAATAATATGCAGACTACATGTAGGGCTAAAAATGTGTCTTTTTGGTCAAAAATCTATGGTTCCAAAGCCACTGAACAGATTGGACTGAAGTTTAGTGGGAATGCATCTAGGGATGTATGGACAAAGAAATAGTAAGCATATGATGATTCCATGAGTGATATGCAAATTAGGTGTAAAAATGTGAATTTTTGGTCAAAAATTTATATCTCAAAAAGTACTTGGTCAATGAGTCTGAAACTTGGTGAAATGTTATTTTGCAGATTTTCCTTAAAAATATCAAATATTCAACGAATATCAAAGTGTCAGTTATCTATGGTGACTTGTTGATCATGAAACGTGATATTGCATTGACAATCACAATTGTAAGTTGACTGTGGGGTGTTATGTTTTGTCTGATTCCATGAAAAGTATTTTGAACTGAAAGTTGTATTTGGAAGTGAGGAACCAAATATTTATAAAGTGTTTGACAATGTACAGTTAACTTTAAGCTAACAGAAGAGTTGTATTTTGTCACAGTGAATACAATTTAAACAAATGTATTGTTTGATTCCACGAACAGTACCTTGAGCTCAAAAGTTGTGTTTGCTAATTGAGCAAACTATAAAATGTATAAAATAGAAAGTTGTATTTTGTAGTCAGGGTACAAAATACATGAACTTGTAATGTGACTTAAAAGTTGTACTTTGTTGTTATTGTGAACAGAGCTGAGAGCTAGTTAATTTATTGGGGTGAAGGCCCCTGGGGTGGGGGTGGGGGTGGCGTTCATCTTGTAAATCAAAATTATAAATTTTCCCTTGTAACCAAGCTACTAATGGAGGTTATGCAACTGCACTCTATTTTGTCATAGCAATACTGTAACACTAATTTATCAACCAGAATTGCTGGCAATATGTTGAGTGTAGTGCATAGTCACATTGAGGAGTATATTGCCTTTGTTACACTCCTGACTCCAGTATTTTGGCAGTAAAATTGAGCCTTTTCCAAGGAATAAGTAGAAAGCAGGAATATTACAATACACAGGACTCTGTCCAAAGTAGGTGTTGTTCAGTCATTGTCTAGTAGCACTGGCAGAGTTTTCTGTGAAACTGGAGGATGAGTTTATCCTTGTTACTGTTGGTGTGGATATTCCAGCTGATTTATCAGGTTGGTAAGTAGCAGATGTAACACTCATGGCACAAGGCTCATCCTGCATATTGATTGAGGCGAGTGAAATACATGTTATTGGTGGTGCAAAGTTGGTGATCCTGGCAGATTCCATTTGGTAAGTAGAAGAAGGTGGAACAGTCATTACTTGCTCTGGATTACCCTCAGTGAAACACAAGGAGGGGGCCACAGTAATGCCAGTTCCTTGAGATATATTGGAAATCCTACCTGGAACACTTGGTTGGTAATAAGTAGGGGGTGTAACATTCATAGCAGGTTGTGGGTCATGTGGCATGATACTGGAAGATTGAGAAATTCTTGTTCCTGTTGGTATGGCGACCCTAACTGATTTCCCTGGTTGGTAAGTAGCAGTGGGTGCAACAGTCATATAAGGTTGAGGATCATAATGCATACCCAAAGACTGGCACATGCTTGTTGCTGTTGGTATAGGGAAGGTTTCTGATGTGTGTACATAGCAGGGGGTGTCACAGCCACACCAGATACTTGGTCAGCCTACACATTAGTGGAAATGGAAGGAATACTAACATGAGATTGTCTATTGGTCATCCTGGTTGGTTCACTTGGTTGGTAAGATGTACATTTTCCTTTTCTTGAAGACACAATTATGTGAATGTGTTGATGTTGATGTAACCCTTGGTACTCTTGTCTCCTCGTGACTTGTCGTATAAATTTTCACACTATTAAGTTCTGATTCAATTTCTTTTAATTTGTCTTTAACTGTTTTTATCTCATTCTCTTTCTGGAAGAAAAAAACCAAAACAAGAACACCATATTAATCTTGCAACATGTAATTAAAATATATTAATTGCTTGTTAGTGTATAGCCTTTGAATGGTTTCTGTATTCTGTAGGATTAAATGATTTTTAATTCATAGCTAAAATACTGTTAAATGTAACTATTAATTTACTAACAATTTACAGACCAATTTAAACTGAAAGGGAAAACAAACCATATCTACTTGAAAAAACTCAGAAATTTTATGACATAAAGATTGATTTATTTTCAAAAGATTATCAAACCATTAGTATTACTGTAAGCAGACTGCGTAGACAGAAAATTATTTTTTGATTATATAATACAAAAATCATTCTAACAAATATGGGTTACAGAATTCAATCAATGTTTCGGCGATAAATGTATAAACAAAAATCTAGGAGATTTATAATTTTTCGCACGGAACATCTGAGGTTTTCAGATAGCGAAAACAAACATCCCATAAATAACAGCAAAGGTAAATATCGCACAGACCTGTTTAATAAGTTCAGAACGCTCTCTGTGTTTTCCAAGTTTGCTACAATACATGAAGCCAGGCCAAGTTTCATAAACACAAGCGGCTTGTTTTCCAAGTTTGCTACAATACATGAAGCCAGGGCAAGTTTCGTAAACACAAGCGGCTTTGTTTTTGTTACCACTTGCTCGATGTCCTTTATGATGACAGTTCTTTTTTTTATTTATGGTATTTTATCTTTCTTAAATGTACAAGTCATAATACTAGTATACTAGTATTTTTTTCTGTGTGAATACAACATCAATTATCGCACAAATAATAATATAGGAGACCACTTTTCCAAATGCACTGTCATTTGTTTTTCTGTTTTGCAATAAAGTTCTCTATCTGATATATCCGTCTTATAAAAGACGCCAATCCTGCAAAACTTGGCTTAGTTCCGTTCATTTTGCAGTAGTAAGTATGTTTTCTTACCAGCAAACTAATAAAGTTAACTAACAGAGGTTCATCTGGATCTGATATAATCAACCAGAGTTTGCTTGGTGGTGACCTCAACTCTAGTGAGTCTCCCCAATACAGTAACACATTCCTCCACAGGGACACTAAAAATGGGCATGCATAGAATAAATCTTCATAGCTTTCGACTTCGTTCATGCAGAATGTACACAGAGAGGGGTTGTAAATTTCTGGGGAATTAGTTTGTGGAGTTTCTCATTAGTATATAGAATGTTATGTAGTAATTTAAATTGAAACTCTCTTGTTTTGCTGTCGATGGTCATCTTCAGCATTAATTTATACATTTTTTCCCATTCTAGAGTACTTGAGTTTAGAACTCCTTGCAACTTTTCTTGGCTCACTGGTGTGGTAAAGATCCTGTTCTTAAGTTCATTCTTTATAATATGTCTTGAGAGGCCCTCTAATGGATTTGGTGTTCCGTTTATCAGAATTTTATATATCCGTCATTCTATATCATTTGACTTTCCCTCCTTTGGCTTTGAACATGAACACAAAGGTTGAGAAAATGACATAATTCGCTTTGACATTTCAGTTCTGAGCTGACGATCTGGACATATGTGACTCACACTGAACGGTCAAGTTGTAGTTGGGATAAAAATATACGTGTTGATGATTTTTTTAAAATTGAATATTTCCTATGCCGATGTTGCAAAATTAATTTTGATTGGCACTATTTACCCTGTTACTGGTTTACTATACAAACAGTGATATTACAAAGTCGTTTATTTGCTGTAGTTGAGACGCATGACACAATTCATCCAAACTAAAACACGTCTTGTGATGACAACACGATCATTGTCTCTGAACTTACAATCAACAAATTTTTCAAGCATAAACTCAAACTTGTCAGGTGAAGTATTTTATTTTACAAAAAAGAAAAGAAATCAATTGTCACGCGGAAAGAAAATTGCTCACAGATTTTTCAACGTAATTTTAATTAAGAAGTTCAGATATTAAACTTCATTAAAGTGATCTTCACCGAAGTACAAAGGATCAGTACGTTGAGTTGACATCACTGGGGTCACATCACGGCTGCGTACATTGTACATAGCAACTTCTGTGTTGACGTTCTCTCCTTGATGGTAACAGAGGTAGCCCTTTGTGTATGGGCAGCTTTGTATCAAAGCCCAAACATGAACTTCCCTATCTGATTGAGTATTTTTGCAGTGTGTAATTTATTTGACGTTGGGGCCTTTCAAGAAAACAATGTGGGAATCTCACAATGCTGCAATCTAGATTCAACACTGGTCATAGTATAGTAATGCATGAAAATAACCACTTCCTGTTATCCTCGTTAGCTTCACTGTACATAGTTTTCTTGTTATGCTGCCTACATATGTAAGCAGGGAGGGACTATTTCTTTAGGCGAGCCTCAAAAGTTTAGCAAAAGTGGCTATATCATTGAAGGTCATCACAGGGCAGTCTTAGATCGTTACACATGAGATAATCAATTGTGGTATAAGTATACCATGCTCTTGTACTAAATAAGGCCAGGTCAGGTCAACAAATGACAAAAGATCAAAGTTCATTGCACTGTAGGTCAGGGAAAGTGTGGTCAAATCAACTGACATATGTTTTATATAATTGACATTATGCATTTGTAAACTAAATATGTCATATCGTTTATAAACATGACCTGTTATAATGTGCAAAAAGAAAAATACATTAAATGTATTTTGTACACAATATGTCCTCTAAAGTCTTACTTTGGTTTATTGTGCTACCTTTTCAAAGGCTGTGAAGATATAAGAGAGAGGGATTTGGTGTATCTTGACTCCCTTGGTGAAAGTAAAGAGGTGATGGATACTGTTCAGATGAATTATATAAAGTATAAGTTTAAATTTGCAGTACTTTTGGTTAGGAAGTCCAAAGGTCCTTGGTCTACCTACCACTGTCAAATGTACAAATACATACCATCTTTTTTATGACAATGACTAATTATTGCAATGGTCATATATTGCTCAAAATCTTACCTACAGCTATAGTGCAGATGAAATATAAGCATAATTTGAATTATTTTGAAAACCATTTGTGCAAGTCATCAGTTAGTGTTACACTGACAGTCACTGTGTCACATCAGGCTGACCACATCATTGAAACACGTGTACTTGATTGTTGTCTGGCATCTGGCATCCTGTTTACAGATTGATTACATAATTAGACTTGCCACATACTAAGAGTCTATCATTAAATGATTGTTATGCCCTCTTTTTACACTGATAAAGAGTTAGTTTAATTACTACAGCAAGCAAGTGAAATTAAGCACTTCCATGAAACGGGTTGTACCTGCAGTAGGAACAACTAGTAATTACAAAAATCACCAGACACATACATGCCAAATAAAATATAAATGCTAATTACTTCATGCTGTTGTTATCAGTAAATTTGCAGAAAGAATTGATGGCAGTGATTACACAGCATCAAGTGTAGCTCATCCAATCCAGAATGATTGTACATCTTGCAGTTGCAGTGCTTATGTCATAAAGGTGAGGTAGACATAACTGTTATGTATACTAATAAATATTGTGAATGCCAAGACAATCAGTCTAGTTAAGGTAGCGGTAAAGGCTAGGACGTCAGTTGAATTTGCATATAAAAACTTCATAAAAACCTCGAAGCAGTCACTAGAAACTTTTTTTTCACACGCAAAAAAAAATCCATTCATAATTATAGGCGCTACACACAAATTAAGTTTTGCAAAGTTGGACATTTTTCTGTGTGGCTAGGGGGTTTCATACGCCCTCTACGAGAGAAATGTGTCGATATTTTGTTTTCATCCTACCGAAGTATCTCCGAGAGATCGACGTGTGTGAGACTGCATTTTGCATATCAATATTTTCTTGATGACATCCATGATTATATATAAACTTCACATTGCAACACACTACAAATTTGTTTCACCCACCTGACGAGTGTGACTAGATATAATGACTGGCCACACATAACAAAGTTGCATGTAGTGGAGAATCTAATGTATCGAAGTAATCAAGCAAGAAAACCTCCCCACCCAAATCCCAAGTTTTAGTAAAAGTATACATGGTGACAAGTTGCTCTCAAACATGGTTTGTTGAATTTTGCAAAAGCTTCCGGCGAAAAGGTCCGGTCTCCTGCAGTGAGATTGCCAAATTTAGACATGACACGTGAATGATGATCACGCGACACGAAGAACTTTCCTCGTGACAAGTCATTCCATGATTTGACGTAAAGGGAGAAGCATGGCCTGCTGTTCTTACTCCGCCGATGGCGATCAGTACTACAAATCCGTGATCAAATTAAGATCGGAATTTACAACAAGAGGGTGAGTTCTGCTTTGAAATATGTCCTCAAAGTTCATAATTAGTTTGTCATTAAGCGTAGAGAAACTCAGAATGTCATGACGATAGCAAATGGGCCGAATGCTACTGCGATGTGTAACGTAAACATTCGTACACGTGGTTATGAGTGACAAATGATTTCCCTTGACATTGAATTTGAAACAAGATCGTCTACTAGGTGAATATTAGTTAGCCAAGTAATAAACAAAATACAATATTTTCATTGTTTGAAAGTTCAGAATAACTTGTCTTTACATCGTTGAATCATTCAGTCGCGTCAACGTCGCACCAGAAAGTTTAGGGTCCTCGCGCCATCAATTTCATGGTTACAAAAATGGCACGCCGTAACTCCATCGATTACGAACACCTAATTGTTAGTAATTATCGGATAGAAAATTGTCACTATACAAGATGATATTTGATATCAACCTCATTTTCATGCTGTTCTCTTATTGATTTCAGTTTGGCTGTACCGGAGCGGTTCATGAACGTACTCGAGAGATATCCCACTGATTATGGGGCAGGGTTGGAAAACCCAAAATTCAACAGGGCGAAATTATACAACAAATTAACCGCGATATTCCATGTGTCTGAGTAAATATCAGTCAACGGTAAATTTCAATTCTTGTATTACTGAAGTCACACTATCATCTAGAGTGTGGTATGTATTACAAATATTCATTCTCACTTTCCATTCATATTATTGGTGATAAAGACGTTTAGTAAGCCACAGAGAGATATCTTTTTTCAGTGCAAACATCATTTTTCTTATGTTTTGTTGAAAAGTAAGTTATATTTATGCTCGTGTACTTTATTTTTTGCAGAACTACAACAAGAGAGGTCTTGATGGCCAAGGAAGAAAAGTGATGTTGGTGTGGCCAGACACCGTCCTGGCTGTCATCAGGGGAAAATACCCCGGGGGGAAACCCTCTACTGCTCCCAACAAGAATGTAAGTTTCATTTTCCAAGGTTTCATGTTTTGAGACTTTGATTTGAATGATTAGATTTAAACACAGAGGCAACACCATCACTCACTAGTATCATTTACCACATTATACACAAGTAATTTTACCTTGGTTCTATTTTAGAAATTATACACTTTGATTCCCAGTACAAGATTTAGGTGATCTTTGCAACCATTTCCACAATAGTGTTAATTTATATTTATCATTTCCTTTTGTATTCCAGCTCCATGAAGTGTCTTATGAAGACATTGCAGCCTGCAGATGGTAGCCGTGTTCTGATGTCAATCAACCAATCATTCAATTAGTCAATCAATCTATCAATCCATCATTAAATTAATCAAGCAATCAATCCATCATTAAATTAATCAATCAATCAATCAATCCATCATTAAATTAATTAATCAATCAATCAATCAATCCATCATTAAATTAATCAATCAATCCATCCATCATTAAATTAATCAAGCAATCATTCAACTAGTCAATCCATCATTAAGGTACTCAGTTAAAATCTGACCAACCAACCAACCAACCAACCAAACTGTCAGTGTGCTGTTCATTGTAAAATGATATGGTAACATCAGTTTGTCAGTTTTTTATCAAAGTTTCAAACATTCAGAAAATGATTTTACTTTTGTCAAAATACACATTTTAGAATAGAAACGACTGATTGAAACAAAATTGGACATCACTGGAGACATGTCAAACCCCTCTGGACCAGTTAAAGTTGCCCATTAAAATTGCATGTTTCTTTTGGCACAGATTTTTAAAAATGAACTACATTATTTTCTAGCTCAAAACAACACAATTAAGGGACATCATCAACTTCTACCATCAGGTTCATTTATATGAATCCTACCAGATGAGTCTGTAATTCACGCTCTTACAAAATAACGTTTTTTTCACCTAGTGAGTGGGGGGATGTTGAAAATAAGAATATGATACCCTACTAAGCTATGATGTTATTTTCTATTCAATATCGTTTGCAGAATGTTAGGAACAATTTGGAAAATACAAATATGGAAAAATAGACATTGCAGAGGTCAGGAGGGATATCGTTCAGGGCATCTTAAAGTTTGGTAAGAGTTAAGAAAAAATAATATTTTTGCCTCTCCACATTCATGTTGTCTTATGAATGTTGTAAATGCTTTCATGAATACTTTCTTACTAAACTATTTTGTACTTTAAAGAGAAACAAGTCATTTGAGAATGACATAGATCCCGCTATGATTGGGTTTTAAGGAATCATCACTACTCTGATCACGCAACAGCACTTGTGAACCTAAATCAAACAGACTTAGATATGTTGTGTCTGCTTGTTGGACATGGAACATGCCTACAACAATAAAGGATGGGTCGGGTATGGGGGATCGTATCACGATGAAAATGGATATGCACATGTATGTCATAGAACACTGTCCTAATACCAACTTTGAATGAGATCTGTTCAAGCATGTCTGAGTTATGGCTTTGGACATGGAAAATTCGCAAACAAAATGGCTGCCAGTTCAAATAAAGTTGATGTTTTTCTTCTTCAAAAGTCTATGTAGCATGCAAGAAATTACATGCAAAGCTTCTTAAATATCTTAACACCTTTCTCCATCCCCATGGGATTGTTTGTATAGTAATTTCCAGGTCAAACAAAGTTTTTTTTTTCAAAAGTCTATGTAGCATGCAAGAAATTATATGCAAAGCTTCTTAATTTCTTAACTTTCTTCATCTCCATGGGGTTGTTTGTATAGTAATTTCCTGGTCAAATAATTTTTTTTTTTTGTGTGTGTGTGTGTAAAAATATTGTTTTATTTATTTATTTATTTATGTTTTTATTTAATTATTTATTATTTACATTTTATTCAGATGATGGTTCAATATCATTATACACCTTAGGAGGTGGAAGATGGAAAGAGGAAACAACCTGGGCATTGTCCAACCAGATGTTTGTATTTTCTTTTTCTGTCGAGGATACAGATATAGAATTGACAGAGGTAAAAAGCATGGCAATGAAGGGAGCAGTGTTAACACCTTTACATGCTGGACAAATGCTGAACATTAGTCAGCAACAGGAAAATACAGTGCTACTTGTATGGGGAGGCTACAACTTAAATGATTTATCCTGTACCAACGAGGCATTCAGAGTTAACATCCACGGTAAAACAGCTACTTCAAAACTTTTCAAAGATCCGACAGACCCCAACACTCACCACCTTCCCCAAGAAAACATCCAGAATGGAACTATCCCTACTAGACGCTGCGGATTTACTCTGACACCAATTCAAGGGCAAAACGCTGTATTGTTTGGTGGGGCTGAGATGCCAGCTAGGTTTGCCAGAATACCTAGCTATAGACAGGAGACGCGGGATGGACATTTTTATTTGTTAAATACTGACACACTGACATGGAAAAAGCTTAATGTCCCCCAAATAGAGCCAAGAGCTTTTCATTCAGCAACCTACCTGCCAAATTCAACAACCATTTGCTATGTAGGAGGACTTGCTTTCAAGGAAGGTCGGCCTTATAAAGACACCAAATTAACAATATAACACTTCTCACTGTTGACGAACACCAGGAATGTACTCTTAGATTAGTATCTTTATCCAGTTCAATTCAGTACTATGTATCAATGCATGCAGCCCTTGAATGTAATGAATCTTTATGATCATGTATTAGTTTTGGGGGGTTATTTTCAAAGTGAGGAATTGGTAGAGTCATGTGTTTCCCCTCCAAAACCAAGTCATTCTCTGTTTTTATTAAACCCATCAACAGACACAATCTCTAAAATTGATGCACCACCATCTTTTGCCACTGCTGGAGCATCCCTATTTTCAATCGATCAAAGTGCCATCATGGGGTTGGGTGGGACAAAGAAAAATATATTTGTCTTTACCAGCAAATTGATGAAACCAGCCCCTTGTGATTTGGGAGATAGCTGCATCATAGAAAATACACCTGAAATAAGCCCCATTGCATGGATACAGTGTGAAGGGAGGTGCAAAAATTGGTTGCATCAATTCTGTGCTAAAATTGATGTCGTACCAAGGGGCAAATATGTGTGCAATTCATGTAAGGTAACTACAGGGCAAAGGAAACGTAAACGTTAGATGTGCAGACATAGAATAATACAAGTTCAACAAAGATTCTTCACTCAGGCTTACACTTGTAACAACAAAAAAATCGCAAAACAAAACAATCTTTCTCATACATGTATATATCAGACATATTTATTACTTTTGTACATAATATTATTTATTTAAAACTGCATTATTGTTGAAATTTTTAAAGTTGGATAAGCTGTTTGTTTGTTTGTTATTGCTAACAATGATAATAAAGTATGTTTACAAACCTCTAAATTTGTGCACTTTGTTACTACCTTTATTTCCTTACAGACTCTCCAATACAGCAATAAAATTCTCAACACTTATTGGGACATGTTAAACAATTGTGCCCCAAAAATCCACAAGTGGAACACCGTTTTTTTCGATGTACTACCTCAGCATTGTGCTGTAACTTTGGACTGCTATACAACCAATGCAGCCAAATAGTATCACGCAAGCCATCTACTACTGATCCCTTCCTAGAATGATGTTTGCGAAACTGACGAAACAATTTATTCCCCGCTTCGTTACCTTCCCCAGAGATACCTCCAATTGTACCTGGACCATCTTCCCTTTCAATGAGCTCCTGTGTGTGTTCTATGACTTTGTGAAAGTAATTTGGCCACTTAGCATACCTAAAGTTATCAGTAAGGAGCTGACCCATTTCAACTGCCACCCTTTTAACATTTTGTACATCATCTGTGTAATCAACAATGGGCAATTTTGCACAGTAAATCTTCTTGATAAACCGAAACTTGGCTAACACAGCAGCAAAGGCATCATGTCTTTCACTTTTTGATATCAAGGCAAGAAGTGCGTCTTCATTTTTCTCATCAAAGAACATTCTGGCATAATTGCCAGGTAACATAAGACTTGGATTTATCCCTATCTCTGCCTTTAAATGGTCATCTCGACGTTTTTCAGCTGTGTCAAGAATAGACTTCAACTCTGCAGTTTTCTCCCACTGGGTGACCTCTGCAACTTCCCTGACTAACAATTTCTTTAAAAAAGAGGCAAGGTTTATGTTGGCATGGGTTGAATCAATCCCCCTATCAATTGGGTCAGAACGCAGTAGAGGTTTCTTTTTCACACCTTTACATCTTACATTCATTTCATTTTGTGAAAGATTCTCGGTATTTGCCCTGCGAAACTCAGCCAACTCAATCGTCAAATTCCTAGTTCTATTTATAGAGAAAGACCCCAATTTAGATACTGCTTCATCACGGGTGCAGTCACACAGTGTACATGGATAATTTGACCCTGCAGCCTGAAACCCCCCCGCACTTCTATCTAATTTTTCATCAACCAAAGAAGTTAGAAATACTAAGTAATGGGATCTCCAATAGCCACCACAGTCAATTTTCATGATTTTATTTTGCATAGTTTGTTTTTCTGCTTCCATTGTATCTAGGCAGTAAGTCACTGTGGAAGTGCAATTTTCCTCAGCAATTGCTTCCAGTAATGGTCTATTACATCGGACAGAATTTGGATTCTTTTGATCATACACAGTCCGTTTTTCATTGTCAATTTCTATTTCTGACCTTACTACTGCAAATGCAGCTCGAAAGGCATTAGCTGGAAGTGTCCTCGCCCCTTTACCTCGGTGAATTTCAATATCCCCCATGCCATCAGAACCATCCTTTACAAATGTTCGTATGATCAATTCTGTGCTTGTACTGTTTACACCCATGCTCTCCAGTTCACTTTGTATTTCAGGTTCAATTTCCTCAAGTGTCTTAGCGATGGCATCAGGGTATCTAAATCTTACCCCTACCAAATTTGGACCTGGAATTTCTTTGCTATGGTCAGAAAATTCACTTAGTAGTTGCAGTGGCTCAACAGAATCTGAAGTGACAGATACCGAGTGATCTTTTTTATTCAATTTTACTGGGGTTTGATACATGTGCTCATGATATTCCTCACCAACAATTACATATCTTGCAGTACCAGGCATGTAATGTTTCTCCTCCTCATCTAACTGATTAGGTGGGAGCAGTATATTGACAGACTTATCTTTGAACATGTCATACTGTGCTTTGTAACTGTTCTTGGTTTGGAGATTATCTACTATTAAAGCTAAACATTCATCGACAGTCATTCTGCCATACGAATTTGCCCAAAGATCATCCACCAAATTAGCACCCTCCCTGTTACCAGAATCATATAGAGTTGATCGCAGTAAAAAAAAAAACATCCTCTTTGGACTCTGCATTAGTAGTACAAAAATCATAGCCGTAGTCAGTGCATTTGTCCCGGTCCAAGTCACGGCCCTAAGAGAAGTGCCGGAAAACCACCTCCTGTTGGAGACGGACTCCCCGTACTTTTGCGTCCCAGGAGGGCAAAGGCCTAATACCCCTGCCTACATCGGTGATGTAGCTGGGTTTGTTGCCAAGCTCCGTGGCATCAGCACCACCCAGTTGCTTGACATCACGGCAGCTAACTCCAGACGACTCTTTAGACAAGGAGATAGAATACGGCTCCGTCGCGGCACAATTAACAGAGATATATATGCACCAGACCAGTCTCCCCGTAAGTACACACATGCACAACATTAGCATAGTTTGTCCTCATCAAAAATCACAAACAGGTATGTCCCCCTACCTAGTAGTATCCAACAGTATAGTTTTGCCCATATTGGCATCCCCTGTAGGACCAACCTGACACTTATAGAGAGAGCAGAAATTTCTCTATCCCCGAACTGCTCTCTATGTGGGAGACATGGTCTGGCACAATATACATCAGTGAACTATTCCCGCCCCCTCTCCCAGTTCGAAACTTAGATGGGGTAACCTACCTCGGTGGTTTCCCATCATAAAATATACCCCGCCATTAACTTCCTGTCAGAGTTCACTATAATCATAAAACAATGAACCTGCCCCTCGCCCCCATTTGGCTGATTGGAGGGCGTAACCTACCTTGGTGGTTTGCCCTCATTAAAACCCTGTCCGGCCTCCTTGACCATGAGGGAGACCATAATAAAGCCCAGAAAACATTAGCATAATTACTTGGCAATTAATTAACTACAATTAGCCCCATTTAGATTCACATACGTATTTCTCCCCCCCCCCCCCCCCAACATGAAAGTATAAACAATTGTTCCCTTCAGTCCTTGGTTTAGTCTTAGTTCCATCAAAAAGGGGGCCATACTCCACTAGTCACTAGTTCTATAAAACTGGGGGGTGTGTAGTGTCAGGTGACTGACATGTGACCAACGACCACCAAGGACTGAATGGAATATTCCAATATATCACGTTACGACCAGAACCTATCTGGGCGATTGAAGGAATACATCTTGGACACCGTACTCACTGAGATAACCGACCGAGATACCAACCAATCGATCCAGAGACACACCAAACCAAGCGAAAACTACAAGTATCCTTACCCAGGACATATACCTTAAATTAGAAGGTAAGAATACTTTAGAGTGACGATCAGTACTATGCTATACTACGTACACCCTGCACCAGGACATCAGCCATGGTTCGGGCAAGGAGACTGTAAATATTAATTCCATGGGTGGGATTTATATGAATTATGAAAGGACCCATTTAGAAATCCTCTTTTAGTGTGCAACCTTTTCTGTGTATACTGATCTTCATTCACGCCATGGATATATTTACTCCTGCCCGTTACTTACTAGTAAGTACGACTTTCCTGTACCAACTTGTTTGTTTGTAACGGTGCGGAAAAGCCCTTACCCATATTCTGTGAATTATTGAAGTAGAAAGAATTGAAGTTTCACTAATTATTTTGATGGTGGCAGAAAAAAAGAAAGGGAAGCGATAAAGCACAAAAATCAAATTGTCAAAGTAATTAGAGAAGCAGGTGGGGATATCAGTGTTCTCGGTGAACCATACAAAATTTCCACATATCTTGAGCAATGCTGAGACACCCCCAAAGCAGGTACAGTGATATCATACCTGTCCTCACAAAGTATTTTCTATGACTTCTGCAAGTTGAAAGGCATACAGTTCCTACAACAAAACCAAGATGTCATGAAACAATACCTTGGCAGATGGTCTAGCTTGCTCATGAAAAAAGACCGAAACATTATTCAACAAGAAGAAACACACAATTTACTAACGGCCGCTGAACTTACAGCTTTTGAAACATGTGCACAAACAATCCAAGTTAGCCAAAGCAAAATCAGTCAAACTAATGCCAAAAACTGATGTTGCCCTAATTAGAAACACCATCAGTTAATCATCACGCTAGTAATAAATAATGCACAACATACAGGTCCATTTCGGACTAAAAACTACTTTGAAAGAGCCAAAGGTGGAACAGACAATGCCTTTGCTGCTACAGTAGCACAACACAAGACAAGCAGGACAGCTGGTCCTGCTAGAATGGTATTTTCGAGCACATTTTTAAGGTGGACCAATGTTTATCTTAAAAAAATAATGCTCTGTGCCAACTGTAAATTAGGTGACAACGAATGCCTCTTTCAAACATTTGATGGTGATAAATTCAATGCATTGGGAATCAACAAAATAAAGACTGGCATGTAGCAACATTGAAAAACATAACAAGGAAACTAGCTGAGACATACAAAGACAAATCTGAATATTTGCATGCCTTTCGCATATTGAAAGTAAAAAAGCAATATTTGGGGACGGTGTACAAAATACACGTGTATCTGTATGATTAATATAATAAAATAAGTAGTTGGCTTGCTCACTGGATCGACACTCTTACATACATGGTGTCCTTGAAGTCCAAAGGCTGCTTCAAGATCGGAATAAACTTGACATACCAAAGACTAGCTGGGTGCCTACTAAAAAGCTGTGTCATTATTGTTTTAGTATAAAGTTGATACACTTGACATCCTTCTTCACTGTAGAGTTTATTGTGTCTAATAATGCTATCCCTCTATCCCTGGTATGCTATAATGTTGTGTTTCACTGACATCTTAAATTTCCCCATTTCGCAATAAGAAATTTTCTTTTAGGGGAGGGGGGTCTAACAAATACAAAGGAATTACGTTTGCCGTGCGTCAGTTTTAAAATGACACGGCCCTTAAAAGACAAAGTGTGTGAAAATGATGCTAATGTTGTCGTTGCTTGAATATAGCTTGAGACATTTTTAAAAAAAAGATTGATTACATTGTAATAAGGTTTCACTTTCAGTTGGTTCATATAATTTTTCCAATTGCTTTTCATGTTAAAAGAAAGGCAAAGTTGTCGTTACAAATTTTCAAAGTTGTCATTCCCTATTTTGAAAAGGTTTGTCATTTCATATTTACAGAGACTGGCCTTACAAAAATGATCACTTGGTCACTTAAAACGTGACACACTTCAAAATGGATGTCCATAAGTATAAATTAAAGAACGCTGGTGAAACTCTAGTCTATCTGCTAGACCTCGGATGTTCTTCTGATAGAATATGACACACGACCGAACATCGCTATCGAGGATGGGTCGGGCAAGCCCTCACTGCCAACTTCGTTCACTTATAGTATCGAAAGAAAGCCTGAATGTCTAGCAGCAAGACTAGTGAAACTCGACCTATGGTGATTGTGTAGGATGTACACAATGGCAGTAATCTGTTTGGTTTGCTGACATATGCTGTCAGGGGTGCGCGTGTGGTCATGTCAGAAACTGTGGACACAGTTTATTCAATACATTTTGAGATTGCAACTTTTATGCCAAACGTTCATGGAATTGAATAGTATATTGGAAACCCTATGTTGTTGATTTTCTTACTAGTATATTGAGAGGGATGTGATGTCGTAAGAGTTCAGGTATCGCCATTGGGGTCAAAACTCAACTTAACTTTACAAGACATATACGACCAGATGTAAACTGAATGTCTTCTGTAAGGGCAAAGTTTTGAGATTGTCATTCCTACAGACAATTGTTGGAATACAACAGAACATATGTAACAAGTTATGTTTTCTCATTGATTGCTATTTGCTCATTGCTGTTAGTGATCTCCTGGCCAACCACAACACGTACTGTGACATTTGTTAAGAATGTAAAAAAAAAATAAGCGCATTGTCGCCTACACTTTAGACAAGATTTCCTGACACGAAACTATTTTTTCCTTTTTAGTGGCCTACAAAAATATGCCAATAATTTATTAAAACTAAAAGCTACATAAATAATATTTTCATGACAAGGACATTTTCATATTCACAAAAAGCACATTCCATCAAAGTTGTAAGAACACAATATCCAGGAACATTAGCATGGGGAATGACAGTACACAAAGCACAAGCTGGTAGTACATAATTATGAATATATGATTGGCAATATAAATGCCCATTATTCTCCCAAACCAGGACAAATGGCACTAAGGACAAATTCAGGCCACACGTGTGACACATCATGCATTGAAAGATTACCAAAAGTGCATAAATTTTGTTTGATAACACCCGCCCAGCCATGTAACCTTTGATTATATCGCCCCATCATACATTATCAGATTGACCCGCAACGTTACACTCAATCCACCCAGACTTTGAAAGGCCAACTTCATGTGAATATAGTCCATGAACTCATGAATGCATTCCTATGTAAAATTACTGTCCAAAACCTAGTGCTCTGTACAGCAGTTTCAATTTCCTGCATTTGTAACAGTGGAAATTGTGAAACACACATTACAAAACAACATTCGTCTGTACAAAACATATATACCCATATAAAACATTAACAAAGTCACCAATGTTCACATTTGTCAACAGATCTATATCAAAACAGTCCCATTCCAGTACAAGAAAGACATAATTACAACTTTCAGACACCCCCCAATACTATCAATCCTAGATATACAGTCAAGCCCAAAGAAAAGAAGAGTCAGCTGTGTTCTAGGTACAATCACAGAGGTAAGACAAATCCCAATTTTTACATGATTATAGTATACCAATTATCAATCTCTACCATACACACAAATAATTACAACCACTACAATATTACTCACCACAAATAATACAAAATTGCTACAATACCCACAGCCTAAACCAATATTTACACTCAACCACACCATCACCATACACACATAATTTCACAGTATTATAACAAAACCACACCAACAAACACAATAACACATACATGTGCAAATCTGAACCTACACAAAATACACACACCACTATACCATACACACTACCTAACATATACCACTCAAATGTTTCATTCCAGGTCAATGATATACAGACTTATCCGCATACCAAACGAAGATGTATCACAATTGAAGACGAATATAACAGAAGAATATCAATCAAATTATGGGACGACAAAGCCACATTACCCAACCTAGAAACCAACAAGAAAATTAAAGCAGAGTGCTTACTTGTAGATATTTACAATGAACAAACTTTAACAGCACATCAAACACACAAATCTCAGTAAGTACTGTTACAAATATATATTATCTAGCTTACAATAACCATAACAAATAACCATAACAACAACTATATCATATATACTGATAAAACATATAAAACAACACCACATCCATAAAACAACTTATACAAACCATATATACTATCACCAGTAAATAAACCTGGACACCTGTCAACGAACTACAAACTACCATCAACACAAAACAATTACACCACATTATACAACATATATGTATAATGCCTACCACAACCACATACCACATACATTAACAACAATCAACAAACACAAACTATACAAATAACCATTTCACTCCAACCGATACCAAGGCCAACCATAATTGTGCTTCAAACAAATACACCTATATATACCAATAACATTATCTAAGCTATCTCCATTTCTCCTTACACATGTATAGGTACAAGAAGAAGATGATGACACACCTCAAGAACAAAAACTGCCAATAATTGCATGTATAATGACAAGTAAGTACCCAACAATAAACAATAACCGTACATAACCACTTTACACATCACCCTTTCCTCTCTCACACACACTCCAGCCTGAACCATTTCAGTCACTACAACAACTGATAATATAATACATAAACCTCTGATCACACACATTTACCGGGTAGTCATCAAAAATACAACCATAAAAAATCATCCCATAAAACTACAATTCAACTACAATATACAAAATCCATATCAACACCAATAATAGACACCACTCTGATCACAACTATACAATTATAAATATATCAAAACAGCAAATACTAACCGATATCTTTCACATTTTCCAGAGAAATTATAACCGAAGACGGAATATCATACAAATATGACTGCAACATGGAAGACTTTGAATTACCAGCCACCATTTCTGTCACCTTTTATTCCAACACAATAATCTCATACACTAACGACAAACAATAAACTCACTTTAGTTTAATATAGTATACCGGTACTTCACACTTTTATATTATATAGCATACCAATTCCAGTGAATTTTGTGACGTCATCGCTGTACATTATTACTGATAATGTACTCCATTATTGGGCATCGCGGCCCTGGAACGATCATAACAATACAAGCTTATGTCTGTAAGGCAATAAAGGTGTGGGTATTTAAGAACAGGGAAATTATGGGGTAAAGAATTTTTTTTAAAAGATTATCATTTCCACTGTTTAAAAATACAATGCATTCATGAAACAAATTTGTGTTCACAGCAGTTCATTGAAGTGTATATGTGTGTCGCTATGATTAGTATTCAGCTTCGGGGCCGAACATGGCAGACGATGTTCAGCGCTGTGTATATTATATGTTGTTTTGTGTTTCTCGGTCTACAAATTCACTGGAATTGGCAAAACTATAAAATAATAACAATAATGTACGCCCTCCCAGTCCATAATGGACTCGAGCAAACTTTGCACTCCATAATGGGCTCAGCTGTTGCCTCGCCCATTATGTCGTTCAAAGTTTGCTTTCGTCCATTATGGGCTGGGAGGGCGTACATTATTGTTTCAATAATTGCTATTTGTATTGTTTCTGTTTGCTGATAGTTGGCAATGTATGTGCTTTGTGTTTTGGTAGCCATTAATATGATATATAATGTAGTTCTATTTTTTCTGTTGATGGTAATTTGTAGTTGGTTGACTGGATGTCAAGTTTAGATATTGGTGATATCTTTTGGTGATTTGGTAGATTTCAATACATACTACACTTTAGATCTGTAATGCTTGCTATCTGTATCATTTGTGTTTGTTGATTGTTGTTAATGTACAATGTATATGGTTTGTGTGTTTTGGTAGACATTACATCATATATAAATAATAAGAAATTCTCTGAATGAATTTCATGGTGTAGCAAAGACACAGAATCCACCAAAACACTCGAAATCTTGGTTGAAAAATGAGATGCCAGATATTGTGAAGGAATTACCTGATGCCAAAGAAAAGGTTAGAATTTGTGCTGATGTTTCATTCAATATTACTTTATAAACATGAACACTGTATTAGCTCTAATCAAGTGTCTTATCAGAACAAGACAACTTGACAGGCTTGGAGTTCAAACTGCTGCTGAGGAGAAAACATTCATAATATTTGTTATTGTGATTTGTATTGAATATTTTACTTCACGTCAAAGTGATTATAGTATTTAAAATTTGTACAAATGTAAAAGCTTTCAAATTTAGTGCTTGCATGAATCAACTTTAAACTCTAAAAAAAATTTACAACAAACTGTGTGTTGGTATACACATAATGAAAAAAATGTGTTTCCTTTTTATAGAAAAGGACAAATAAATGGCAGTTTTACACACATCTAAAAGTGGCCGAGTTTGGGAATGCCATATTCAAAGTTATTGAAGAGCTGGACACAGCCTACAGTAAGGGACGTATAAAAGGCCAAGGCAACAAACGCGAGATGAAGTCTGGCCTCTTCCAAAATCTGAAGGGGGCAGTTAATGAAGATAAAGTTAAGGATGAATTGCTTTTACTGATCAACAGAGAGATCTGTATTGATGAATTCAAAGAAAGTCTCCTGAAATGTAGGATGCGAGAACAAGTAGGCACACTTCTGGTTGTTTATGAGGCACTTGGGGTAAAGAGGAGCCACAAAACTTTACAATATTTCCTTCGTTAATCTCATCTACACCTTTCTTTGTTTTGTCTTCAAAACACAGATACAAACTTGTATGAAATTTCACATAGTACTTTAGATATAAGCTGTAATCATGTAGTAATTTGCCATTTAATTTGTAGGATATTGTTGGAAGAGATCAACAAGAAAATCTTGAGGCGATGGAAGACAAACTAAAGCAGTCAGAAATAAAAGTAAAAGACCAGGTAAGAGACAGGTGTATTACTATGAAGGTTACTGTCCAGTGAAAAAATAACGCGTGGTTAGGTTTTCTAGTTCAATTCTGATATACTGTGAGAGCAGTAAAGTTGTACCTGAGCCGAAGGCATGTTACATATATTATTAGTAGTAATATTAAAATATGGGGTTTCTGGACCACTTAACGACAACCCCCCTTTTTCACCATTTTAACTTTAAAAAAATGGTCTAATCTATATTAAATTTGAGAAAACACAAAAATAACTTTGTCGTTCACTGTCATTTTATAGTTAAGGGTATCTGGAACGACAGTGCAACTACTACTATTCATACTCTCACTCATTGTTCAAATAGGTGCCGGAGGGTTCAAAGGTCAATACATTTACTTAACAATAGATGCACAATCGGCTCAACTGTGTATGACTCATCGTCCTTTACCTCTATGACCTGTACAGTCAGTACGAGAGTAAATTGAGATTAAAGACAATAAAAACAAAGGAAAAAAAAGGCACTTTCACCATTTTAAAAAAAAGTTAAAATGGTCTAATCTAAATTTGAGTAAACAATAAACATGGCTTGCTTAGATATTAGCACTATATTTAAAATATTGTTGACCTGTTTTTTTCAGATTTTTGAAGACCTTCTGATCTTATACAAAATGGAACTGACAAAAATTCTAACTGTTTACCAATATGTGATGGTAAAAAATAATGAGCTTTTAAATTATTATTTTCAATTTTACCTAGACATGTACTTCTATTTTTCTCTGTTCATGGTAGTTTGCAGTTAACTGACTACTTATCAGGTTTCTGTATTGGTGCACGGCAAGTCTCCTATACCATGATGCAATGCGATTTGTATGCTTGCTAATACTTAGTCTTTACCTCATGAGGGCACCACGTGTAAACCCATTACATCGACCGGTCAAGCTTTTAAATGTTTACCAAAGCTCGCAAGTTGACGATCCTCGTTCACAAACAGTTTTTCCTGAAAATCATAGTTTCGCTCTTTTTAGTCGTTTTTACTTTTTTTCCTGGGACATTCCTATCTTGCGCAATATCGATTTCAGTAAAATACCATTTTTGGTCAAATTTAGCCCTTTTTTGGATTCTCTTAATTCATAAAGTTGTGATGTTGTCGGAGAAGGCATTCATGTGACGACAGTCCTCCATGAAGCAAGGTACATTTACAGATTTTTATTTGCATATTTACTGTCATTTTTAGACTGTTTTTCTCTAAAATTTCAGAAATTTAGTGTTTTTATCACATTTTAAAGCTTTCTGTCATTTTTTTTCTTCAAAATTCGTGAACGAAGAATTACTGTACGTGTTCTTACGAATCGAACGATATGCTATATGCCGAGGTAGGTGGTAAACTCCTCGACAGAGATAGGATTTGAACGTAACAGTTGCAAGTATGTAAAAAATTTGAAAATGTCATGTATATGTATGTGTATATGTAGTGCTGACGGATATACTGATTGAAAAACACTATGTATTTTACTTCTTGAAAACACTTTCGTTTAGCCATGCAAGTTCAACTTCATTACGCCATTACTTCATTTGAATGCATTAATTTCAGTATAATTAATTAATGTAATTATGTAACGGGGGGGGGGTTATGAAATGTAACAATGATTTATTCAAATTTCAAGTAACACAAACTTTTCCATTATTTCAACAGCAAACTTAAAACAGATAATCATCACATCCCTCTGGCTGTTTGTCTTTTTTCTTCTAACAATATATTGTTATTTTCCCCATTGTTTTATAATTTCAGTTACTTTAATTATGTCTCTTCCCGGACCTCGTGCCCCTCGTGTTCTGGCTACTGAAACAGCGAGTTCCGGGAATTCTTTTCATCATTTAGATTGTTATGTTTTTTGTGATTTATCATATAATTTACCCTCTATTACTTCTCACTTTGATGGCCTTGGGTACAGTTTGGAACGTTCTCAGTCACTGCCTGATTTGTCACGTCCTTTATTTCATTCTCCTTCTGTCCCTCCATCTTGTGCTAGACCTTCTGTTATTGGCCGTTCCTTTTCTCATCATATTTTCTCTGATCCATCATTCTCTCCTTTTTTAACATGTCTCTGTTCCTTCTTCTGTTTCTATCCCTCGCCCCCTCTCTCCTCAGCCATTCTCTTCATCATATTCAGAATGCTGCCAATATGCCATGAAAAAATGGAGACACATTGGCAGCATACTGTAATGTCATGGGAGATGTATGAGGAATCTAAACCACATTTTCCCTCTCCACCTTCCCTTCCTCTTGATGATGTCATTTCTTACAATCCAACTGTACCCGACTCCTCAACCTCTTCTGATTTAATTTACATCTGTACTGTCCAGCCAGAGGGTTATGAATCACAAAGTGAGCGATCTGTGACACCCTCACCCACATTTTAAGTAAGAGAGTGGTAGGTTCTAGATTTTCAGAGAACTTATATTCAGTCATTACTATGTTCTAAATTTTACTACTGTTATTATGTGAAGCTGTATGTTTATATGGTATGTGTGTTGGTTATTATTTTGTAGTTTCCTGTTTTTACTGTACAATTTAAAAAAAGATTATACATATACAACAATTAAATAATTAAATTAGTAGTCTCCTTAATACTAATAGTTAATACACCCCTGTAGTTACTTGTATTGCCAACATTTGCTTTTTTGACTTGGGGTCTATAATTAAATAATATAAAATAATAATTGAGAGTATACTGTGTGAGTATGGTATTAAAGTCTATGAACGTTTTGAAATTAGCATGTTCTAAATAATTCAGTATTAAGTAAGGTATGTAGAAGTACCTATAGAACTATTACTGTTACAGTACTAAGAATTACCATTGTCAGTAGATCATGTGAAATGTAAATAGTACTGAATCATTCCAACTATGGTGTTTTCATCGCCACCAGTTGACAAGATGACTAGCATACTGTTTATGTACATCCTACATGGTTACATACAATAAAAATCTTGTTGAAGTACATCTTATTGTCAAATTAGTTTTATTTTGGTAGATTAACTGAGTTTTGCATGATAAGCTTCCAATCATTCAAACTACGGCATTTCATTGCCATGGTTGATTGGATGGCTAGCATATATTTAAAGTAAGTATATTAGGTTAACTATGTAGATATAAATTTGTCCCTCACTACTTGTGTTTATTTTTATATATTGGTAGGCAAGCTAATTATACATATAATGATATACCAATGGAAATGCTACAAGCACACCAATTAATAACTAAAGTTGTATTACTCTTGTACTTTCTTATTCTTATAGTTATACTGTCATATGAAATAGTTCAGAACACTGCCAATGTTGCCAATGCTGAACAGTGACAGCCAAAGAGGAGCACTGATTAACTTCTTAACACAGCTGCCACTGGTTTTTAGTTCTGCACATACCCACAGCTATACACTTGAACTGAGAATTGTTTAGCAACTACCATTGAACAGGTGAGTTTGCCTGAATTTTTTTATCGGTTCTAATTAGCCATCTTACCAAGATAGTTTTGGCCCAATGGCCACCACCTACATGTAGATGTCTTCGGATGTCCATTTTCATAGCTTGATGGCTCTTTTCGATGGCACTGCTGCTAAACAGATTCAGACTTCCATCTCTCATAAGGAGTTGGGGTATATGTAACATAAATAATGCATGTAAAAAGAAATATTTAAGTGAGGGAGCTCTGCAAGTACATATCTGTACCATGCCTTACAAAGCTTCTCAAACTCCATACAAAACTCATTGAAATTGGATATATTAATGCCAAGTTCCTTGCCAAGGATATCAGTGTCAAATTTGTTAGTGCACATAAGTCTGTTTATAGTACGGAATTTTCTGATACTACCAATAATTTTCTCAGCATGTTTAGTTTCACAAAGCAGACATGAACATGTCATCAAAACTTCATCATCCATTAACCGAGAACAAGCAGGGCCGTCATACCCACCACCATATTTTTTAGCCATACCTTTACTTCTGAGATAGTGCTTTAATTTTGTTGCCCTGCTCGTTGGGTAGACAGATGTGTACATGTTATCGTCCACTGATTTCATTTTATCTTTCAGCTCTTTATTTGTTTTATTTAATAGTATTCTTTCCTTTTCAGCTTGTTGATTCTGTTTATCTGTTTTTTTGTATGGAGGTTTGTACTTAAGAATTTCATTTATGTGATTGGTCAGAGTTTTATATTTATTTTTCTTCTGTTGTTCCACAAAATGGGCGATTTTGTGACGTTTAAGTGTAGTTAAGTCTGTTGTCTTACCAACTTTATATACCCTTTTTTCTATTTCAATGAATTTTTCTCTGACTTTGTCGAAATTGTCTCTGTTTATTATTATGATGCTAGTGTCATCAGTTTCAGATGTTCCTTGTGTTAATGTATATTCAATGTCACTAATTACTTTTTGTTTTGATTGCAGTAGAGCTTGGTTTTGTTTTTCCATTACATCTTCTATTTGTGCAGCTGTCATAGGGGCATTTTTGCCATGTATTTTCATGATATGATTTATCATTGCTGCTTTCGTTTTGCAGTCGTATGGACAAATATCACACGAAAAAACTGATTTGTTATTTATTTTACTTAGACTGAAATGTTTTTCATTGACAATATTATACTTACTTCATGATGAAGAACAAAGTCAAATGCTTCCTTGCTGGCATTTAGTTTTTCACAGATTATTTGTTCTTCATCATGAAGTTTGGCACTCCTTAATTGTTCGTCAAAAGTTTGATTCATTGAATCAACTTGAGTTTTAATTTCCTCTTCCATTTCGGTCTCTTTTTTCTCTAAATCAGTTTGGTAAGGTTCGGACAATACGGCCAGCTTTTGGAGGTACTCCAGCTGTACATCTAGTTTGTCCGCCTCTTCAAACAATTCATCTGTCATTTTTCCAATTATTCGCAGCTTTGTATGTAAATTGTCGATTGTAAATTCTGTGGCTGAATCGTATGGAATAATTGGTTTACCTGTCTGGCCATTCAATGACTAGTTATATTTATAAATTGTTGTGAAAAATTATTCAAAGTGGATTTTCTAAATCTTTTGGTAGCTAGAATATTCTAAAGTAAATAGTATCATTCCAAACTTAGTACTATAAATAACAAATTATAATTATAGTGTCTCCTGATTGATTTATGGGAGGTCAAGGGTCAAAATTCATTCTCATGGCTGTGAGTAATAGCGACCCCATGTGGAAGGCTATGCTGAAGGATAACTTAAATCTCATTCAATTATGTAATTTTAGACAATAAAAGGCAAGGAAATGGTATTTCAGCTACATTTGTAGTAGTATATCTATTTTGATCCTTTTCATTCCACTCAATGCTCAAAATTTAGAAAAAGCATTGGTCAAGTTTGACTTAGCTTGGAAGTTCAAAAATATTATCACCGAATATGAATTTCTGTCACATTTTGTGATTTGGAGAGTGGGTACCTGAAACTCTGAATCATAAACTATGTGCGATAAATATAAAGATGTTAAGGTTTGGTGATCATTTCAATAAATAGAATTATCCATTTTCATCGTCTGAAATGTATTGCTGACTGTTGGTTAAAACAACCGGCTTCTAGTTGAGTCAAAAACCTATATCTAAACAAGCGACCTATCTGTCAGAATAGCTCCGCTGTTTTTTTTTTAATTTAATTTTTTATTTTGGTGATCATGACATGTAGAAGTGGTTCAGGTCTTCAGCTCTTCGAGTCACTATGCAGTTTTGTTTTAGCGATGCAATAAAGTGGTTAGTGGTTTCATATGATGTCTCACTATAAAACACATTTTACACAGAAGTTGGTAATGTATTGTACTTTTATACCATAGTCACCATTTTATAACAAAAATCTACTGTTATGAAAAATTGCACAAAATCTCAGAAAAAAATGACTGGGAAATGCACACAAGAAAAAGAAAAAAAGAGGATTTTGAGGTTGGCTATAAGTAATTCCAGTGTCTTACAGCTGTAACCCTGGAAAATTTTAATGAAGAATGAAATAAACTAGGGATCTAAAATAATTTTGAGGCAATTTCAATTTCAATTTTCTAACAAATTTACAAAGTCAACAACATTCAACTTGTTCTAGTTGTGGTAGATATATATAGGGAAGAAATGTATTAATCGCCATCTTAGTTTCCGTACGGCGACAATCTCAAGTACCCGGAAGAGAGTCATTCTCAGCCATACGTTACAGTGGTAACACTCGTTCATGTTCGGTTACCTTTCACAAAGAAAACACAACGAAATGGTTGAAATGATCTTTTTTAAATTTCTTTTCATCACAACAACAAAATCTGCGTGATCAAAAGTGTTGTAAACTAAACCAGAAAGAATTATCGGACTGGCTAAACTTCCCGATGAACTGGAAGGTCCTACTACTTCCAAGTAAGCCTCGATAGTACTATAGTACGTGAGAAAATCGTCTCAAACTAGCGATACAACTTTCAAAATATAACTTGACATGTCTTCATTTGTTAGAGTTATACAATTCAAGACGGGTTTTCACTCGAAAACAACAATTCTGTGAATAATGACACTCTGAACGCAGCGATTTCTCGGACGATGTTACCACTGTAACGTATGGCTGACAACGACTTGCTTCCGGGTTAGTCCCTCGTGCATACGGGTGGATTGTCGGCGATTAATACATACATGTACATCGTCTGATATTTTAATTCACAGTGTTTTTTGTGACCGGCGCCTGTCAGCAGACTCTGTCATTTTTTTCATCATTCCATTGTATTTAAACCTTGTACTTGACATTTCGCAATATTTATAATTCTCAACAAAATACCTCAACATGCCTCACTTCGCTCGTACTCAAAGCAGCCCCGCACGTAGTCCTGCTTGCATACGGAGGAATTCGGGACTCGATTCTGACAATTGTCCCTCCCCCTCCGGTGTTTAGAGTCAAGTCAGTAATACAGACTCGTGCACCCGAGGACTACCCCGCGCGGTATGATCACTGACACTGATGACATGATGAGAGAGAACCTTTTCGGATTTACATGTAAAACGGGGAAAGATACGCAAAACATAATGCAAAGTCTGAAGCCAAATTAAAGTTGTAATTATTTTAATTATTTTTACTTGCCAAATATTTGCATTTTGGAAAGGCAAGACACGTTCATGTCGTTTAACTTTACATGTGAACTGTCGGCCATATTTAAACTTCAACCGCATGCCTGGCATGCCCTTCCTTACGCAAGTTGTCTGAATTCTGGTTCACTGTCATTCCAAATTGCACGACAATATAGAATTAACCACAAGTTACATGTTATCTGAAAACATCACACTTTTATAGTGGGTCTGAAGTGTGATTTTAATGAGTACTAAGAACGTCCTGTGTTGATACTCAAGTCAAGATACTTGCTGTGGAAAATCGCTCGGCCGAATGAGGTCACCTTCAGCTTCTGGTCGAATCAGGATAGAGTATGCAAATGAGGATGTTGCGGATTGGCTGATAATGTAGAAGGGTGCAGAATTGGATTTGAAGTTTACAACCCTGTTTCGAACAAACGCTTGTCATTTGGGCGCCCAATGCGTAGAATTATGACTATAGCACATATTACATTGCTTGTTTGACGTCAATAGTGTCTTTTGAAAAGTGGCAGTTTACTTAAAGTCTCGTCGACTGATTTCCAATATGGCGTCGGTCATTATGCTCATTAACATATTCATTTTTTTTTTCAAATTACAAAAAAAAAATCATAAAAAATAAAAATGAGGATGTGCTGACTTGAAATTAACAAATCTGAGTAAGCTACCCCCTGCGCATCAACACGCCAGATATCAAAGCAATCTAATAAGAGGTTTTCAAGGAGTTGATGAAAATGACATTTTATGAAAAAAAATCATAAAAAATTGAAAATGGCACAGATCAACTTGGCATGAACAAATCTGAATAGCCTCCCCCCAGGGAACATGCACACCAAATATCGAAGAATTCCGACTGTCACTTATGGAGTAGATAGTAAAAATATAAAAGTTTGACGGACACCTATGATTCACTCTACTCTCTATACCTCAATACCCACCTATACCTAAAGCTACGCTTTCAGCTTTCGCTGACAGCGGAGCTAAAAAGTATGTGAGATGTTTCTGAAAGTGTTATTCTGTAAATTTTCTTCATAACATTTTGACAAACTTGGCCCTTGCCACCATGAGATGAATATGTAATGTTAGCATGGACTAGTATATTGATATGCATTTAAAAAAACCTGCACAGTTGTGGTAAAACACCAGTGGCTGTATTTTTGTATTTACAGTAAGAAGACTGAAGATTAAGTTTATGAGAAGTGTGTTGTGGGTTGAAGAAATTGTACAGCACTTTGGGTCTGGCATATAGTGATACTCTCTGATATAATATAGATATAGGGAGTTATCACATGTTAAACATTAGTACAAAGTTATGTTATAAATACAGTTATTCTTACTATAATTGGTGATAGAATCGTTTACAGGTAGTATACATAATACTTTGTTCAACAACAAAACATGTATGTCAACAATGTAAATGTGACTCAGTGCCTCTGTTATTTTGTCTATTGAACTTTATACACAAGTTTACACTAGATGTTCTCAGCTGCATTTAAGTTAGGAAAATATACATTATACTAACTGGCTACATCAAATTTCTCTCCTATATCTGGTAAAGTGATGTAAACTACTTCTCGTAGGGCATTCAGTGGAAAGAAATGATATAAACATTCTATATGACCATACAGGTCGCAATTTCCGTACATGACGCACTTCACGACAGACTCCCATCGCATTTTACCCATTTAGAACATGTTTATGGAACTCGTTCAAAAGATCGAAATATACTTCACCCCCTGAATTTAAGAGTAGATTAGGCCAAACAGCCATCAAATTTGTTGGTCCCATGGTGTGGAACAGTATTCCAGAACACATTAAAGATATCCATTCAAGAAACAGGTTTAAACTCGATTTTAAGGACGACTTGTTGTTAAATTCATAATTTGTCTTTACATTGATCACTATGTATATGTATATATTCTGTTGGTGTATTGGATTTTTACTTTTGTATGCGTTTCTTTCTTTCACTGTGTGTTTTTGTTTTCATTTTTCTTACTTAGTGTGAATTTCATGAACTGCGTTTAAAATAGGAAAACATCAAATATCTGATTTTGTAAAAAAATAATTATATAAATATTGTGACGAGGCTGAACTTGATTAGTTGCTTGACCAACTATTTTTCAGTCTTTTTCTCTACAGTACAATGTATATAAAAAAAACAGCTATGTATTATTATCATTAATTTGAGAATAAAATTATTATTATTATTATCATTTGCATACTGATATCATAACATCAGTTCACCGTTCCAAAGTTAGTCATTACTCTGTAATCTGTATCATGTATAACAGTAAATGTACTTTGAGAATAATGTGAACTTGTACACATGAATATTTAGTATATCACTGAGGTGTGTTCACATAATGGCAGTTTTTATTGTTGTCGGTCAACATCATAAAAGTTAGGTTTTGTTATGGATCACAACACAGAAGAGCACAAATCACAACATATTGTTGATCTTTTAACACCCAGAAATACACATCGCCTGCGTTCTTCAGATTCGGGCTTGAGGTTCCGTTTAATACGAGGTCATCTTTCGTCTACAAATGGGCCTTCAGCCATGTTGCTCCGCGACTATGGAACGATTTACCGACTGGTATTAGAATGTGTAATACCGTTGATTGTTTTAAGAAAAGTTTAAAAACACATCTTTTCTGCAAAGCTTTTAATTAATTGTCTTTTAAGGTGCATCAAGTGTTGTTTTAGTGTCAATTGCTTTTTCTTTCTTTTTTAGATTTGTGAACCATTTAGAGCATTTTATGGATTTACGGTATAGAAAAATAAATATTATTATTATCAAGAGATAGGAAAATGAGATGGTCCAAGGGACATAGAAGGCACATTGTTCCAACATCATTAATAAATTTTATGGATAATTTGTATTATGTAGGGTTTGTGCAGTATTTAAAGTTATCGGAGACCTAGCGTTATGCTAATTATTAGGTAGTGAATATATTGCAGTACACCAGATAATGTGTCAAACATATACCAAACATGTGTTTTTGGCACTCAACATATGAAACAGCACAATTCAACACAAGTAAAGAGAAGGAATAAAAGATCTAAAGTCTGAACACAAAAGATGAGATAAGAGCTTTATGTACAATCATGTAAATTCTGAAATGTTACTCATTTTGAGCTTCCAAGTGCTGGCGTACTCGCACAGATGCCAGTCTTATATGCCAGTACACTGCTACAAGTCTAAATATTGTTCTGACTAAAATCGGCCCTTTGTGACAATGAACACTATTTGTCTACTAGTCTTGCTTTATATACAGCCTGGATTGCAATAGGGATTGGATTTTTTTCATGGTTGTCTTTCCAATCAGAATGTTGTTATAAAGAAAATGTAATATGTTGATAAATGGGAAAACAACTGTAACTTGGCTTGTTGGTCAGACATGATAAAGACATTATTATGAACGTTACTTTTAATACACAATGATATGGGCTTCTTTGTACTCCCTACAGAAACCTTGTTATTTATATTTGACTTTTTTCTTCATATAAACATCTTTACTGTGGTTACTTATACTCATGGAGACAGAATTGTGGCATTGAAATTGATATCTTTAAAACAAAGCTTGAAGTTACCTTAACAGATTAACAGATATCTGTCATATGTAATGAAAGGTTGGTGAAAATCCTACCAACATTCAAGTGAGGTGATGGACACTTAGACTGTCGACAGTCGCTCGCGCCTCTTTTTCCCTACGTTTTATCTAAACTCTGATCCGGCGCAACACTAGTCTAATCGCAAACTGATATCGAGGGCCGAAGGCCCGCTTGGGCCTCGACCACTGACATTACTCCCATGACATCACTAAATTTTTCCAACCGCTTCTGCATGATTATCCCACCCGTCAAGTCCTTGCAGGAAATGTTTGTATCCCAAAACATAATCTCACACTCACACAGAACCAAATTACATTATGCAAAGCACTGGAACTCACTTCCCTCCTCAATCAAACAGATGACATCAAGACAAGTATTTAAAAAGGAGTTAAAACAAAACCTCCTCAATTCTATGGCTGATTGATTGAGTTAGTTTTTCTACCTTTGTATTTTGTCAAATTTCATTTTTGTTCAATAGGTATTCCAGTTATAAGTGTTGTACTGTTTTTGTTACTCTTCCCCATTCCTAGATTATTGTTTTCTTTGTTGCTTTGTTTTCCTATCAAATT
Organism: Glandiceps talaboti; assembly: GCF_964340395.1. Lineage (NCBI taxonomy): Eukaryota > Metazoa > Hemichordata > Enteropneusta > Spengelidae > Glandiceps > Glandiceps talaboti. The sequence goes on along the minus strand of NC_135562.1, from coordinate 20,185,624 downwards.
GTATTTTTTTGGAGTTATTTCTTTATGTATCAGGTATTAGAGTATGCACCCATTTCGTTCTACATGTATAACATTTTTGCAACTCTACACATCTTCATTGTATAAAATGATTTATTTCATATAATTTGTTTGGGCCCATGAAGGAAGATTAGTTCTGCTGAACTATATTTCATGGTCCCCACCAATTATACTTAGTTAGATTTATGAAATGTAAATACTTATTATTATGGTGAAAATAAATAAATTATTACATTGCCAAGATGCCACATGCCAAATTACAGCTCTTTATGTTAAGCCGTTTTTGAGAAGATTTTTAAATGATTAAAAAGTATTATTTTTGATGCATTGTCACATTGTCACTGTTGTGGGGTCTACACAAAGAGCTAAACAAAGTTATGAAGGGTAAAAGCAACAAACAGATTATTGAGCGTATAAGAATTAGTATGAAGAATGCAAAGAACCTGATGGATTAATTAGCAAAGTTAAATAAAATTGCTATTTTTTTCCCCATGTGAAAATTAAAAGTATTCAAAAATGTTGTATTTCAAATGTTGTTGTAATTGTGAACAAAATAGTTGTTGTCTTTTCCAGATGTTGTATTTTGTATTTTGTTCCAGGTTTCCAAAAAAAAATAGAGGACATGCAATAAAGAATAAAGCGCTATCTGAAAGATTGTCTCTATGCAATAATTATATATAATCTCCCGGTATTCCAAATGAATGCTACGTCATCGAGGACGAATGATTCCCCCCATGTCAGCCGTATCAGCAAGGAGGGATACAGACATAGGGGAACCACGAGTCTAAGATGACGTAGCACGAATGAGGAATACCGGGAGATTATTTATTTATTATATACATAGACCCACTATTTTTTTTCTGTTATAATGACAATTTTAAACTAATAATTTTAAGAAGTGATGGGGCTACAAAACTCAGCTGTATGTTCATTCAGTTTTCAGAATCCCCATTGCAATCGACAGCTGCCTTCGCTACTACTACTACTAACGTATATGTTGAGATCAGGAAAATTACACCACAGACTTTCAGGTAGGGAACATTCTGCCAACAATAGGATGTTTGTCAAGAGCAGTGATTAATTCTTTGACAAAATATAGACACTTTCATCGACATATCAAGAGACTGACTAACGAACGGATGCCTACACAGGTTATGCATAGAACTCGGCTCAGAGTAATATGCTAAAAACATCAACAGTGGCAAGTTAAAATGTCAAAAACATTATGAAATTTTCAAAAACATTGTCAAAAGTCATTCAAAAATTCTATCAATAGTTGAATTTAATGGATAACGATTTCACTGCGTTGCGCAACTATCACAACTGGAAGTTTTTTACGATGTTGATGTTAGCATGTCTACGTACTTTAGTGGCTGTATGAAAGGTGATAGATGTGTCCAAAAAAGAGATGTATTTGTTCACTGTCTACACTGATGATGATGGTCGATGTTCAGCAATCCACGAATAGCAAGGTAATGATATTTTCAAAAAAAAACATAACTGTTCAGGTTGATGGTGTTTACAAGTAATTCAAAGTAGTTCTGACCATAAACATCAAAGTATACTATTTACCAAAACTAGTCACAGAGCATGTCCACAAATCCATTGTCATTACTCCTTTGTTTTACTATTATTGTTGTTTTTTTTATTGTGAAAGGGAGTATGAGAAAGATTCTCTTCTAATCAATGCTGCTGGTGATCAACCCTGTCTCTTAAATAAGAAAAAAGGCAAGAAATTTGGCTTCCACATGGCTGATGAGTCAAGCACTTCTAGTACTGGCAGTGAATCTTACAACAACAGTAAGAGGGAACACCAACACAGAAAGAAAAGAAGAATACAAAGACCAAGCTGTTGCATGATCACAACTGAACTGAGGGCCTGGCATCTACCGGTATACCAATGGCATAATTAATTAATTAATTATCCAGCTCAACGTGTATGTGTGTGTGCTTGTGTATATGCACACATGTTCAAACTGCTTAAACAGTGTAAGAAAGTGGACAAATTGATGTAATTACATGCATATTAGTAATTAGAAATATTTACTTGTAATTGTATGTACATGTATGTAAGTAAGTATGTATGTATGTATGAGGGTAAATGTATCATATTTTGGTTAGAGTTAACTAGTCGTGTGGTTGTTATGTACAGGTCGGAACCCTTAGAATTTGGGGTTGGTTTGTGTAGGGGAACTTTTAGCGATACGTTCCCGAATCGGTAATAGTTTTTAAAATGACCATTACGAGTGTAATGCAACAAGGTAATCATGTCTTCTGTTTTTAGTGTGTCTAAAACGACCACAAACTTTAGTACCTCGACAAGTCAATGTTATCGATATCTACACCAAATTATGTTTCTGTGTATGATTTTGTTAATTTTCTATTAATTATCATTATGAATTTCATGGTTCTGCAGCGATCATCCCAATACTCCACCGTACAATGTGTATAAATTGTCAATACTTTTTGTTGATTTTTGACGTTTTTAAGATGGCGACTGGGGTCCTACTAAATACTGCCCAGGAGATATAAGAAGAGCCCGGGAGCAAACTGGTGGCCAAATGGCACTCAAAAAGTCGATATTTGTGTGCACTGGCCTACTGAATATATATTGACCAAAATTCAGTGGATTCAAGCCCCCTCTTAATTTTCTAGCGTGTTACAGACATTGCATGGCTACCGACCTATTGTACTTGTGCATGTACACCTTGATTCAAAGTCGCTTGGACATCGACGGCTGGTATTGTAGTACTCTTACATTTTTACGTCACCGAGTGCAATGAACGTTCAGTTTTAAACCAGGTGACAACCTTCATATTTCACTTTATAATTTGCATATTTTCAACAGATTTTACTTTGACCAATTTAAGTTACTGGTATGCGTCGATCGCATGTACCAGAGGGCAGTACGCCACAGCCACTTCCAGAGAGACCTGTAAAAGATGGCGAATTATGTTCAAGCAAGGCAAAAACACAATTGGATTTTAATAAACAGGTTAGTGTTCAGCATTACTAATCACTCAACTCAACACTTCAGCCCAGACAGAGCGTCTTTCACCTGCTCCTTCTAAGTGCTTACCCTGAGGAAGTTGACTTGTGCGTTGCCGAAACGCTGGTGTTTTAAATAAAAATAAAGATCAGATTGAAGATCGGAGACCAGTTGAACCGCCTCGTTTTATTTATTTTACACATATTACTAGTAATCAGTTTATGCGTGGAGGTCTAATACTATCTTTTGTATATGTTAACCCTCTTTCACGTACTCTAATTCGTAACCCACTGCATTAATACTACAATTTTTAAACATTTTCTTGTCATAGGGAACAAGAGTGGGTGCTTGGCAAGACATAGAAACAAGTTTGCTTATAAAATACATAGCATTGTATTACACAACAGATCCAATAACAAAGATAGTTTGGCCAGCTACTAAGCAGTCTGCATTTGGGGGAAATGTGCAGAATACATACAGCGCTGTAAGTCAAGGTGCTGGACTTGGCAAAAGATCAGGTGAGAAATGCATGGCACGAGTTAGATGTGTAGTTGTTAGTATCAAAATTTAGATGTTATTACAGGTAATAAATTACGCTAGTAATTTGGAATCATTTTATTGGCATGTTAATGTTAACATGGTAGACTGTGAAGGTTTTGGAATATTTAACATGATTACTTTAAATTAATAAACTCTTGAACCATATTACTTCCATGGTTGAAAATACCACCATGATGCAGGTTGTTAATTTATTTGTTTCACAATCTAATAGTATGATTTTTTATGTTGTTCCATAAATTTAGTATTGACTGTTATTTTTGTTTCTAGTACCTTGCTTGCCTGTAGAGAAATTTCTCATAATCTGCCGAAAGAACAGTGGATTTATGTCTTGTGAACAGACTGGATAGATGTCAAAGATTAGCCTACCCAAGACTTAATGATAGAAACAGTGAAAGGGTTTTCTTTTTCTGTGAAACGGTCTGTTTTCCTTTGCTGCGTTGTTACTGTTAGGTGGTAAACTGTGATACTTTTTCATTATCTGACCAGGTGTATCAACAATAGTTGCATTTTCGGTCTACTACCTATAGTAAGATCATGGGTTATACTTCCAGAGTGTGATAAAATGACCAGTACTTTTCTTGACAGCATAGCCTTTGTGTGTGACACCCATTACTGTTGTTGACAATAGTTATTACACAATTACAGGTTATGTTGACAAGAAGAATAATGGACAGTGATAGAGGGACTGTGGTTGTACTAATGATTTAGGCTTTAAATGTTGAGATAGCAGCATATGTATTTAGAGATGATGAATGTTTAATTGACTTGCGATATTTTTTATCATCTTGTGTACAAAACATATCCATGTATGTTCACTCTATTTTATCTCTCTTGTTTACATGTAGGGTGAAACAGGGGAGCTGGTACTAAGCAGTGCCACCATCTCAGCCTCGCCATCGTCAGCAGATATAGATGCCACCAACATACATTTGTACCTGAAGTTGTGGCTTCAGATCAGGCCAACCATAGTGCCGAAGTTCAAGTTGTAGCTACAGACCAGGCTAACAATAGCACCGTTGCTGTTACTGCATGTACTGGATTTAAATGCAAGCCAATCAACACCTATCAGGCACATGAATAGCCCGGTTATTGTTAATATGCAAAGGAACTGTTTTGGCGAGACAGAAAATTTATCAAGAAAGTTTGACGTGCTCATCAAAACGGTTACAGATATGACTACTATGTTCGGTAAATTGGTCGAGAAATATGAACATGCTTCAACTCATCCTCCAATCCTAAACCATCCTCAGGTGGAGGAAGGTTTTAATACCTCTTTGTCAGATGAGTATTCAGACCCCAATTATCTGACCGACGAGGTTATTTTTGATGCTTTTCGAAAGTCATGGTCAGAAAGAAGGCGATTCGCCGCTCGCCTGAACAGGAACGGAAATCAAGCAATGTTACTGGCACGCGCGGCAAAAAGAAACTGGATGAAAATAAGATTGAATATATAAAGCATAAGTGTTTCAAATTTTATGCCTGTGCCACTATTGATAAATTATCCCAGTGGTCAGTGTGCATAAAAGCCGTCGATGACGCAAATCGAGCCTTAAACAGGAAAAAGAATTAATATTAGAAAGTCCTGTATGTTGACATAAGTTTGTGAGCAGCGAATCACCTTGTGGCTGACCTCAATTTTATAGGAATGATTTTCTGTCACGAGGTACAATCTTATCACCCCAGCACATGTGGTTATCATTTAAATTAGGCCGAGTCTGGAAGGCTATTATTTAATTTCTCGCGCAGCGCACAACCACTCCAAAATGTCTCCGTAGTGGTGGTGTCACAGGTGTCAGCGTTGTTGTGCGTATGCATGACATTGGTACATGCCCAGCCTAATGGCTGCCACTACGGAGACTTTTTGAGTGGTTTTGCGCTGCACGAGAAATGAAATATTTAGTTTTCATTTGGTATTATAAGCTTAAAGGTAGAATGGAAGCGTTCGAGAAGTTCTGTCTGATTTTCCAGTGAGGATCGGCTAGTGCCACCACGGTGGCACTAGACACTCCGTTTAAATTATAGTGCAGGTAGTTTTTCCTAGAATACGTTAGTTGTGAACTTAAATAAACGGGTCGAATGGAGGGACTATTACAGCGAAGGTCCTAATCCTTGATAGCTGTACTTGTTTGCGATGATAGCATAGAAATTGTAGATTTCTTTCGTATTTATGCATTTTTTTCCAACTCTTTCAAAACAGAAATTTTCATTGCAGTTTTAGTAATGCGAGCTGTGAAATGTAGCTACAGTAGGAAAGTCCTTGGAAATAGTAAGGTCAATAAATTCTGATGATTTCATACCAAAAACGAATTATTTTGTCCAGTTAGTATGTATGTATGAATGTATGTATGTTTGTGTGTGTGTGTGTATGTATGAGTATGTACCGGTATGTATGTATGTATGTATGTATGTGTGTGTGTGTATGTACGAGTATGTATGTATGTATGTATGTATGTATTTGTTTTGTTGTTTTTTTATTTTTGTCTACATAATATTTTGCTATTTCTATTGGTTTTTATTTACTTGCTTGTGTACTTGTTATTCAGGCTGAGGCCTCTGTGACCTTGTCAATCTGGTTTTTAGCATACACACAATTTTGTGAGTATTACTTGTCAAAACTCCATCACTTTCCTGCACAATGTGATGAAGTTTTTAATAGAATAGACCCACCGATCACGGTCATTGAGCTCGAGTGACCGTGATAAACGAAACGCAATTTTGACATTATCGTGTGAACAAAAAGAATATAATTACAGTACCGAAATCCGTGTATGAGTGACAACATAGATTTATATGGTGCATGCTATTTTGGCACTTGGTACTCCCATTTTTCTTTTGTAGAAGGGGCATGTCATGAGCGATGTAGAATATTTTTACGACAAAAGTATAAAACACTACATGAGGCAGAAGAGTCATACAATATCATGATAGCGATACAACTATTCCTTCAGATGATCAAATTAACTTATCGGTACTTCTGATGCTTGTACCATTCCCACGACCAACTACATGTATTCAACGATGTATTTATAAGTTGTACATAGTTTTCTCCATTCAACCAGAAAATACTCATAAAGGTTTGTCATGACTAGTTTTACACCATGCTTTTGTGCCTTTGTCTCTCAGACACAACTTTAATGGTCTTAACCTCCAGTGTTCTGACTTGACATAGATTTTTAGGTAGCGCCTTGATTCCGTCATCAGACGATAGATCCAAACTACGCAAACAGCTCAGCCGACATAGTTCAGCAGGCAACTGTTGTAGATTTATTACCTACAAATATTTAGACAGACTATTGTCACACATTACAAATTGTAATACACACTTGTCTGGTAAAAACATCATGGGGGGGGGGGTTAAAATTTCACAGCATACTTACAGTGGTATGTTCTCGATCTGGCTCTGTATCATTTTTCAAAAATCATTGAATAAAATCAATAAAGGCAACAGCCCCAGCAAATTCAAATATATCAAACATGGACCTGAAGAAACATTCAAACTCCACATTATAGACACACACAAAGTAAACCAATGTTCTCACTCTGGTCTATCAGTAGTCTAGTTACATCGCAACCGGAACCTAGCTATGGCTTTGTGTAACCTGTATGTATTTCTCTTGCAATCATGAAATTGCTAAGATATACACAGCTGGTTATAAAATCTCTGTAGGGTTGCTTTGAGAAAGTTTCACGAACTTCAAGTCGAGTGACGTAATTCATGGAATGTTTAATACACTATCTTGACTGATCACATAATCGAGGACCCCTAATCAATGCACGATGTTGTACCCACAATTCAATGATTTGTATGCTTGGACATCATTCCCTTGAAGTCAGGCAAATCCCACCCGTGTATAGGGGTTCGCATGCAAGAATGTTTTTGCCATGTGTGAAGCGTACAATTGACACTGATGGGTTTCTGAATGCATATAATCATCTGCATGGTATCAAAGATTTATTGTAGGACATAGCAATTTCAGAAATTTGTGAACACATTTTTTTGAAATACATGCAAAAATTGTTTTTACAAAAGTAAGGAAAATATATGCACCTGTTATGACTTTGTTGAACCACAGACATATTTGAATAGGAATGACAAAAGAAATTTGCATATTATAACACATCATGCACACTGTCTACCCAAGTTAGTGATACTTTGACACTGCGAAGAGTTTTATTGAAAGTGCATGTTTTATTTAGATGTTAGTACATTTTTATGCAAAATGTACAACTTTATTTTTTAATTCCTAAGTGTATTGTTGCTACATATTATTTAAACGTAATCACTGGGTGTAAAATGTTGACAAATATGGGTTAATAAAGAAGTTAAAAAATAAGGAACCTCCAAGGATACCATTCAGAGAGAATTGTGTGTAATCATAGACAACAGTGACCGTCTATGGTGTAATCTACCATTATATTAATATGATTAAAGAAATAAAGAACAAGACGTTTCTTAGCACAACTGTACTAGTGTATGCAAGTATATACTTGACCACAACCATAGCAACAGCCAAATGATAGCGTATATCACAAAGATAGCAACATGGTTGGATAGGCAACTGGATAGTCAGTCAGCAAATGAACACCTATTGTTAGCTGAAGATTTGTTGAAAGATCTTGACAGCGTTACAGAATTCTCCGATCTACCGTCTGATCTTATCGATGCTGTTAATACTTATAATACCAAACTTAGAGAACTTCTTGACAAGCATGCTCCAATAAAAAAGCGTATTGTTACTATTAGACCGGATTGTAAATGGTACACACCTGACACTGCAGTTGCCAAGAAAGATAGACGCTGTGCTGAAAAGCAGTGGCGTAAGTCAAAACTTGAAATTCACCGACAAATATATCGTGAATCTTGTAAAAATATCAATTTCCTGATCCGCAACGCCAAAGTGACCTACTACAAAGATCTCATTGAAAAGAATGCACATGATCAAAAGTCTCTCTTCAAAATATTGTCATCAATTACATCATCACCTAATGACACTTTGCTTCCGTCTCACATATCTGAACTGGAATTAAGTAACCGTTTCTGTGATTTTTTCATGCAAAAGATCATTGATATCCGCTCAAGTCTAGATGCCCAAAGCTCAGCTGTTGACTTTAGCAATGTGGAAGTCATCTCTTCGGAATCGCTTGATTGTTTTCAACCAGTATCAGTATCAGAGAAGGAAATTCACGATATCATCAGGGGTGCACCAAACAAGTCAAGTACAAATTTATGTAGTTTTTTAGATCCATTGCCAACATCATTTGTCAAGCTGTGTCTTGATAAACTACTCGTGATTATCACTTGGATTATTAATTTGTCACTCGAATCTGGCTCTGTACCTCATTTGTTGAAGTCTGCAGTTGTCACACCACTTAAAGAAACTCACACTCGATCCGGAAATACTCAAAAACTTTCGTCCAATTTCCAATCTACCTTTTCTGTCTAAGTTACTTGAAAAGGTAGTTGCTGCTCAGCTCACAGACTTCTTAAATAATAACCTTTTATTTGAGCCACTTCAGTCTGCCTACAAACATCATCACAGTGCCGACACAGCACTGCTCCTTGACATTTACATAATGATATTCTGACTGCACTCAACTCGGACAAATTGTTCTTCTTGTTCTCTTAGACTTATCTGCAGCGTTTGATATCATAGATCACGAAATACTTCTACAGCGTTTGTCAGATCTTGGTATCAAAGGAACTCCTCTTAAATGGCTTTGCTCATACCTCACAGACAGATTTCAATCAGTTACAGTAAATGGGAAAATGTCACTTGCTCAATTGCTACGGTTCGGAGTACCTCAGGGCTCTGTCCTAGGACCTCTATTGTTTACTATTTATATTTCACCACTCAGTCAGATCATTTGCCGTCATAAACATCAGTTTCACCAATTCGCCGACGATAATGAACTGTACTTGTCTTTTAAGAAATCCAATACCACCTCTGCCGTATCTTCTATTGAAGAATGTATCAACGATATTAAGAAATGGATGACACAAAATAAGCTGAAGTTAAATGATTCTAAGACGGAAGTCATTTTAATTCGTTCCAAATTAGATCATTCGCCGTTGCCTCTCACCTCCATCAACATATGTTCAAGAGTTATTGAAACTACTTCATCTGTGAGAAACATTGGTGTCACATTTGATGACAATTATACATTTCAACAACACATAATTACCACCTGTCACACCATTCACTTCCTCCTTCGTAAAATTGGACACATCAGGAAATACCTCTCTCGGGATTCTTGTGCCACCCTCGCCCATGCTGTCATATCATCAAGGCTGGACTATTGCAATTCCGCCTCCAGGTATTAGAATTGGAGATATAAAGTTGAATATACATGTATTATCATATGCAGATGACATTGTACTTCTGTCCGATAACGAGTATGGTCTTCTGGAAATATATTTTCTTTGCTTGGTGTAAAAAATGGCGATTAAAAGCAAATATAGTCAAAAGTAATTCATTTTAGAAAGAAAGGCACTGTTTGTACTGGTTTTAACTTTATGATCAGTACTGAAACAATAGAGATTGTTACTAAGTACAAATATTTGGGTATTGTTTTGCATGAATTTCTTGACTTTTCTATTACCGCTAATGCTCTTGCTGAGTCGGCTGGTAGAGCTTTAGGTGCAGTCTGTTCCAAATTCAGGTCACTGAATAATATGGGTTTTAATACATTCACTAAATTGTTCAACGCATCTGTGGTACCAATTCTTCATTATTGCTCGGGTATCTGCAGTTTTCAAAACTTCTCGTCGTGTGATTTAATTCAGAATTGGGCAATAAGGTTTTATTTAGGTGTTCACAAATTCGCACCAACTCTCGCTATTAATGGAGACACTGGTTGGGACTCGTGTACTGTGAGTAGGTGGGGTAATATGGCCCGGTATTGGAACGGACTTTGTAACCTTGACAGTGATAGGTTAACTAGTAAGATTTTCTTTTGGGACCATGCGCTGTGTGTCGGCAATTGGTCTTCTGAAATGTATTACATCTTTGAAAGTCTAGATATTGATGAGTTGATTCCATGTAATACTGGGATTGTCAGGTTACGTAAACAGTCGAATTGTACTGAAAACTGGTATATGCATGTTCGTAACAAACCGAAATTACGCACGTACAGTATCTTTAAAAGAACATATCGCCTCTGTGTGTTATGTAATGCAGATTCAATTGAGGATGAATCTCACTTTTTATTTCACTGTTCATTCTATCATGATTTAAGAACACATTTTTACAATATTATACTTGCGTCTAATCCAAATTTTGTAAACTTTAATGAGACTGAGAAATGGAACTTTATAATGATCAATATGCCTAGAGCAACTTGTAAATTTATTCACAAAGCTTACACCAGAAGGTGTAATCATCTTTATATAACAATGTAGTATGTTACTTTTCTTTACTTGTTATGACTGTCCTCTTTGCACCCCTTATTTTTAAGTGCTTTATACGACAGCATTTTTTCATGAATATATATATTTTTTTCTGATTCAGGAAATACCATGAAACTGCGATTTATGCAGGACGAGTGTTTGTAGAGTACACAGCAAATACATTCACAATAAAGGAATTGTGTGAAATGGAGAAGACAATACTCGGAATGCTTGGGTACAGCCTGGCACATGTAAGTGTACCAGAAATACTGGAATTGTGTTGCCAGGTGTACCCAAGCATCTTGTCAGGAACAAAAAATGTTGCCATGGTAAGATTAACTTAATTAACTATATCAATATGATTGGCAAATTTCTATTCGAATATTATATTCTTAAATGCCAATTCCCTTAAGTGCATCCCAAGAAGAAAATTGTAGCAACTTTACCTCCATCTCTGAGATTAATAGATCTTTGCTTTGAATTACTGAAAATGTAACTGTTTTACCTGAGAAAATTGATTATATCCCACACAAAGTGCAAGTTGTTTTCTTATACTTGTATGAGAACAATTGTCTGATTTTGCTGTATTAGCACTCAGTTCCAAGTTAGTTCAGTCATACAGTTGTTTTGATGTCTGAATAGTTAATCTAATTATTGATTTGCTGGAAAAGCTAGAGAGAATACTATTTAATTAAACTTAAACCACATTTATTGTTTTAATTTCAGTACTTCAGTAACCTGACACTGTTGTCAACTCATCTAAGACATACGTATAAATCCCCATCATTTAGCACATTCGTGCTTGATAATGGGGGCAATATGGTGTCACCCACCTTGATGAGTAAATGGTACTTGAGTTGTGAAGGGGTTGTTGCATACTATACTTCTCTGAGCATAAACTTAATATATTCTCATTCCTTATCTTACAGAAACCAATACCTCATATAAATGAGGTAAACAATGGCAACCGAAGAGTGGTGGTTCAATGGATGGCTGAGGTCATTGATGACTTGAATATGGAAAACTGTACACTTTATACAGCAATATATATACTAGATGTTTATATCGCCAAAAGAGGATGAAGTGCAGCTGGCTGGAGCAGCTAGTCTCTGGGTTGCAATGTAAGTACTTTCGGTTGTCCCATATTTAGTTGTTGATTTCTTGCATATGATTTGAAATTTTGAGAAGTACAAGTTAAAGGTAACATAGCTCTAAGAAATAAACACATTTTCTGAAGGCTTTAAGTCTTGAGAACCCATTTCTTGTGTTTATATAACTTTCTTTCCATGTGATTTCAGAGAACTGAAGAGTGAATCTAGCTCCTGAGACGCAACTCTTACAGTGGACAGTTTCCCAGCATGCATTGGGAAATATGCATATTAGTAAATCAGTTATCAATACTTAACTTGTTCACTGTGTCCTGTGTCACACAATAGTCTAAGAGTGAATTTCTAATGTTCACATTTCCCTATGTATGCTGGGAGATTGCATGTCCACAGTAAGAGCTTCTGTTACATAATAGCTGGAGCTGGATTCACTCTTCATTTCTCGGCAGTGGCATAAGGGAAGTAAACACAAGAAATGAGTTCTCCAGACTTCAAGCTTTTAGAAAATGTGTTTATTCCTGGATTTGTGTAACCTGTATGTATTTCCCTTGTAATCATGAAATTACTAAGATATACACAGCTGGTAATAAAATCTCTGTAGGGTTGCTTTGAGAAAGTTTCATGAACTTCAAGCCACGTGATGTAATTCATGTAATGTTTAATACACTTTCTTGACTGATCACATAATTGAGGACCCCTAATCAATGCACGATATTGTACCAACAATTCACTGATTTGTATGCTTGGACATCATTCCCTTGAAGTCAGGCAAATCCCAACTGTGTATAGGGGTTCGTAAGAATGTTTTTGCCATGTGTGAAGCTTACAATTGACACTGATGAGTTTCTGAATGCATATAATTATCTGGTATCAAAGATTTATTGTAGGACAGCAATTTTAGAAATTTGTGAACACATTTTCTTGAAAGACATGCAAAATCATTTTTACAAAAGTAAGGGAAATATATGCACCTGTTATGACTTTGCCACAGATATATATTTATTTGAATAGGAATGACAAAAGAAATTAGCATATTATAGCATATCATGCACACTGTCTACCCAAGTTAGTGATACTTTGACAATGCAAAGAGTTTTATTGAAAGTACATGTTTCATTTAGATGTTAGTACATTTTATGCCAAATTTACAACTTTATTTTTTAATACCTAAGTGTATTGTTGCTACATATTATTTAAACATAATCACCGTGTGTAAAATGTTGACAAATATGGGTTAATAAAGAAGTTAAAAAATAAGGAAACTCCAAGGATACCATTCAGAGAGAATTGTGTGTAATCATAGACAATAGTCTATGGTGTAATCTACCATTATATTGATATGATTAAAGAATTAAAGAACAAGACATTTCTTAGCACAACTGTACTAGTGTATGCAAGTATATCTAGTAACATGACCACATCCATAGCAACAGTCAAATGATTGCATATATCACAAAGATGGCAACATGGTTGGATGGCAACTGGATAGTCATTCAGCAAATGAACACTTATTGTTAGCATGGACTACCATATGGATAAACATTTAAAAAAAATTGTACAGTTGTGCTACAATGCCATTGGCGGTATTTTTCTTCTTCTTTGAATACTGATGTACAAAGAAATGTAAGAAGTTGTATCATGTAAAATGACTGCATTTTTTCATGAATATTATATTTTTTTCTGATTCAGGAAATACCATGAAACTGCAATTTATGCAGGACGAGTGTTTGTAGAGTACACCGCAAATACATTCACAATAAAGGAATTGTGCGAAATGGAGAAGACAATACTCGGAATGCTTGTGTACAGCCTGGCACATGTAAACTAGTGTACCAGAAATACTGGAATTGTGTTGCCAGGTGTACCCAAGCATCTTGTCAGGAACAAAAAATGTTGCCATGGTAAGATTAACTTAATTAACTATATCAATATGATTGGCAAATTTCTATTCGAATATTATATTCTTAAATGCCAATTCCCTTAAGTGCATCCCATGAAGACAATTGTAGCAACTTTACCTCCATCTCTGAGATTAATAGATCTTTGCTTTGAGTAACTGAAAATGTAACTGTTTTACCTGAGAAAATTGATTATATCCCACACAAAGTGTGAGTTGTTTTCTTATACTTGTATGAGAACAATTGTCTGATTTTGCTGTATTAGCACTCAGTTCCAAGTTAGTTCAGTCATACAGTTGTTTTGATGTCTGAATAGTTAATCTAATTATTGATTTGCTGGAAAAGCTAGAGAGAATACTATTTAATTAAACTTAAACCACTTTTATTGTTTTAATTTCAGTACTTCAGTAACCTGACACTGTTGTCAACTCATCTAAGACATACATATAACCCCCATAATTTAGCACATGCGTGCTTGATAATGGGGGCAATGGTGTCAGCTGATCAATGAACAGTAAGTAGTTCTTTATTGTTTATATTTTTCTAGTGGGTTTAAATGGAGTCATTCATTATGCATTCAAGATGAATTCCATTGTTGCTATAGTTACAAAATATTATAGTATCCAACTGACAGGTTTGCCTAGGTAAATGTATTTACAGTGTAGCATTGTACAAAAAATTGCAGTTATGGGTAGAATATTCAGCGCAAAGTTTAGTTCATCATCAGAGTGGGACTCTACAGTTGCTATAGTGATGACTACATTTATGACAAAATATGAACATGATGCAAATGCACTTTAGTGTACATTAAAATGTCAAGTCTTATCAAGTGTGTTTAAAATTGTCAATATATTATACCAATACACATTCCTCTAGCCCAGTCAGTTGGTGGAGGGTCTATGTTACAATGTAGGCTCTTGCAATACGTGACTGAATTTTTTTCAGATTTTTTCAAAGGTGGTGGTTTGCCATAAAACCGGATTTGGGTGAGTTAGGATGATGCCAGTCTTGATTTTTTTTTTTAAAGTGGGAATAATTAGCCTAGAGACTTGGGCAAGTCTAACATTCCCCCTAACACACGTCCAACATTAATTACCAAAATAATAAGCTGTTTATTGTTGTGGAGTTTGGTAGATGAAGCACTGCACTGTTCATCATACATGTACAGGTCCAGTTTTATAGTAACCATAACAAATGTACGTGTTCTTCTTTCTCTCCTTTGCAACAACTTATTCATAGTACTTTTAATGTGCTCAAATGGACCTCAATATTACATTTTTTTTCTCTTGTAGGATGTGTGCTTCCTGGGGGAACCAGTGACCCAGGAAGAATTTGAAAAAATAAATATGGACATAATTAAAATGAAAGAGGAATGTAAAATCAACATGATATTTCAAAGAATATAAGGTAATATTTCTCAATATTATTAATTAAAGTTTGACTATACACTTTATGCATAAATCAATGAAAATGTCTTATCTATATGTGTCATTATAATAAACTCATGCCTAGATCAAACGTTACAGCTTTTTAAAGCAGAATATCACATTAATTCTAAGATGAAACAATAAATGTCATGATTTTCAAACCTTACACAAGTTACAAATGACAAGGAATCTAAATTTTGATAACTTTGTATGCATTGTAAAATCTAACACATAAATTCAGTAGTCTTCAAACATAAATTTATTCTTGATATAAACACACAATTTGTTACCACTTGCATGTTTCCCTGTATGAAATTATATCGACTAAATGGGTCATTAGATAAAGCATGTCAATAGGTGTGTTAATTTTCAAGGGCTAGTTAAAAATTGATTATTTTCTCTTATTTAATACAGCTGACTAGAATGTCTGCAATATGAATAAAGTCATGTAGTAAATGCAGATTACTAAAATTTCACCAGTGTCATGAGTTTCACTGTAGAGTGCAAAATGAATTGAAAAAGAAAAATAATACTGGACTTCAAGCAACAAATTTCATACTTAAGGTTCACCATGACAAATAGTACACAACAGTGTAATATGTTTAGGTGTAATTGTTCAGGTGTAATTAGAGATAATTAAATCATCACAACATTGATTCACAATAAATTCAGTGAAAAATCTATAAATTATTTTTTCACTAACAAGTGTGTCACTATTAATTTTTTTTCTTCTCTTTCCAGACTCTCTTCCGGGTACTTGGGATTGTCGCCGTACGGAAACTAAGATGGCGATTAATACATTTCTTCCCTATATATATCTACTACAACTACCGGGTAGTACAAGTTGAATGTTGTTGACTTGGTAAATTTGTTAGAAAATTGAAATTCGAATTGCCTCAAAATTATTTTAGATCCCTAGTTTATTTCATTCATCATTAACATTTTCCAGGGTTAAAGCTGTAAGACACTGGAATTATTTGTAGCCGACCTCAAAATCCTCTTTTTTTTTCTTTTTCTTGTGTACATTTCCCAGTCATTTTTTTCAGAGATTTTGTGTAATTTTGTAATTTAAGAAAGTTTTTATTAAAAGTTTTACATTTCATATCTGAATTTTGGCAAAGAGTGTTTGGAAATGTTTTTGGACCTTTAAGTTAATGGGGAAAACCACTTTAGGAATTTCCTAGAGTTGTGTTCCCCTTTAAGTGAAAAGCAAGTTTGGCATAGAGTGTATACGTATGGGATGCCAATTGTGCTACAAACCATTGGTGGTATTATTTTGACACCAAAATAATTCATGCACAGGCATGAGGCTGAATAGTGTGATTGGTATGGCAACATGTGTGTGTGTGTGTGAACACTGTAAAGTGGGAAACAAACTAATACTATAGCTTTAATGATTAAAGCTACCTGGAATGGAACATGAGTGTGTAGATGTGAAAGTATGGAAACAAAAGTAATTTACCAAAGTGATTCATTGGACAAAAAAGTAAAAAGTGCTCCTGTGATCATGATTTGATTTATTTGAATTATTGCTAGGTGAAATTGATTCATTGCTCACTCGCAAAACTACTGTTAATGTAATTTTTGCATCAAAAATATTTTAAATCTGTTAGTTTTAAAAGAAATTTTCATCCAGATTGTGGTAAAACTGACAACAAAACTGAAAAAGAAAAATCCATATTTAAAGAGGATTATGGCTAATCAGTGTATTTGCAGTAAATTCAAAATGCTGTATGGATCACTAGCTTCTGGGTCTTGTTTTCAGCATTTTTTTCTGTTCTATGAGAAACACTCTGGGCATGAAATGAAGTATGTACAAATTGTGAATGCCATAGGATGGTAACTTGTACACAAATTGTTTGAAAATCAATGTTTCATTCATATAGTGTAAAACCTTTTAAAATGAAGCAAATTCTCTTGAAAACAGCAGTTTACGTTGTGTCACTTGGGATTACTATTGATTAAATAAGGAATGTTTATAATTCAGTGATTACTTGCCAGTGAGTCACCACAAGATACAACTGTAGAAATAACAGCGTTGCATTTGCATGCTTGTGGCAATGAAGAATGAGACAAGTTTCAAGCAAAGACATACAATATAATTAGTGTCGGTAACCTTTCAAAGTGTAAACACCACGGGATCCCATATCCAATGACTCTGTTTACTGATTAGGACACTGCATGTGATAACTTATGATGAGACGTTTACAATGTTGTAATGTAAAAGTCAAAATGCCATCAGAATACATCAGTGATTGTATCAGGTGGTAGCACCATCAACTCTGTCTCTACCTTCTGTTAAAAATGAACTTCAATAGTTTGGGAAGACGCTTTCAGTCCGGGAAGACAATTAGTGATGACCTTGGTAATCTTGTCATTGAAGACATCAAGAATAGTGGCGGTAACGAAAACAACGGGTGGATTCCGAGAGGCATCGTAACATCTGTTGCCAGTAAATATAAACTATCGAGGTGGGGAACGAAAAAGATCTGGCAACTTTATGTTCAATCTGATTAAAATCCGATGTAGATGTCGGCTAATCGTGCATTGCTATCTTACCATCGTTATTTAGCTTGAATTGACCTTCGTAGTAGATGTTTACGTTTTTAGCCTGAGGAGGCGATCAGGCTAAAAACGTAAATATCTACTACGAAGGTCAATTCAAGCTAAATAACGATGGTAAGATAGCAATGCACGATTAGCCGACATCTACATCGGATTTTAATCAGATTGCTGCATTACCCAAACTGTCTCTGCTTGAAGCTTACTTCATTCAAGGAAACAATGCTCTATTTTCGTTAGTTAACACGTCCTGTTGTTCACGTAGTAAATTGTTATATTATGTGAAAGTCAATTTGAAAACGTGTTAACATTGAAAGTTTACCCTGCCACTAAATTCAGTATGTAGTAGAAGAAAGTGAACTTCTTTGCTTCGGGAAAATTCTCTCCTAAAAATACTCTAGTATGAAGATATGTAATAAGAACACAGTCATAAGGAACTAGACTGTACAACGTCATGAGTCAGACCACTATAGGTCAGGACAACGGTAGTGTCATTATACATTACGCAAGTAAATGAGTCGGCATGAACAGTCCTAGAACACTGTGGGAGTTTATTTTAGAACATGCCAGATATAAACACAGTCATAAAGCGTTCCGTCAACCTACATCAGAGGCACCGGCTGTTGTTTTGTGTCACTTATCTTGTTGTCTTTACCTAAATTGTCTCTGCTTGAAGCTAACTTCACGCAAGCAACCGCAACGCTGTTATTTCCACAGTTGTATCTGCCCCAAAAGATAGAGTCAGTTATATGCAAAATAGGGCCAAGTAAGTCATGCCTTTATGGATACACTTTTGGTGTATTCATGAAGAAGCACACATTGCTCTCACCAAACAGGATATGCAAATTGGGTGTATGTATACATATGTTTTTGTTTTAAAAAACACAAACAAGTAAATGGTCAACAAAGCTGATATTTGGTGGAATGTCATTAAAATTGCTATACAGATTTTCATAAAAATATTTCAACGCAATTGGCCCAAGCAGCCATGACTATGCCTTGACAACAACCAGACAACACTATATATTAGTCAAACAACATCTGGCCAAGTCAGTGAAAATTTACAAAATGTATGTCAATGTGTTCGCACCCACCCATAGCAACACCCAAATGTTCATACTTAGCATGCATTGGCATGTGGGTAAACAATTTGTGCCATAACACCATTGGTGTGTTGTTGTTTTTTTGTTTTAACACAATTGAACCAAGTCAGTAGTGCTATAGGGAACAAACAGTGTCTGTCTGTCTGTCTGTCTGAGTGTGTGTACAGCTGGATTGATTGCCATGAGATTTGGTGGGTGTATTACCTTGGGTGTAAAGTTGTGAAATTGTTAAAATTAAAATGAATGCATCATCATAGTTGTGCATTTTGAAATTTAAAAAAAAGGATTCTATTTGTGAGAAATACCCAGAAATGAAAGGTTAGATTTGTATTGATGCAATAAAGTCATTAAATCTTTTATGTACTACTTCACATGTCAGTGTCGATGGCATGAAGATTACCCTCTGAGGTTGCTTGGAAATACTGTTTTGAAGGCACACTCTAAACAGGTTAATTCATGCATAATAATGGGTCATTTTTAGTGCCACTGAACCTTGTGTCCCTGTTACAGACTACATTCAGAGGAGTCTGGCAAAGGACACAATCTCATTGATATTTTATTATTCATAATTTACATTTTATTTCAGACATAGACCAGTTCTTCAGCAGAATATCTCAGGTGCTTCATCTGAAGGAAGCAAGAACAATGGGACAGTTAAGGACTGTAATTGAAAGTTCGTATTCAGGCGCACAAGCCATCGAAGTGAAGGAAGTTTTAGATTTTAAATATCACTTTGCTGATAATTTAAATACACTGAGTCAGCATTCAGGCCCTCACCAATACAAATTCTCAATGAATGGGCTGCAACTTCAATTTGCATACAAGGTATCTCTTTGATTTATATATGTAGAAAGTATATGTAGAAAATGTGAAATGTGTATTAGCATGTATTAGAATGTTTTAAAAGCTATTTGCAGTATTTACTATTTCCAGCAGGGTCTTTTGGTGAAAATTATATTTTGCGCTTAAATTTGAAAAAAATATGGGTGGAATGCTTTGATAGAATTTTTTGCACACTCCTTTGAGTTGTCAATAAAATAGGTTTATATTTTAGCAATGTTTTTGGTCAAAGCTTTAAAGGGCCATAGCAACCGCCAAGTGGTGGTACATTTGCAAAGATGGTAACATTGTTGGGTGGACAAGTAAAACATTGAAAATTCAATTGCAGGTGTATAAGATATATGAGTATAGACACATAAATATAGTCAATATATGTCTTTACAGTTGATTGTGAAATATGTTTTAAATTTCATTGTCTCTAAAATATGACCTGTACATGTATATTCTGAGTTGCCCTCACACTAGCAATCTTTTGATATAGCTATTGCCAAAATAGAGTTGTGTTTATACACATAATAAACTTGACATATAGATGTTTAGTTTCTGACTGATTTACTGCTTTCATAATAAGTCTATTACGTTTGCTCTGTAGGATTGGATGTCAGATACAAATTGGAAAATTACAGATGGGGATCTGATGAGATCTTTTCGAAACAAATCAGTCACAAAAGTGACAACATCAAATTGCTCAAAAATTAAATTTGATGACACCCTAAAGACAATAACTCTACTCCATAACAGTGGAAAGGTATGATGTAAAAAGTTATTCCATTCTGCTACATACCATTCATAATCATAGTATTTGTACAGATCATTTATTTATAGTAATAACTTTCAAGGAAAATGGCAGCAGGTATTGATAAAAGAGAATGCAAGTGTTATGTACACATACTGTGTATCTGTTGGAATGACTCCAAAGTTATATATGGCCACGGCATAAGAAGTGAAAATGTCATTGTGATTTTAGCAACACAGCTAGCACATATGAAAATACGCCAATGGTGTTGGAGCACAAGAACACATACCTAAATTCTTTATCCACATGCTGATCAATGCTTGGTACAGATGTTCATTTCCTGAATGTTACCTTTCCAATTATGTTGTCTTTGCAATATACATTCATGAACATTTAATTTTTGCTATGGATGTTGCCATTCTGCTAGACACATTTGCATATATTCTTTGAATGTTTAGTCATTTTTCTATAAATCACTTAGGCTGCTGTTATCTTGCAATATACAAGATCATTTGACTGTTGCTATTGGTATTGTCCTGTTGCTATGTGCATTTAAATACATTTTTAAATATATACTAGTGTATTCCAATATATTTTGTCATCACAAATGACTCAAGTAATCATGACCACATCCTTAGCAATGACCAAATGACAGGTAGGCGAGTAAATAAACGTTTCCAAAATATATAAAAATACCCTTAGCAAAAGTTACCAACAGTGGTGTATTACACAAAGAAAAAAAACCATGAACAATCAAAACATGTATGCAAATATGCCACGCAACAAGACAACGCCCATGGCAACAGCCAGATCCCATATATTGCAAAGACAGCGAACAGAGATTCATATAAAAATGAATAAACATGAACAGCTATATGTAACATCAATCAGCATGTTGGTTAATATCTTTAAAACTCCCTGACTGTACAGTTGTACAGTGTTTTTTTCTACTGAAACAACATTTTTTGCCACAAATATTTTATCTGTAGCAAGAATGAATCTATTTAATCATAGGCAGTAACTATGAGTTAATTTTACTGAAACTGTTTCCAAGCAACCTCAAACCATGGAAGTATAACCCCACATACTTCCATGCTCAAACAAATTTTTATAAATTCATGCTATTGACAGTGAGGTGTGAAATGTGCCCATAAATGATTTAATTATTGCATTGCATCAATGAAACTATACTGTTTCAATTCTGGACTCAGTCAAAGCATTTTCTCACACCAAGAATCACATTTGTGACTCAAAATGGACATCTTTGATGTGATTACCTTCATTTGAACAATTTCAAGTTCAGTAGTCAGTGTAATTTGAGTACAGAAAGAAGTTATATTTGGAAAAAAAAACTGTAAACTCAAAATATAGTACAATGGCATATGT
Source organism: Glandiceps talaboti (assembly GCF_964340395.1). Classification (NCBI taxonomy): domain Eukaryota; kingdom Metazoa; phylum Hemichordata; class Enteropneusta; family Spengelidae; genus Glandiceps; species Glandiceps talaboti. The sequence goes on along the minus strand of NC_135562.1, from coordinate 20,163,611 downwards.
CAATGTTCATCCACCTGATGATCCTTGCTTGGTTTTGGTGTTCATTGGCTGAATGATTACATACACATGATTGTATTAATCCATTTTGATTGTACCTGTATATTAACATGTCCTCCGATAATTATGAATTAAACCAAATACCAAAGGAACAATTGAACAAATTGACAAGATATTATTTGCAAATACATTGCATAGTATTTCAACAAAAAAAGAAAATCAAGTCACTCCATATGAATGTCTACTCAATATTATTGCTCCTTCAGATCAGTGATGAAGAAAGGGATATATGGCAAACATATCTGTTTCAATTGGAAGGGAGCGGGAAGAAGACAAAAACTACTACATTGTAATCGATATTGTCGTCTCCATGAAATTAAAGGATGGCAGGATGGCTATGAAAGAAAAAGGCCACAATTGACAAATGAAGAAGAGGAGAGAATTGAGAAACTATATCTACATCTCAAAAAGACAAAAAAAACTTCTCCAAGTAAATACTATGTTTCATACCAAAATAATAAAATAATAACAGTTCTAAATTATAATCAAGATTACTTTGATAGTAACTTTGGTATGATAGCTTCAAAGGTGGGGAGGGGGACATTTTTTGACATTCTACACAAAATTAACTTAATATGTGCATGTTCCCCAAAATTTGACATAAAACATGCCAAGCTTACATATCATATCATCATATCATATAGTTATTCAGGAAATGAAATCAGTGATGCTTAATATACTTTTTTATTGATTATTGATAATTAAGGTGATTTTGTTGACAAAGTACTACTAAAACATTTATGCAACTCAAGTACAATTGCCCCAACAACATTTGAATGTGTTCTGCCATTGTGTGGAAGTTTTACCACAACCTCTTATACTAAAGTCAGAACACATGTAAATATTTATATTTTCGATTTAGTATTGCATAAATATTTCAGAAAAATGATCATTTTCATTTATAAGAGTTTTATTTTATTGCAGCCAAAGATACAAAAATGAAGACCAAAGAGAATTTAAACTTGACTGGGGCAGCTGAGCAGCATAAAACAGACAGGAAGACATGTCAGCTTGTTAGGTTATACATTGTACATTATGTACTTTGTGCATATGGGGAGCATGCTGACATTATGTAAATAAACATCATCAAACTTCTAGCCATTAACATCCATGGAAAAAATATGTCATTGCTTGGTAAACTTGATCGATCAATGTGCACATGAATGACATCATTTTTCTCATAAATTATGAAAATATTTTGTTTACTCAGATCCCTTTTTTTACAAATAAATGTGCCATTATAAGAAGTCTCATTTCTCTGGGAGTTTGTTTTTTTGTGTATTTTTTTCCTAATTAAATCAACTTACTTCATAATGTTTATAGAATATATTTGAGATAGTTGTGGTGTATGTATGTATGTATGTGTGGGTGTTGTATGTATGCCATTGGAGCTATTTTTGGTAATTAACTTTATTCTAACTGTTAACTGTACATTTCATGTAATTTGATAACATCTGTGCAAATGTGTACATTGGATTTCTTTATGGAGTTTGACTTTTGATAAACAATTTGCATTATTAACAACATTCAGCATTTGAACTTATATGTGAAAGAGAAGACATGCATCAAATTCCAACTAATTCATAACTATGAGAAAACACACATATTACCTTATTTATTGTGATAGTTTTTATTTTAATAAGTATAAGTAATGATTTTCACTAATTTTACTGTATCATAAGAATGCAAACTTCAAATTTCAGATTTCATTTCTATAATTAGACAATTATGTTCTGTAAGTTTTAAACTTCATAAATCATATATTTTGTATCATTTATTTTCCAAACATTGGTGAAATGAAATAAAATTTGTGCTATATTAAATATGAACTATATATTCCATTCTGGGTAATAGAGTATGCATGGATTGTATGTTGTATGAGAGTTTGAATAGAACTAAAAATATAAATGCCTTTAAAAGTGTATAATGTCTTGCAAATTCAACTAAAAAAGAACATGGTTATTATCATGAAATGTTCGACAAATTACAAATTGTTTTATAATAATAACACATATCATTGTCATATAATACAAAGAAATCAGGTGATTAATCAAGAATAAATTATAAAAAGATAGTGATCAATCATATGATTAATAATTTGTTATGATGTGATTAATGTTGGTGTTCAAAAATCACATGATTACTCAGTGGATTTTAGAGAGGGGCTAAGTAAACAATTTTGGTATCAATCAAAAGTCATTGTAACATAACACATAGGAAACATTCAAATCCATAACTTAATTTAAACACAGTGTATATAACTTTTCCGCCAGGTAATTGGAATTTTCCGTAATTAATTTGGAATGCGTTCTTACTGTTTATATACTATGTTAAAAAGTTGTCTGAATATACAGATTCATAGGCAAGATTTGATGTTTCACATTAGCGAGACCTGGGACCACTAACTCTTTCAGCAGGACCACTGCATTTTTTAAGGCACTGGTCTGGGGACCACAAGTTCACATAATGATTTGTTCAAACCCCTAATACACACATCTAATGGCACTAGTCTATACTCAATAAACAGACACATACACACGTCTAATGGCACTAGTGTGTACTCAACAAAACGGTATCTCTAGCCTCCTCAAAAGTAAGCAATATGAAAGACATGAACACAAATTCTGTGGTACCTAAATATGTGATTATCATCACTCTTGTCTACTGAAGAGATTTGTCCCAATTCAATGTCTAGAAAGCAGATACTCAAGGTCAATAGGCTGATGAAGTCATCCCTTCTGGACAATTTGAAGTGTTTGAGTGATATATTATGAAAGATTTACTGTGGCAAGAATTAATCAAATACTAAAACACAGGAGGGAGATATCTTTATAGATATGTATATACCTGTATGTGCAACAGTATGATATCTGAATGGTATATTTTGATATAGGTAGAGGAGTATTTACTCTACGAGACACAGATGCTGGAGAATTTCTAATGGAGTACAGTGGTGAACTTATTTCAGAGGAAGAAGGTGAAGAAAGAGAAGATACGATAATACTCTTTCTAAAATTACCCCATTTTGAAAGGGAAAGTACTTAGTGGTTCATTTATGGAGTTTTGTTTTTGTACGATCAATATTGGTGGCAAAATAACAGCGTCAAAATTGCCGATGTGGTAATGCACGACAAGTGAGTTTCATAGGACGCCATCTTAAATCCTCTTATTTCCCCATGCCATACCATAACCATTACACTACATGCAATGCTTCGACGCCTAGAAGTCGTAAGATCACCATCCTTGTTCACAACGAGCTATTTCTGGAAATCGAAATTCTGCTATTTTCAGTATTTTTTTTTTTACTACGACATTTATGTCGTATGAGAATCTGCACATGATCTGAGCATGCGTATTGCGACCATCTCCACTACTAGTGTCAGCCATGCTTCAAGTTCAACGGAGTTCTTGACGAAACAACTCTTTGACTCGGTGAGTAAAAACTAACGTATTTTCATAGTAAATTGAACGTACTTAGGATAGTTGCATATTGATTTCAGTTTTTGTCGGTCAATATTTGACACAGAAATTAAACTTTCATCAACGTTTATAGAGTATTGTTTGAATTTTACGTTCATTCATGCGAGTACATGGACTTTTGCATACTTGTATCGACGCCAATATTGACAGGACATTCATAATCAATCCTAAATTGCATAGTTGTGTGCCAAATTTATATTTATTGTTCTATGTTCATCAAAAGATTGATTTGGAACAGCGAGTTTTTCGGAGGTTGAACAAAATGTCAGTCGTCTGAACGTATTCACGTCCATACGCACTTTCAATGCTTCGTTTGTTTTTTTACGTCAACTGACTATGCCGCTTCCAGCCAGTAATCACTTGATCAAATGTAGTATATCTTAATTTTAAGTACTAAAACATTTGATTCTAAAGTTCGCAAGTGTTTGTATTGTTAGAATGTTTACATTCACGTGAGTGCACTGGCCTTATTGTCGCGACAACAGGGAACTCAGAATCGATCATAAATTGCATACTTGTGTTCCAAGTTTGGCAAAATTGTTGCATCAATTGTTTTTGACCGTTAGACGTATTTATTTTTCCACGTTCATAAAAAGAACGATTTGCAATTAAAACAGTGACTGCTGTCTAAGTGTCTTGCAATTAGTAATGACTTGGGATCAGAAATCAACACCCCCAACATGAGGAATAGTGCTGTGTTCTAAATTTTTGGAATTGAATTGAATTTAAATGCAAGTATTACTTAATGTATTTCATTGTAATGACTGTATAATTCAAATAAAATATTTATCAATGTATTGTCAGTGATATATATTTTTTCCAGGAGTGGCAATGTAGGTAAAATTAAAAGAGTATTATAATTGTGTTGTGTATTTGTCATTTGTCTGGGAATACTATTTTTATTACATTAAAATAATTTTTTTTTTATTTTGCAGCAAAATGCCAAAGAAGAAATATTGGAAGAAGGCAGCTGTGAAAAAATTTAATATAATTTTAAAATGCGTGACTCTGTGATTACAGTTTCGGAGTAAACACTCATGAGGACTTTTCAGTTACACAAACTTTCAATTCTCTGTGACATAATTATGCCAAACCGAAAAGAAAATATCTATTTTTTTATGGATTCCCCCTTTATTTTTCAGGACAGCAGCAGTCTGTATGCTCAGACTTTAAACAAAAGCAATGCAGAGGAGTATGCTCTCCCTAATAAAAAGCAATGCTATGAATCTACTAAGCCAAGCAATGAAACTGAAAAAGTAGAACTGCAGACTCACTTAATTAGTACATGTCACAGTGATATGGAACATTGAATGACACACAATGACCAAATGCAATTACCAAGTACTAGTGTAACAAGTACAAAAATGATATTTGGTAGCAAACATCAAGGTAGTGAAGACTTTAGTGCTGCATCTAGAGGAAGGCAATGCACTTGCAATGCTTTTATCGGTTTATGTTTGTCAAGGCATTAAGACTTAATGTCACCTCATGAATTGGATAATGTTCTTCAGAAAGGAGATGATATTTACCATTCAGTTGTAACACATTTGCAATGTAATAAAGGTCAAACACTCGATATATTAACAATAGATGAACTGCCAAGTAATGTTTTTATTGACCCATATGAGTATACTATCAAGAAATGTGATTTATATACAGGTATGGTGAATGAAATAATAGCTACAGAAGATAGTATTTACTGTATATAGCACGGACTATGTCATTCTCAATGACTTGTTATATTCAAATTTAAAGAAGTGTTATTTCTTTGTATCTTATTTGAAGTAAAGTTTTTTTGCATAAATATTATTCAGTTTGACGTTACACATTGAAAAAATAAAATATTCCTGTAAATGGACAGCTGAAATATTGATGCCTAGCTGTGTATAATGAATGGGTGTATGTATGTTAATGCATACTCGAACTCCACACTGGGTGAGATATCCCACAATTCAGCCTCTTTTGTATGCTCAGACATTGAATTTACAACCATGGCAAGTTTCCCAGTATACAGAATAATGTGGTAGATTTTGAAACATTTTGTAACCATATAATTAATATTGTTATAGCCCCAGTTGCTCACTTCGACATGAAAAACCAATGTAAGGCATAATCATGATCATGTATTCAATCAATGCCATACACACTCTAAGATTCCATCATATACACTGACATTGTAACATACAAAGTCAAACTTGTGGTAGAAAGATTTTTTGGTAATATGAAGACTATGATAATTTGTAAAAGTATTTTACCTACTTCCTCTGTTAAATATCTTCTATAGTATGGGTGACTCATATCAAACAACTAACCACTATGTTACTTTCCTAATATAAAACCGCATAGTACAAGAACTCAACACCAGAACCACTTCTACATACATTACCAAAAATAAAAAATATATAAAAAACAGCGGAGCTATTCTGACCGATAGGTCGCTTGTTTGGTAATATAAGTCAGTTTTCAGTGGTGAACACTGCTATTTTTGAAATTGTCAGATGTTGCCCTTTCCAAAAATATAAACTATTTAAAAAACAATTGAAAATTGGTCAAGTTATGACATCTATAACTTCTGACAAATTTTTAAACAACAATTAAATATTAGTGAAGTTATGACACATATACTTTCGATGTGGAGAGGCAAAATGAGATTACAGGTCATTAGTAGGTAGGGCACAGATTTCCCAAATTGCTACATTGTCTGAAAAAAACAACTTTTTTTCTTACCATACCTAACCATAGGCAAAAAAAATATTACAAAAAACTTGTATTTTCATTATTATTCATCAAATTGTTTCAAATTTTTAACACTTTATACTCGTATAAGGTTATCTCTACCAAATATGTAATTTTTCTAAGGAAAAAATAGCATCCGATTCTTGACTCTTTTTAATTTTGTGAAATTTTAAATAAATGGCTGGTTGTGACAAGAAGGAGAGAAAAGTTTACCTTATAATAACAATGCATTGCATAGTCTACCATTGCCATTATATTGGGAAAAATCCCAAAAGTACTTCTCAAACTAATCTTATCACTGAACTCTCACTTTCACTTTCACATTTCCAATTTCAGGCTTTACTTCTCTTAATTATCATATTTATCTAATTTCTTTACTTCCTGTGTAATAGTTACAATTTCCGCATCTTATCACTCTATTTTCACTTTCAGTTTCACTTTCATATTTGCAATTTCAGGTGTTACTTTTCCAATTTATTATATTTATCATCATTATTATTCTTTTTGTTTTTTTCATCATATTGGAGTAATTTGAAACCCTACATGTATATCATGTCTTCATCAAGTGAAATATTCAGTGATGCAGAATCAAGTGGATCTGAATATCTGCCTAGTTCTTATGACAGTTCAGATGACAGCGAGGATATGGAATGTTCTAATTATCAATTCAAACCTGTTTTGCTTGTCTCAAACTCAGAGGTTAGAACAACACCACAAATGCCACCCCATGACTCTGTCAAGACATCTGGTCTTGAAATGCAAAACTCACGACCAAAACAAGCACCCCATGCCCCTGTCGGAGCATCTCTAGAAGTCCAATTAAAATTAAAATGGAAAGCATGCGCCAAAAAAAGAAAATTAGTAAATCTGTACCTGCCAAGGAATTAGATGTTACTCCTACTAGTACTACATCTACTGGGAAACCATCATTGGATGGAATTAGGGACTTTCACAAGGACCTAAGATCTATAGGCGGGGGACGCAAAAAGTTGAAACAGTCCAAGCAACATTATGCACAAATATTAAAAATTGTTGCAGCACATAGTAATGACTTAATATATTTAGGGTCCCCCAAACATATTTCTGAATATCTTGAGGACTGTCTAGTAAAATATAAGGCAGGCACAGTGAGATCATATCTATCTTCATTGTGCCTCTTCTATAAATATCTAAAGAAAAACTGAATCATTAGTAGGTTTCATAAATTCCGATATGATGTTGACAAACTGTGAAACTTGGTCCAAGTCAATACAAAAAGATCTGAAAGAAAGGCATAATGAAGTAGAGGAGGAACTCCATAAACTGATAACAGCTCAAGAATTACAAGATTTTGAAAACTGTAAACAAACTAGAGAGGTAGTAAGATTATTATCATATTACCAGTGCTCTAAAAGCGCAAAGCTATGTTCAGAGGTTAATTTCAACATAGTCCGAAATACAATCATAATAACATTACTGATACATAGTGCCCAGCGCACAGGGCCTCTTAGAAAAATGAGGATAATTGACTTCAATAGAGCAACTACCGTTGACAACAAGAAAGTTGTTACGATTGCTTCGCATAAAACTGGTGGCACTGCTGGTGCTGCAACAACCGTATTTGATGATAGATTGCAAAGATGGACAAATGTGTAAAAAGAATGCCAAGGACAAATTCACAAAAAAATATTGTACTTGAACTTCAGCAATTAATAGTATTTCTCTTCCTATCTAGAGAGAACATGTCACATTGTGCAACTGGCTGCTACCATGGGAGAAACTAGCTTCAACTGTTATATTTATCCAAAGAAACCCATAGCTAGAGCTGCTAGTGACGTAACTCAAATATCCATTGGCGGTGGAGTGCTATACCACAAGGGACAACCAGTCAAGGCCACATCAATTCGAGAAGCCTTAACTCAGTTTTTGAAATTTCTCCAGCAGTTTAAAAATCCTGTTTTAATTGGTCACAATATAAAAAATTTTGATTGTCAGGTTTTAGTTAATACTCTGATGTCTTTAGGCTTGTTAAGCCGATTTAAGAACATTATTTGTATTGACACCATGCTACTTTTTAAGGACATTTTACCAGGACTTCAGAGCTACAAACAGGAGATGATAGTTAGTGATGTTTTGGGTGAAAGTTACAATGCACATAATGCATTGGATGATGTAAAAGTTCTGCAAAGAATGTACAACCAGAGCCATATACCACAAACAACAGTCTATCAACACTCATTCAGTATGATGCATGTACATGATAGGGTCATTTATAGAAAAATGAAAAATGCTAACTGCATAAGTTTACAGGTACTGTTGGAGAAGAATATAATAAGTAAAACAATGGTAGATAAGAATGCAGGTTCAGGTTTGTCATATGATGACCTAAAGTTAGCTTGTGACAGAGGTGGCGTTGATGCTTTGGAGGTTGTCCTTACAGAAAGACAAACAAATGGGAAACCAAGAGTGACAAAATCAAGAAAAATATTAAACACTATCGGGGGATATTTTTCAGAACAGAAAATTGTAGATACAGGTTAGGGTGGAAGTACCAAACTCAAGTAATCACAAATTTATTTTGAACTTGTTTTATCAATTTGACAACATGCTACTCGTTTCAACACTGTGTGATAGACTCTGTTACAAAATCATTTCCTGTAAATATAACATTTATGTGTTTCTGTACAATATAGTGATACAAAAAACAAGGTTCATTTTCACTGTGTATAGTACAATTATAGAAGTGCCAATCAGGCTTCGAAATTCGTTTTTTTCCCCACCCGCCCATTGGGCAGGTGGTTGAAAATTTTACCTGCCCAATTCACCTTTCACTAATTTTGTTACTAATCCTTTAGATCAAGTCTTCTACGGTAAGTACCACTATTGAGCTAACTGTCTAATGCCCTGATCGAAACGTAGCCTCACTCTCTGGCCCATCCAATACAATACGTAGTAACGCATCTAATGAGTCGATACTCAGTGAACTGCGCCAATTGTTCTCTTCTCTTTTCAACCATTTATATTCTTTCTCCCATTCTTCACGGAATTTTCACTTTCTTTTCCTTTCATCCTGCTTCCAAAACGTTGTCGATTTGCTATCTCCGTTATCATCTTTGTGCGACTTTTCAGTCTCTTTCGATGTACTTGGTATTGCCACTAAATTATCACTCTCCATACGCAACTTCCCAGCTTTCTCGCCGTCACCACCCTCACTTTTTTTTCTTTCTTGCTTCTTCTTCTTTTCATTTGGAGTATCTTTGTTTGAAGACTTCGTAAAGGTAGCTAGTCATAACGGCCCGTGACCATAATGGCCTGTGGTCAAAACGGCCCGTTTTTGGAACACCCGTTTTGGAAATCACGTAGTCAAAACGGCCCTTAACCAAAACGACCTGTGGTCATAAAGTCCCGTTTTGGAACAACAAACAAGCACATAACTCACGGTCATCGTTGTCTTTCAGTCCAGAGCTAGCTGTTGTAGACGGTCTCCCACTTTCCGTTGAACTCCCGTTGTCAAAACGGCAAGCACATAACTCACAGTCGTCATTGTCTCTCAGTCCGGGAGCTAACTGTTGGAGACGGTCTCCCCCTTTCCATTGAACTACCGTTGTCAAAACGGCAAGCACATAACTCACGATCGTTCAGTGTCTCTCAGTCCAGAGCTAACTGTTGGAGACGGAAAATTTATCAATGAAAATCTAAATATGGCGACCGGTGTAAACAACGAACTGTCAGTGGGTGACATGATCGCTGATATTTTTGATTCTTCATCTGATTCTGACTCAGAATTTGAGGGATTTACACCGTCTGACATAGAGGACGACGTACCATTAGCCAGGTTAGTTCGACGTTACTCAGATGACGAGGCAGAATTAGATATGTCACCCGATGACAGCGACTCCAGTAGTAGTAGTAGTAGTGATAGTAGTAGTGACGACGACTCGATCGAGTGGTCGCGCAACATAACTGACGTTGATGACTTTGAATTTAACGAAAATTCAGGAATAAATTTTGATTTCAATGATAAATCAGCGAAAGATGTTTTTGATTGTTTTTTCACTCCGGAACTTATGACCAAAATAGTAACTGAAACTAACCGCTACGCTGATCAATGTCGTCGTGATCCAAACAACCCGAAGTCTGCGTGGGAAGGTATATCCGTCGATCATCTTGAAGTGTTTTTAGGTCTAACTTTAGCGATGGGATTAGTTGACAAGAAGGGGTCGTTCAAGGAGTATTGGTCTGAATATTGGCTAACGCAGACCCCTGCTTTTAGAAAACATATGCCTCGTGACATGTACTGTCAAATCTTAAGATATTTACATTTTGTTGACAATGAAGCCCTACCCACTGATCGAAATGACCCTAACTTTGACAAATTTCAGAAAATAAAACCTGTAATTGATGTCGTTGTCAGAAAGTTTAGAGAAGTGTATATTCCCGAGAGACAAGTTCAGTGTTCTGCCGAGGCCGCAGCCTTGCGACATTGGCCCCCTAAAATTACAAATGACGCAATAATTGTCCCACCTTGCGTCATTTTGGCGCATTCATTGTAGGGCAGACACTAAGTCCAGGAACAGGCCCTGGCGTCAATACCACAAAAAGTATACTGACTCTGTAAGCGACATGCAGTTTTGTTGACATCATATAAGATACAGTGACAACGCGCAGTTCTATTGTTAACATGCAAAAAAATGCATTAATATGCAACAAAAAGATCAACTTTGATAAACATAATCTTCAATTGAAACATTAGAGGTAGTCTCATAGAGTAGATGAGACGCCTAAATGGACGTCTCTCCCCATGTTTTGTCTACCGTCACTGTCGCGACCTCTGACCTACTCACTGACGTGTGCGAAACACTGAACTTGCTACGGGAAATCGGAACATCTATCTGCTACATAAGCCTTAGTAAACCAAATTTTACGGGACAGGTTGTGATATTCATTTGTTGATGGGTTAACAAAATGAGTACATGTGTATTTTGATTCCGACAAAGCTGCGTTAGGGGATCGTGTTGCATGATGTTGACAGTGACACGTGAATGTTGGGCACTGAATCAATGAGTGATCACTGGCTGCCACTAGAGACGGCCGATGCATGTGCGCCCGGTCAGACATGACGGATGAACTTGTTGTGCAAATCAGAAAATAATTACAGTGGTATTACAAAGCATCATGCATCCTAACGTTGACGTTGTTGATAGTTTAAGTTCAAGATTTCAGAGTTTCAAGGACACCTAATGTCAGCTTTCCGTATCAAGTTTACAATATGTAACTAATACTGTCATTTGATATAGCAGGACGAAATCATGTTGTTACACAGCCAGTGATGGTAATTAAAAATAAAAATAAATTATTTTAAAGTTTGTTTGACTGTATTATTTGTAAGTTTTTCGTTCACATTTGGTACTTTTGAAAGTCAGGGAATTTATTTTCTTCAAAATGTTTTTTTTTTCTAAACTCGTCATGAATTTGAAGAGGGAATGATAAACATGGCAATGTAACAGTTGTAAAAATGAAACAAGTGGTTACAAGATTAGGATTTCTCAAAGTTTTTATTCAATCATATGTTCACTAATTTTGAAGTTGTTCTTTATCCTTGTCTGAGAAAAGGAATCATAAATTTGAGCACTGCTATTCATTGATATTCAGATTAAAATTTGTGACTAGTAGCTGGCTGTTCAATCTTTCTAAACAATATATAATATACTCTGTAGAAATGACTTAAAATTACATAATTTTTATTGCCTTCTTTTTCTAAGGTGTAATGTGTAGTGTACAATTTTCAAAAAATAGCTTACTGGGAACTGTTATTATGAATGGAATTGTTTTATGAAGTTAGGTAATAATCTATGTGTAATGGAATATCTCAGACCACGGTATCTCTATAGTGGTCCGAGGTAATATAATATATAATTCCATCGACAATAAATAATTGACCCCACTCCCTGTCAAATGACCCCACTTTTTGCAACCAAGGGGCCTTTGTCCCCACTAGTTGGAAACCTTGGCAGAACACTAAGCTTTAGATGAGACTATGATCAAGTTTAAAGGAAGGTTAGGAATTAAACAGTATATAAAGAACAAACCCAATAAATGGGGGATCAAGGTGTTCAACCTGGCTGAATCTACCTCTGGCTATGTCCTGAATTTGAAGGTGTATCAAGGTCGTGAATCACAAGTGCAAGAAACAAAGTCCTAAGCATATGAAAGTTATAATGTCTTGACAAGTAAGTCTCTAAAATTTATTCAGGCCCTAGGGGGTCCTGTATAGGGCCACCTATACAGGAAGTAAAGGGTTAATTCGATGAGGTCACGGTGAAAGACGCTGTGTGTTTATGTATGTATGTACGTAAGTAAGTATGTCTGTATGTATGTAATTTGTATCTTGTTAAACAATCGTTGGTTGCATGAGAGATACACACATAACACAGAGTGACTTTTCATTTGCTGCAGTTAACAGCAGACAACTTCGTGTTGGTTGCTGTATTGTAATGATGCAATGATGCCGCCATATGACACTTTATTAAAATTTAAAAAAGAAAAGAAACATATTTGCATAATTTGTCATCAATTAACAACCTTTTTGTGTTGTATGTGTAATGTCGACAACTTTCCATAGTCCAAGATCTTATTGTACAACATGTCTCGCAATCGTGTCGACGTTAGGTCGTTGGAGCCAGCAAGAGACAAGGGTAAGGTATCAACAGTGTCAGCTCGGTGCATCCGCCCAACTGAATTTGACTAAGGCGACATTGTCAGAGCTAAATGGAGAAAACAATTCTACAAGGCCGAAGTGATAAAGGTAAGTGTAGCTGAAGTTGCCGTATCGCAAAATGTACGTACATGTATTAACAATGATTTTATACCTCCAGCACCGTCTTCAAACTCTCCGCAATCGTCACCCGGCCTACCCCAAGGTGAGAGCAGCAGGCTGTCCGAAGATGACCCGACCCTGCCACATTTCACAGTACCCGATAACTCGCTAGAATCGTTGTTGGAAGACGCGACACCAGAAGACCATCAACAGCCTGCGTCGGTAACAACATATGAAATAATAACTGAAGGTTCTCAGAAGGGAAAAGAAAAATTAGCAGACAGCAACAGCTTCACGTACGTAATGAAAGCAACACGCAAGAACGGAAACCGAGCATGGAGGTGCAGTGTAAGAGAATTTCGTGTAAGGCTGGTGTCTTATAAAAAGGGTCACGCTTCGTTAGAGGAAACCAGCCTCATATTCATCCCCCTATTCTCGGTATAGATACAGCTGTAAGAATAAGAAGAGACGCAAAGAAATGTGCCGCCAGAAACATTTTCACCTCAGCCGCAGAAATCGTAAATGATGTAATGGTAAATGAAAGAGTCGCAAGTTCAACCGCGCCACTACCCGCACTGCAAGACCCCACCCTCGTAGCAAGAGCAGCCAACCGACACCGTCAGGCGATGCGGCCAAACGATCCGACGTTGATGAGAACCACATCCCCCCCGAATTCCTTCGAAGAGATATTAGAATTGATGATAACCGCCATCTCGTATTCGCAACCAACAATATGATTCGCCTCCTGAAGAAAGCAAAGACCTGGTACATCGATGGAACGTTCGAGGTAGTTAAAAAAACATTTTGTCAGTTGTTAAGTATTCATGTTTTTGTTAGGTCTGGTAGTCATACCAAGCAGGTTCCCGTGGCATTTGTTCTTATGTCTCGCCGTGGGAAGAGAGATTATAGGAAAGTATTTCAAGCCATCAAGACCATCACGGAAAGCCAAAAATTAACCAAGATCGTGATCGACTTCGAAAAAGCGATGTGGCGCGCGATTCCTTCCGTCTTCCCAGATGTTACCATTCGCGGGTGCGCCTTTCACTGGAACCAATGTATATGGAGGAAGATTCAAGATCTCGGACTGGTTACAGCGTATAAAGAAGATGACTCGACCAACAAGTTATGCAAAAGCATGATGGCACTCGCGTTTCTCCCCGCCGAACACATTGCACCTATGTTTGAAAATCTGGCGACAAAAGCTCGGACTAACCAACTTCAGACTCTTTTCGCGTACGTGAAGGACAATTGGATAGATGGAACAACATGGAACCCGACATCTTGGAGCATATTTAACGAATCGGTTCGGACCAACAACGACTGCGAAGGGTGGCATAACATGTTCAACAGACACGCGAAACGGGGTAACATCGGTTTATACCTCCTAATCTAGCTCCTACACCAACAATCCGAGTTAGTCGACATTCAAGTCCGTCTTGTTTCGGAGCACAAACTTACGCGACACCAACGGAAGGCCTACAGACAGGCACAAGGAAAGATTTTCGCCGCTTGGACTTCATACATCAATCAGGAACTATCTGCCAAACGTCTCCTTCGCAAACTTCGTCATCTCGTGTCACCTAACATAGAATAGACATCTGGCATATTGGAAATGTAAGTACATGTATTAGTATATTGGAAGTGAAAGTATGAGTATGCTGAAAATGTAGGCATATTGGAAATGTAAGTACATGTATTAGTATATTGGAAGTATTTCGGTATTTCAAATCATCCAGACGGAACAGAAGATGACCTGGTCTACGATGATTTAGATACTGATGATGAGTCTGAGATGGACGAAGATCTGGCGGAACATATTGCTGACATCTTTGATTCGGATATAGACGATGAAGATGACGAGTAACGTAGTCGTGAGTATGGAGTGTGTGCAGTGTAGTAGTGATACTGTACACCGAGTCAAACGGCCCTTTTCAGGGCCAACACATCCTCCAAAAAGAGATACCAAAAACCACACTTATAATTTCATTCTTACACTTTGAAACTTCATAATAAAGTTATTATATTGTGTTACAGACGTCCATTTTTCCATAACCGAGAGTTAGGGTGAATTTGTACCACATCCACATTTGATAAAATTGAAAAGTACATATTATAAGTCGCACCCCTAGTTCAAGTATATTGGAGTGTACATACTGGTATAGTGTAAGTACAAGTATATTGGCAGTGTAAGTAAATACTAGTATATTGGAGTGTACATACTGGTATAGTGTAAGAACTAGTATATTGGCAGTGTAAGTCGATGTACAAGATGTGATGAATCGATACATGTAGATGTGTTACTGTACTGTGTGTACGCGTGCGGTCATAGCGGTCATTGCAGCTTGCCAGTGACTTTACCTTGATCGGAAGATCTCAGTCGATCGAGCACTATCTCCGAAACGTTACGATAGAGGTATATTGATATTAGTGGAAATATAGTGCAACTGAGAAGTGAAACACATGGTTGCTATTGATATGCAAATCAAACCAATACGTGCCTAGGACGCGAATGTCCATATATGGAGAGGTTGAAAGGTCATTGCATTCTGGCATTAGGCAATGCGGAAATGAAGAAACTTAGGTTTGATCGAAACAAGCTAAGTTACAAGAGACAAATCGACAAAAAATAAAACCCCAAAACGATTGCGATAACAATTATTGACCAAATTAGAATAAGCAGTTTATAATAATTTAGTATTCCAAAAAAAAGCGCCGGCCACTCTGGGCAGGTGTGCATAAATTTTACCGGCCCAGCACCACTTTTCACCTGCCCTGGGCCGGCGGGAATTTCGAGCCCTGCCAATGTTCAGTCTATATTTCTGAGTCAATCCTTGTATATTTTTATAACAGTATGAAAATAATTAATAATATAAACTATTTACACTAAAGAATGGTTTTCAAACAACAGTATTTTCTCTGCAAAATTGACAAAATATATATATCTGAACTGTTTTGATTTCTGTGGCTGGTATGGTGTAACAGTATTACAATTGGAGTTAGCAGCTGTGACCCTCAAGGAATGTGAATAAAATGACAGGCAGAGGAGTCTTGAAAACCGTATAAAAGGTTTTTATTCGATCTGTAAATAGTAATAAGTATAATATACAGGCAGTAAGTTTCTGTTCATATGAACATGAACATTTGCATAACATAAGCATAAACTAGTATGGCCATCCATAAGTGTCCATAACTAAATAATAAATACGTATGGCTATAGAATATCTTTCAAGATACATAAATTTATACAACGTAGTCACCGGCGGAATTACAAGCTCGCAAAGTAACAGGCACACTTTGGTTTGATTTCAAGTTCTAAATTTACAGCCGAGTTCCGCGTCGTATTCAAATGTCTTCATTAAAAACGGTAAACTGATCCATATTTAGAGTTCTCATTAATATCCTATAGTATGCTGTCTAAGTTCACTAATTTGGCACAGTTTCTGACAGTACTTAACGGCGATTGTTCATATTCATATACTGTACGATGAACAACATCACATGTGTAAGGGGCGTATCTCACTAAAGTATCAAGTCACATGGTTTTGCTGGGTAGTTAGCAATCTGTTCGAAATAGCAAGTTACAGTGTATGAAATTAATGGCTTCAAAACAACAATAAAGAGTTCTTACTTCTGAGGCAAGACTCCACTGAAAACTACTGAACAGTAATTCAGCAAACTGACAGGAAACCTGCTGTTTTCACTGGAACAGTGTCCGTACAGCTATACAAACTGTAAACAGAAATGGCGGCTACAATCTAAACATAGTACATTTCTGTTGTGTGAGGGCGGGCTTCACACAGCTACATGTATATCTATATCTCAGCGTACCAGCAGCTATGATGTGTATCAGCTGTGATTAATGTGAAAAGTTGTCTAGTTTATTTCTGACTTTACATGCCACAGAAAGTTTGTGATAGAAGCTGTACAACTTAGATGGACTGTAAACAGTAATTTTCAAACAAATTATTATAACCGTTGCAGGATTTATTGGTTTTTGTTGTTGGTTTTGTGCCATTTCACAATCCATACAAGATGACTGTGCTAAATTTGATCTGCAACTTTGTGTGGTGAATAAATATATTTTACTACACTTCGTTTTATGGTTTATTGTGTTGTATGATTGTAAGTTGATTTCGCATGCATATGAACTAATAGAAATATCCCTTGGTGCCTATGTGTTCCAATATTGTGCAATTTCATGTGATTTTTTTTTTTAAATGTTGAAAGTGTGATGGGGTGGGGGTCACATTTGTGAATATTACGAGCACTTTGACATTTGGAGACATAAATAAACTCCATATATGAATAGTTCAGTTGATTTCACATACATATGAACTAATAGAAATATCCCTTGGTGCCTATGTGTTCCAATATTGTGCAATTTCATGTGATTTTTTGTTCAAAATGTTGAAAGTGTGATGGGGTGGCGGGTCACATTTGTGAATATTATGAGCACTTTGACATTTGGAGACATAAATAAACTCCATATATGAATAGTTCAGTTGATTTCACATACATATGAACTAATAGAAATATCCCTTGGTGCCTGTGAGTTCTAATATTGTACAATTTCATGTGATTTTTGTTCAAAATGTTGAAATTTTAATGGGGTAGGGGGTCACATTTGTGAATATTATGAGCACTTTGACATTTGGAGACATAAATAAAATCCATATATGAATAGTTCAGTTGATTTCACATACATATGAACTAATAGAAATATCCCTTGGTGCTTGTGAGTTCCAATATTGTACAATTTCACATGATTTTTGTTCAAAATGTTGAAATTTTGATGGGGTGGGGGTCACATTTTTTACTGGCATTTTCAAGTTAGCATACACACAATGATTTTTGTTGTATAATTATGATGGGGCATGTACTTTTTCCATTATCTCACATATAGAAGATGTCTTAAAAATAAAAATGGGATACAATTATCTAGCCCATCAATGTAGGTATTTTAAAGAAACACTTTTATGTGTTGCGCTCTCTGGTAGCTCCCTGCCACAGATAAAAGTAGCTTGTATACAATGTGTAATTGTTTATGCTCTTCAATTGTGAAGCTTGTAGTTTTTCAAATAGTCTTTTCATGAATTGTACCCTATCACACACTCTCTGCTAGTGTGTCTCAATGAGTAATATGTTTAGTAACAATTGACTGATTTATTGATTTCAATGAACATGATATGGATATACTAAATACCCTGTGTGCTTAGTGACCTGAATAATGAAAAACATTGGCATAACAAACTAGTAAATAAATTAAAATAATGCAATACCTTACCTGGCCTGATTGCTTTTTGATGTACAACTGGGTCTGGCTGTTTCCAGCTGATGAGTTGACAGCTTCAAGCTTCAGCTACATGATCCATGCAGGGTATAAACTAGTTGTTGAGACATTTAATGAATATTCAAAATATTCCATAAAAATGCCAGGGATCATTGTCACTATCAATCATGGTACTCAATGTTATTTATTCAAGAAGTCCAAAATGTTCTCAGGCATGGCTATGACAATTGTGCTTTTACACGTATTTTCCCATCACAGTTATCAGCATTTCATATTGCATCTTTTTCCCAAATCCGTGGTTTGCAAGGAAGTACAGAGTTCATTCCGTGGAATCTTTTCATTTATAGCAATATATACTTTCACCTTCTTTACATGGTTACCCATGTTCTATCCATCCTTGTTCTGACTTCGGAGTCTGTGTTGATGATACATTTCATCAAGTCTAAAATGTACATGTATATATGATAGTTCCTCTTACGGGCAACAAGTAATGGTTGTATATCTGATCTTCTTCGCAGGGAATTTTGAAACTCAGTTATATGAAATTACCCCTAAATCTCCACGAGCGTTAGTCCTGCTTCCATGACGGTGCACGAGTCTGTATTACTGACTTGAGGAGGGACAATTGTCAGAATCGAGTCCCGGATTACTCCGCATGCAAGCAGGACTACACGAGCGTATGCAATGTTTCCAGACATGTACTGAAACATATATGACTGCACTTTACTTCCGGGTTGTTTCGCGCATGCGTAATACGTTTGTCACGCGTCTGCATGGGGTGGCATGGAGCGTCTGCTTCTTTTGTGAGTGTAGCGCCAGCAGTGGCAGAAAGGTGGCAGGGACCAGACTACCACTTAGTTGTGATAGCCATGATGAGAGCATGCACCGGGGTATATACTGTCAGGTGATCTGGACTTCCTGTTCTAGCTGTGCTAGCCTGTTGTGGGTACATGAATACAATCAGTACATACTTAACATACTAGTTTCATGGATAATAAAATCCCTTGATGTTAATTTAGCTCATTTTCCTAAACTAACCTCTGAACTCTGAACAAAGTAAACACAGTATGCACAGTTTAGAATAAACTTCATCTCAGTCATGAAAACTAAACAAATTTGACCTGTGATCTATCAAATCAGATCTTTGGTACTTGACAACCTTTACAGTACAATGTATACAAAATGCTAAAAACAAGGGTAATATGCTTACCCAACAATGAGGGCGCTTACCTTTTAATGTGTATATCATTGCTAAAGATATCATCTCTTGTACATGTCTCAAAGCTGAGTGGCTTGGTTTATCTGTATATTATATGCCCACCTATATCCACCTTTAAACATTAGAATTGTGACTGAATATTATTTTATCTGTTCTATCAAATGTGAATGGGCATCACAGCGAAATTTGACCTTTGACCTGAAATATAACCTCTGACCTACCATTTAGGTGTCCTTGGACTACTCTTAGCACTTGGTATTGGTGGTTTGGCAAGCAAATGTGGGGTTTCACCAAGAACTGATCCTATATGCTACCAGATTCATGGTGCATTAGGTTACCTTGTCCAGTTTACTTTTACAGAACAATCGATATATTGTTAGGATAGTTTTGTTTTGAGATAACCTATCAAAACATATCTCGTTTGGAGACGGTCATTTGTTCTGTTTTACCCTGTATAATGCTATAAAGTTGTCTTTGTGGGCAATGTCTTTGAATCGTGACACCTCCAATACCTGCAGTAGAAACATTTACCCAAAGTATAATACACATCCACCAATCAGTGCTCACTCTTCCAATAGTGAAAGAGAAAATGATCGCTTGTAATACTCTTACAGTTAATCAGGTTATAATTATGCAAATTAGTTCAGTGAGGTGAGATTTTCACTTGATATAAAACAACATAGTTATGTGTATACACGTCAAGAGACTTAGAAATATGGTGGTCCATACAGAACAACATGGATTGGAAGTTAATGTTGGTTCATTTCAATGCGATCATACTCGATGTGGTACATGTCGTTTCATCATTAATACTAATCA
The DNA here is from genome assembly GCF_964340395.1 of Glandiceps talaboti. NCBI lineage: Eukaryota > Metazoa > Hemichordata > Enteropneusta > Spengelidae > Glandiceps > Glandiceps talaboti. Next base: position 20,143,214 of record NC_135562.1, on the reverse strand, counting down.
TATTTTAGCCCTAAGCCCTGGCTGTTACGACTAGATATACTTGTATCAGTACTAAGTTAACGTAGTTGATTGCATTTATTCGGAAAAAAAAAGATGGCAAATGGAGTTGCTTGAAAAAAGAATCCGGGTACCCCTGTGTTGTTACGTCACAATGTAATATAAGTATATAATGTGGGTACCCCTGTGTTGTTACGTCACAATGTAATATAAATATATAGTGTGAGTACCCCTGTGTTGTTACATCACAATGTAATATAAGTATATTGTGTGGGTACACCTGTGTTGTTACGTCACAGTGTAACATAACTATATAGTGTGGGTACTCCTGTGTTGTTACGTCACAATGTAACATAAATATATAGTATGAGTACCCGTGTTGTTACGTCAGAATATAATATAAGTATATAGTGTGGGTACCCCTGGGGTACTCGCAGTATACTGCAATCTCTTTCTATTACATAGTGACGTAACACAGGGGTACCAACACTATGCTGCAATCTCTTTCTAATATCATAACTAGGCAAAGCCCATAAGCTCGCGCAGGGTAAATTCATTTGTGACCGGCTGCTGCCTGGACCAGGGTTGATACACTTGATTTGGGTCATTTTCCAGGGGTAGTGACCATCCAAATTTATTTTATTGAATGACATCTAATTCTCTGATATAGACGAGAAGTAAAGAAAGTCAACACTCCATGCAGTTGTTGGTTTCAAAAACCATCATAGCCATTAGATTAATATTGTCCATTTTCAATTAGCCAACTTATCATACACCCTCAACCAACGTTGGTCTTTGGACAAATATTTTGTTGACATGTTGCCGAACATCACGATTTCTGAATTCAACTCGATGATTTAGGAATGTTACTGTACCAACAAACATAGGAAAGCAGTTATTATTGATCGTGATTGGCCAATGACTCGCACGTGATCATTATGATTGACAGAGGGGTGTCGGTCCTGCATACTGTAACGAATGTATGAGAAAGAGTGAAGATCTCCACACATATATGTTACGAAATCGGCGTTATTGTTCGCACAGGTTTGATAATTGAATAGTTTGTATATAGTTATTTAAAACCAAATTGTCATAAACAATAATTTTCCCACACAATTAATCTAAATATCTTTTTCTCAACACGATTAGGGCTAGCTTGCTCAGGCTGTCTGTTTGATCGAATTACGTTCCTGTTGAAATACCACATTACTTGAAATCTAGATTGTCACGGAAATGAATTTAGCTTAACTTTAACAAGATCAAGACAAATATATTTTTCATATATGTTAACCATGCAAGGATTGTTATCGTAATTACATTCGGTATACATTACTTGGTTTGGTATATATATATTTACAGTTCAATGGGATTTTCTATTCGTTATATTACACAAGGATACCTACCGCTATTCCTCCGACACTTTGCGTTTTTCCTGTCGACTACAAGATCGCACTTTAATTAATGGACCGGGTTTGTTGAAATTGTATGGCTTGGCAGCTTTGACGCCTCCATTTGCCTTTTTTGCAGATGTTCTACTGCTGTTAGACAACACAACACTGTTGACACCTTTACAATACTGTAAATATGATGGGTTTGTATTATATCCATTGTTGGTGGATCTTTGCTGGCAGAAGAAGTTTTCTACGACATCGCTGTTTAAGCGACTAGGAAGTGTCGTCATTGATTTCTTCGCCCGCTTGTGGCAAATCTGAACTACAGCAGTAACGCAAAATAGCACGTCCTCTCTGGTTTCCCGTGACATCAATGTTCGTGCCTTTTCTCCATTTGTTAGGCTTTCATTACTGCTTACTTCTTTTTCCCACGATTCAAACCAGGATCTGGCATCTAGAAGTTGTTGTAGCCTCATGTCATCTACACCTTTAATTTCTCTGTTATCGCTAAAGAAAGAAACTATTGTGCTGGTGTGACGCAAGAATTCGATAGTGCCGTTTAGGTACTGGCCGTCAGGTAGGCTTGCTTGGTAGCATTGCATTAGGTGCAACATTTCTTTGTCCAGTGTTTGTTCCGCTAGATGATTTCTCATTTTACCTGATACACCTGGATTCATGTGATCGCTTGTCAACTTATGGTTAACTCGATACATTTCTGGGTTGACTTTGATGTCCCATCTGTATGCGTCTTGCCAGTGTTGCCACTCAATGTTCAAACCTCTCCATTCTAAGCGCCTTGTATTATACTCTTCCCCTACCCCACTCTTCAAAACGTTGTTTCTCAATCGCTTAATTACGTGTTTAGGGTCCATACAAAAAATAACTGTTTCACCGGGATCGAAACGGTTTGGTACGTGCATTTTTTATCCAAAGGATTGCCGTCAAAATGTAGCTTCAGAAAAGATCGATTCGATGTTGATCCGTCAAACATTGTAAAGTTTACCATGAACCCCCAGTTCAGGAGATTATCAATGGCTTGCCAAAATAATACATATAAGTGGTGTGCCTGGGCCTGTCTGGTGGGAAAGTGTGCAAAAGGAAAAGTGAATCCGGTGAATCCCAAGAATTCAAACTGCAGTGTGTGGTTTGCCAACATAACTTTCTTTTCACCTAACTTCAATATATCCGTATCCTCACATTCCTTCGTCAGTTGCACCGCTCCTACTAATTTCGTTTCTCCACCCTTGTTATCTAGCTGTAAGTCTTCTTGGATGGCCATTTCATCAAAAATAACACCACCGTAATATCCAATTTTGCCGTGCTGTATCCGCCATCCACCTGAAGACTTCCTCGTTGAAACCGGGCTTCTGTTCAATTATGTTCTTGTATAGCTGTAGTAGTCTTGGGGATGGCAATTGCAAGATAAGGTGACCACTACCTCTTATGTCAGCGTACCCTTGCGGTGATCTCAACCGTAGATGAAGAGCAAACTGTATTGCATTTCTGTCCCATCTCCTCCCTGTTGGCCGAACCATGCTATTTTATATCATCGACATTACCAATTCAACCATGTTTTTTGACAATCCCGGCATTGCTTCGATTTGTTTCTGGACAGCGGCTACCTCTGCCTTTTTAATACCTTCCTCTCTTTGACCCTTTGAGATGTAAAAGAAATAAACTATCAATCTATACAGTATTAGAAATATAAGCTTATATCTCATATCACTTACATTTACATTAAAATCAGCATTTTAATTCACATCACACAACCATCTTATAGTCAATAACACTATGGTTCTAAAGTTAAATTTATTGTACAGATATCTGACATATTATGACTAATCATAGACAGAGGAGGAGCGCTCTGTCTATGGACTAATACTGATTGATTAGATAGTATAGCATCCAACACATTGATACTGCATGACAGATCAGCGTGACGTCAAAGGGGTATATTTGACAAAATAATTTAAATACAACTTATTATCAGTTTTAGAAACTTGTGTTTTTATGGAAATTCATGTGAAATAATAAAGTTTCGAGTTCTTTCGGTCTAATTTAAATCTTAATTTTTAGTATGATTGTGTTGTATTCCGTCCTCGTGTAATTACATTTTTTTTCATGTGTGAGTGACTAGTTTATGTTTTCTATTTGTTTTCCAAATGGTCTCTATGCTGTTTATTGCTCCCTATCAGATGTACAGCCATTACAGGTTGGAACAGCAGTTTTATATTGTTCTTTTAATTTGATGTCAGTTTCCGCAATTATTTCTGCCGAGATTTCGCAGTTTTCGCAATTTGTTTTTCTCAATTATGTAAAAAGAAAAAAAGTTTAAGGTCGGCAGTTAAAATTAGGTGGGGTTGGGCAACCATAACAAAACATTTTTTTCGGCCTGAGAGAGGCTTACAAGTTAGAATACCGGATTACAAAAACCACAATGTGTGAAATTTTATAATGTCAGTGGCATTATTTACTGGTTGACTGCACCTGACTATTGATGCCAACAGGCTTAGTGTGTTTTTCATTTAATTAAATTTGTTTCTGACCAAATTGGATCTTTATCATAGAATTGCTCCTTCAAAATTGTGGAGACCCCCCCCCCCCCCCGACACACACACGCTTGGTTTCAAACTGGTTCAATTACGAAGTTAAGTATGATAATACCCATTGCATGAATAGAAGGATATATCAGGATCTCGGTTCTCGGTCACCTTTGACCCCATGTTGCTAGTAACAAATGGATTATGGGTAATACAATTACTTTGCGTGAACACCTTTAGTGCAAAGACGTACGTTATTAGTAGGCACCCATTGTTGTTATCTATATTTATCACATTTCGAGGAGAAGAAATGTCTATCTTTTATCTCATTGAGAATGGACACAACATTCTGCTGATGGGTCAAGCGGGCACTGGGAAGACGACTTTAATCAAACAGATATTAGGACGGTATAGTAAACAGAACGAAATCTTTGTAACAGCCTCCACGGGAATTGCTACTTTGTAATACAAAGAGGCTACAACTCTACACTCTTGGGCAGGTTTACAGGTAGGTGAATCACATTGAACTTGAAATATCAAAAACAGACGTACGGCCAAGTTAAAATATTTAAAAAAATATTTCGCGGGAATATTCAACAGAGTTTTGAATGGTATTTAACCCATAGCATATTTCAGTGAGAATCAGAAGTTTGTTTAACAAAGTCTTGTTTTGTATTAAATTATCAAAGCCATCAATAGCCATTCATATTGAGAATTGCGCCGTGATTTATAGTAGGAATTAAAACATAACATTTTCCCGGTCAAATCCTACTAAAGCTGACGATCAAATATTCGCGCCGCGGGGAGTCGACCTATTGTTATTTAAATTAGGCGCGTCACGTATACCGATTTATGTACGTTCCGTACGCAATCCACATACAGTGGCAATGATAACATTTACCGCTTGATATCAAAGTCAAATCCATTGGACTTTGAGCTACTTTAATAGCAATCTACTTTTCGAAGCACATGCATTTTAACTGTTTAATGTATATTATCATTTTAGTAGTAATTACTACTTTTCCTTCACTCCCATAGGATGGGCGATACACAAACTGTGAACTTTACCGTACCATCTGCTGAACAATGACGCCGCGTTTAAAGCTGCATAGGAACGAATTTTGAGAGCTCGAGCATGCCAATTCAAACGCCGTGAATAAATAAGTAAATAAATAAGTATGAATGAATGAATGAATGAATGAATGAATGACCGAATGAAATTAGAAAACAAGAATCTGAAACAAACTTGTGTATGAAGGGGAAAGGTATTGCTTCGTTAGATTAATATTGTGAAGGAGGTAAGTCTTTGACGTATTTTTTATTTATTTATTTATTTATTTATTTACTAACTAGCTTTCGTAATTTTTTTTCAGTTCATGTTGATACCAAAACAAATTAGTAAAAAAACACTAAATCAGCGTGCATTATTCTTATCTTTTAAGTCTCATTTGCTTTTTTTTTCAACAGATTAGCCAAAAAATATTTGAACAACTCGAGGAAATATGCAGTTTAATTCGAGAAAAGCCAGACTTTGGTGGTATTCAAGTACTGTTATGTGGGGATTTTTTTCAACTCCCTCCCATAGCAAACCTCCGATACGGCAACAATGGAGATTTTTGTTTTAATTCTAAAATTTTTGATAAATTTCATCATATTAATTTAAACCGTGTTTACCGCCAATCAATTTAAGTTTCATCACAGCCATAAGAGAGACATCAAGTGGTGGCGTTAGTGACGCTACCGACGAGCTGATGAAGAGTTTAAGTCGCCCCCTACACCAATCCTGAAATGTAACCAACTTATTTTCAACTAATTTCGAAGTTGATGTATTCAATGCCGAACAACTCCTTAGTATGCCTGGGGAATGGAAGACCTACAAATCAAGAGACGAAGGTGTGTACATTTCATTTGGCACAGCTACCATACCACAATTAATTTACAACTAGTACAGTGAATCTTGGTGCGTCCATACACACATTTCAAACTATTTAAATATCGATTAAAATCAATTAAGTTACTTATTATTAGTCCTTTGGTTAAAATTAACAATTATGTCCAATATTCTTATCTCTAGGAGACAAAAAATACCTTAGGGGTGTGCATGCCCCAGATACTTTGCATTTGAAGATCGGGGCACCAGTCATCTTGTTGAGGAACTTAGGACCTGGTGTTGTTAATGGTCTAAGGGGCAATGAAAACAAGCAGACAATACTTCCAAATATAGAGGCTGACAATAGCAGTACAATGGTTTATTAGAGTGTCTTTTAAATGTGTGTCCATGAGCAAGAGTTAGCAATGTTTCTGTCTTATCATTGATTTACTAATATATACTTAAGCAATAACCCCCGCCGAAGGCGGGTATACACGAGATTTTGGTACAATTCGCGACATATAGCACGAGCCGAATGGCGAGTGCTATATGGAGCGAATTGTACCAAATTCGAGTGTATACCCGCCTTCGGCGGGAGTTATTGCTATTATATTATATCAAAATGTGTGTCTATTTCTTCTAAATGTGATTCTGTGGTTATTTATATGCCCGAAAAGGCGAATTCGCACGTACAGAAAAAGATCGTTGGTAATAGATCGTCGGGAACGAGCATATTTTAATGAGTGGATACGTTCATGTAACCCCCCACACACACTGCATGAACACAACCATACACTGCATTGCAATGCATTGCATTGCATTGATAAATTACTTTATTTACATCATATAATGCATAACGAAAACGCGTTGAAAACTAGCAACGAAGAAAACGGGGCAAGAGGTCAAAGAAAGTAACAATTTTGTTTGGATATTTACATAAGAACAATACAATCTTGTACACTGCTAAAAATAGATGTCTCGGCGTTGAATCGGAGAAAGCTCGAGACAGTAAATCAGAGACGCGACGCGACACAGTCTACTTTAATTTAATAGGTAACAAATTGAACATTGACCGAACCTGAAAATGTACAGTTTCGAAATAATTCTGACGCACCTTGACTGATGGTTAAAAGTTAAATCGGTGTTGCTTGATTCAATGCGTAACGAGAGTAGGACGCTGAGACGGCTCGTTGCATGGGGAGAACTTGTACCTTATCAGTGATGTTGAAGCCACTGATCGATCGTTGCTTTCGATCGCAAGGTCATCAGTGGAATTATTTGGACTACTGTAACCCAAACTATTGTACAGGATACCTGACACACCTTTACTCTGGGGAAGTGTTAACTTATTGGTATAAGAACGAACACATTCAGCTTGTATGTACTATTCATATGCTAGTTTAGGGGCCCATTTTACCACTGCCAGCCGTGGTAAAATGGGATTTTACCACAGTTATTATCCAATCAGAATGGCGCATAGTAGCATGATATAATATAATTTCCATTTTTCTCCTTTCAAACTATAGCCTGAGAATATAAGAATTCTCTTCAATGCTATTTGTAGCTGCACTGATCTAGTGTGCCCTGAACTGCTTCATGAGGCAGAGAGAGTGAGGGCACTATACCAGCCAGTGTTTTTGTTGTTTGGTGCATGCCATAATATATATTCAACATCAAGGTTGCTGACTACTGAAGAGATTGAAAAGTTTGGTAAGTCACTTCTTGTTTAGAAGACTAGCCATTTTCATTTTTAGTATAGAGTTTTAAATTTGCGTGCAGAAAGATTCACAAATGTATGACATGAACAACCTCACAAAATATTGTGTATAACTGTACAAAGTGAAACTTTCTTATTTATAATTCTTGTATTTTACACAGGTGAAAATGTTAAAGGTCTGATTACCTACTACAGGGCAAACTTTCCTTATGAGTCAATATTCCCAAAACTTCACATCCTTGAAGATCACGTAGCAGTCCGTCTAAAGAGTACAAAGAGAGGTCTGGGTTTTTATGGGGAGAGTGAGTTGGAGGCAATCCATCATTCCTTTAATGTAGCTGCAATCAACTATGCCAACATGCCTGATGCTCTGAATAGGATGAAATGTCTGGTCAAAAACCACGATGTTAAAACTAGGGTATAAATATGTGGCAGGGCTTAGTGTTTTGGGTGGGTAGGTTAGTAATGCTGGTGATTAGGGGTGTACTGATGGATTGGGTACCAGTAACAGGTGGGTAGTGGTAATGGTGGGATGCAATGTGTAGGATTGGATCCCTGTAACATATTTGTACATGTCAACAGTCAGCTGTAAAGGAGATTACAATTCCAGGAGATTCAGACATTTTTGTAAACTTTAAATTCTCTTGTCTTATTTCTTAATTTTACCTCACTAACATTTAACATGTTTACCTAAAATTACTAAGATGAAACATCTGTCACAAGTCCTGTGTATGAACTTTCAATGATTTCAATGATGTCTCATGGGAGTCAGCAAACACGCATGTATGTCTTAGATGCACGCTTATTATTCATAACTATTACTATGAAGTTAGAAAGCAGATAAGTGTCAAAGTATTTAATTGCTTTATATAAAGTCATGAATATCGAGTGTGCATCTATTATTTATGTATTTCTATCAACTCCCATGTGAGTTAGTAAAGAGGGCTTGTGAAACAATTTTACTCTCATAGCTCAATATTATTTGGCAAACACGCAAATTGTATGATATGACTCACACACTCAAAGTTAACAAAAATGTCCACTTTTCCTGAATTTATGTTCCCCTTTCATGTACATCACTGTTCTGTAATTTGTACATAATTTATTGCTAATAAATATTTTTGATATTAAATTGTTGTTAAGGTATGTTGTCTTCAAGGTTATGATTAGTAACATGTGTCATATAGCCAAGTGGGTTATTTCATTATGAAAAGTGAAATGGGAAACATACATGCATACAGTTTAAACTAATCACAAGAGTAAAATATAATTAGAACTGGAGTACACATGCAGTTGTAAGCAATTCTCAAAGGTGAAACATATTGGAACATTGAAGAAACACTAATTTTTATCAGTGCCTGTGAATTCCCAGTGCAGAATGATCTAAAATTTCTTGTTTGAGTGTTTTTCTTTTTATGATAGTGCAAGAACATTACTTTATTTTTTTCCACACGTTTAAGTCAATCTACCAATCAGAAGTAAGAATTTTGAATATATAGTTAAATTCATGTTCATAAAAGTGCCCAATATTGATATGTGTGTTATTACAAACACTGTTGACGTAAAATAAACATGGTCAATGAATTCAGTGTAACTTCTCCAAAAACATGAATAGCTGCTGAAAAAGCATACAATCTACATAAATTAAGCACAAACAAAACATAGTATGCTTTATTAGTTTAAAAAAACCCTGAAAAAGCAATCCAGTAATGTATTTTATCCCCATGAAGCAGTATATCTGCTAAACGAATGCAACACCAAATTTTAACCGTTGAGGGCGCTGTAAAACAAAATGGCGGCTAAACGAAGTTTCATTAGGGAAACACATGTGGTGTAAGTTATTTGTCATATAGGCTGAGATGAAAATATCATACTGCCACCACAGCTTATCTCTGCAATAATTTGTAAATAGTTTGTGAATAAATTCTGTATATTTTGTGATGTATACTACAAAGGATGTAATATTTCTCCTTTAGTCTGAAGTTTTGAAAATTCAATACTGACATATAAATAAACCCTCCCCCCACCAAAAAAAGTAAGCCTACCTCCATGTGTATGCCCACGGAGAAGAAAGTTCACATAGACCTGGATGTAAAATAAATATTTAAAAAATGTATTTATCCATGTATAATTTTCGAGGCAATTGGTTGAAAATTTGAAGTTAACGACATTTCAAGTAATGTATAGCCTACAAAATAGCACCATTGGTCCTGAGCCACAATTGAAATCATTAACATCAATGTAATTAGAATATAAATTACTGTTACTTTAGGTACTAGTGTGTAAGACCTGGTGATGATTTGAAAAGTAACTGATAATATTATAATTAATACTAATGAGTTGACTATGCAGTATCTGGAATACTATCCAAACCCAGTAAAATCTGCAAGATGATATTCATCGTCAAGTTACTGTCATGTGGATACTGCATGAGATCAAAATATCCCAAGGCTTGTTGACCATGTACAAGGGCACCAGTCAGATGTGTTCTTAATTGCCACAAACCATTGGTTGATTTTCTAGCCTGCATGCCAGTCTTGAAACAAACAATTTGTTCTGATCCATTCCATCTAAGATAACACTAAGATATTTGTCGGGTTAGATGACATTGTGACTGGAAGGTCAACTTGTTTTCAACTCTAGCTTATATTCATAATTACTTCTTGGCATTACAGTATGATGAAGTTGGAGTTGATAGTGTTGATATGTGAAGTTGTAGTGTCTGAGAAGTAAAACCTTCATCTTCAGATTTGACATAACAATCAAGGTAACAATGAACTTAAATGCGTATAAGTTTCAGTACATGTCACTTCTTAATGCATGTGTTTTTGTATTAAATGAAAAAAAGGGAACAGAAATTTCTGCCCCCCCCCCCCCGTCTTAGGTATGTTGTATGCAGCTAAATATGCTGATTTGCAAACTTCTACACCTCTAACAATGAAGATGGTTTTCCCATTTGTAGCAGTATTTGCAACAAGATAATCTAAAATAAACTGTACCTTAGCAGATCTCTGTTGTATTTTTTCAAACAGGTGCTGTGCCACAACAATGTCTTCAACTGCTAGACATGACTTCAGACAGTCTAATTCACATCCACAGCGTGTTCTAACAACTAATAGAAACATTATTTAATTACACTTTTGTCAAATCATCTCTCCTATCCATTTTAAATTAGAATAACTGCAGAAAAATGTCACTTGGTTTTCATTTGATGAAGAAAATGGTATAAACTAGTTGCATTATGGCATTTAAAAACTATAAAACAATGCAAATTAATTTGGAAAACACTAGTGCCAAGTGGTTCCTCTCATGATGTCATTCTTGCTTTTTTTCTTCAATACACATTATCTAATCAATTGTTACCTTATTTACAGATCTGGACATTTATAGTTTCAATTACCTGTGAACGGATCTCGTTTTCCTTGTCCTATACATGGAGAAAGACACTCTGACTGTAACAGGTTGTGATCTGAAACAGAAATAATTAATAGTTTTATTCACTTTATTAGAACAAATAGTTTCATCAGACTCAGAGAAGTAAATCCAATCATGTAATCTACAATTGTTAATTGGGTATATAGATATACAGAAGTAATGATACTTGTTTCTAAAGGGAATTAAATGTAACAGTATTTAATTACCAGTTGCAGCCAATAGTTGCAACCAGTTGATCAATTTCATATTCCTATACAGTTGAAAGGATGGTGCATTTAGAATTGAAAGCCTTGCAGTGAAACTTTCAGTGCAGATATTTATATACTAGCTAGCATATTTAATAGTCCACGTACCTGAACTTTGTGCTTCACTCTCTGATGTTGAGTCATCCAGATACTCAACTGTGTCCTCACTAGTCTCTGTACCAGTACTATCATTATCGCTATCACTATCGAGTACTACAACAATTTTCCTTTTTTTGGTGGAAATTCACTTGAGGTAGAAGAATCGCTATCAAGATCTTCAACTACTTAGTATGTAGCAGTCTTCATCAGCCATGACTCTACTCATCTAGCTTTACGACAGCAAATGCAAGGAGTTCAATTTTCCCCTCCACAAAACTACAGTTTGCACAGAAAAATTTACATGACATGGCAAGGTACATGGCTTTGCCATGACAACAACTTGCAAATATGTGCTATAACTTGCATGGGCAAGCACATGTAGTTCACATGATCGGTCATGTCATACATGTTTTCTAGGTTATCTATGGAAAGCCACAACTGACTTAAGTGTGCAATTACTATTATTGTATGTGCAAATACTATGTTATTATGTGCATTCAATAGTTTATTATGTGCTTACCTTAAATTATTATGTGCATACTGTATTATTCTATGTACAGTTACTATTACTATATGTGCAAACACTATGTTATTATGTGCATTAAATAGTTTATTATGTACAGTTACTATTATTGTATGTGCAAACACTATGTTAGTATGTGCATTTAATAGTTTATTATGTACAGTTACTATTATTGTATGTGCAAACACTATGTTAGTATGTGCATTTAATAGTTTATTATGTACAGTTATTATTATTGTATGTGCAAACACTGTTATTATGTGCATTGAATAGTTTATGTACAGTTACTATTATTGTATGTGCAAACACTATGTTATTATGTGCATTAAATAGTTTATTATGTGCAAATCTTAAATTATTATGTGCATACTGTATTATTATATGTACAGTTACTATTATTATATGCGCTAACACTATGTTATTATGTGCATTAAATATTTTATTATGTGCAAATCTTAAGTTATGTGCATACTGTATTATTATATGTACAGTTACTATTATTATATGCGCTAACACTATGCTATTATGTGCAAATCTTAAGTTATTATGTGCATACTGTATTATTATATGTACAGTTACTATTATTATATGTGCTAACACTATGTTATTATGTGCATTAAATAGTTTATTATGTGCAAATCTTAAGTTATTATGTGCATACTGTATTATTATATGTACAGTTACTATTATTATATGCGGTAACACTACGTCGTTATGTGCATACAGTAGTTTATTAACATTAAGGGCTTTCGTTAAGATCCCCCGCTAGAGGGCACACTTTCTCGCCGATTCAAACACGCACGCGCAGTTGTACGCATGCGTAGTAGAAATTAGCATAAATGAGAGGTCATGACCTAACTTTATGACGTATGATATGTAAATACAAAGGAACAGCCCATGGATACGCGATCTCTCTGTATGATCTATTTCCTGACTTTCTACCAATGCAATTGCAATAAACGACGTCAATAAACTGTCAAACTACTCTTTATAATCTACTTATTTGAATATTGATTAGTTGTAACAAAATATTAACCCGCGAAAATTTGAGATTGCGGGGAACAGGTACGGCTCTTGTCATCAGTACGCGTCGGCTGGGTGACGGCAGCTAGCTGCAGACAGGTGAAGGTCGACATTTACTCCGCATTTAGATAACTTTCTTGAGTTTTCTTGAGTATTTGGTGGTGTTGCTTTGTATGTACATACGTCATTACCACATTCCCGAATACATGATCTCAAGATTACACACTGTGAGTCACTTTTTGTAGAAACCGTTGTTGATAAGAAAGCAGTTGTAGTCGGTGTTATTTAATAATTAATAATAATAATTATTTATTTCTTATAAAAGAGCGCACTACACTGCGTCTCAGTGCGCTTTCCATAACAATACACAGACTGGAATTTTAAAATACAGATGTAACTTGAAACTATACAAAATATGTGTAATACGCTAGTAAAATAGATAAATGTTTGAATAAGAAAATAATGCTAATAAAAACAATGCTTACTTAAAAAGGGCGAAATTTAAGGTTGATGTAAAAAGAAAATCTGCAAAATTCAATAAAAATGTTGTTTAAAAAGGTAAGTTTTGAGAGCGGATTTAAAATTGTCGATGGTCTTTGAATTTCTAATACCTAGTGGAAGTGAATTCCAGAGAGTGGGTGCACAGACTGAAAACGCTCTCTGACCGTAAGTTTTGTTAAAAATACCAGTGGGTCTGACTAAGAGCAGCTTTTCCGCTGAACGAAGATTTCTTGTGGGTACATATGAACTAATTATTTCTGATAAGTACAGTGGTGCCATGTGATTAATTATCTTAAAAGTTATCAGCAGAGTTTTAAATTTAATTCTAGCATCAACCGGTAGCCAATGCAAGTCAATCAGTACTGGAGTGATGTGGTCCGATTTACGTTTACAGCATACAAGACGAGCGGCGGCATTCTGAAGAGATTGTAGGCGACTTAACTGACACTTAGGTATTCCATTCAATAGACTGTAACAGTAGTCGAGTCGTGATGTCACGAATGCGTGTATCAGTCTCTCTGTGCAGGTTTTATCAAGCAGCTTGCGAATCTTGCCAATCCTATATAGGGAAAAGAACCCACTTTTGCAAATTTGACTAACATAATCAGACATAGAGCCGTCATTTCGTAAATTGACACCAAGATTTCTTACGGAAGGGGATGGAACTATGTCTGATCCACCGATTTTCAGGCTTGTCAGTTGTTCAACGTCAGTTTTTAACTTTGACGAAAACTGTATAACTTCTGTCTTGTCATCATTTAGGACTAACATATTCATTTTCATCCAGGAACGGATATCATCAACACACAGTTCTACATTCGATAAAATGTCAGCTGGCCTATCACAGATGACGTAAATTCCCGAGTCATCTGCATACATGGTGTAGTTTAGGTTATATTTCGTAATGATGTCTTCTAGTGGAGCGGTGTATAATGTGAATAAGACGGGTCCGAGAACAGATCCCTGGGGGACACCATATTTCAAGAATGACGTAGATGATTTTAAAGAGTTCACTTTTACATACTGACTGCGATTGTTAAGATATGATGTAAACCACGCTAGTGCTGAACCAATGATACCAAAGCGATACTCTAGTCTAGGAGGCCAAACACTTCAATCAACGAATTTCTTGAGAGTTTTGAAATTTGTTTAAATCACATTTCGTCTAGAAATAAGAATTGTGTTATTCTTGGTGATTTTAATGTTGATGTCAATTCTAATTCTAATGTAGCCACTTCTTACACAAGCCTAATACATTCATACAACTTTGAACAAACCATAAACATTCCAACAAGGGTCAATGACGTCACAAGCACTACGATTGACCACCTGCTTACAAATGTAACTGATTATTATTTAGAATGTGGCTGCATTGAAACTGATATAACTGATCACTTATCAACATTTGTAATTGTCAAAAATATGAGGCATGTCTTTAATGAAAATAGCTCTTTTACCAGTTTCAACTTCTCCCGCTACAATCGTGAATCGTTTCTTAGTGATCTGAATGACGTCAGCTGGCAGACAGTTTTCAACAGCACAAACCCGGATGAGGCGTATAATTTATTCTACGCTAAATTCCAATGTTTAGTCTCTGAACATGTCCCCCTTAACACGAAAACTGGGCGAAAGTCATTTCTCCATAAACCCTGGTTGACAAGGGGAATTCTCATTTCGATTAAAAAGAAACACACACTGTTCTCTAAAACTAAACGGTCGCCAAGGAACAATGTTTTACAAGAATACTATAAAACGTACAGAAACATTTTAACACGTGTCATGAGAGCTGCTAAGAGACGTCATTTCTATAATAAATTCACCTCTGTAGCGGGTAATTCTTCCAAAACCTGGAAAGTTATTAATGACATTTTAAATAGAAATGTGAACAAGAATTCTACACCAAATAAGTTGCATTTGCCAGACAAGAATGAGATCGAAACAGACCCTACAAAAATAGCTAACACTTTTTGTGATTTTTTTTACAAATATTGGTCCTAACTTAGCATCTAACATATCGTCCGATATCGATTTTGAACAGTTCGTAACAGGAAATTACAACAACTCTTTCTTTTTTAGACCAGTTGTTGCTGAAGATATTGCAGAAGAATTACTGTCCCTTGACACAAACAAAGCGTCTGGTTACGATCTCATCCATCCCTTGTTGGCCAAGCATGCAGCTAATCACATTTCTAGTCCCCTTTCGCATATTATTAATATGTCACTTACCAAAGGAATGTTACCCGAGGCACTTAAGTTTGCAAAAGTTACACCATTGTATAAAAAGGGGTCCCCTCTTAACGTTGGGAATTACAGACCTATTTCAGTACTACCCGTTTTCAGCAAAATTTTCGAAATTATCGTTAATAAGCAAATTGTTTCCTATTTAGACAAATTCAACATCCTATCAGATATTCAGTATGGTTTTCGCAAACGCTACAGCACTAAATTGGCCCTTGTCGACATTGTCGCAGAATTAACTAATACGATGGACAATGGAAATACAACCTTTGGAATATTTATCGATTTCAAGAAAGCTTTTGACACCATAAATCACGAAATTTTATTACGTAAATTACATATCTATGGGATTAGGGGTGAATCGCTAAACTGGTTTCGTAGCTACCTTTATAAACGTCATCAATCCGTAATTGTTGGCGGGATATCTTCAAGTCCACAGCAAATCCAGTGTGGCGTGCCTCAGGGATCAATTCTCGGCCCGACCCTTTTTCTCATTTATATCAATGATATTTGCAACTCCACCAACTATTTCAATTTCAGACTTTTCGCCGATGATACAAATTTATTTCGACCATTGTATTCCCCAAAACTTAACCTCAACACTATCAATGAAGAGTTCCAACATGTGATTAGTTGGTGCATGGCTAACAAACTTACTATTAATGAAGGGAAAACCAATTTCATGTTGATTAAAACGCCACAGAGAAATATAACTTTGGAAGGTAATCTTTATGTTGGCAGTACGACGATAGAGCAAGTTTCATCTGCAAGTTACCTCGGTGTTTCTATTGATCCTTCTCTTTCTTGGAAATCTCACATAGAAAATATCATCAAAGTTGTTAACAAAAAAGTAGGAATTATTTCACGTTTACGTCACTTTGTTCCCAGATCGACCCTTATCATGATATATAATTCATTTATTTTACCACACTTAACATATTGTTTAGAGATTTGGGGCAATACTTACCAAACTCTTCTCGACCCAATATTCCGACTACAAAAGAAATTTGTCCGCTTGTCCTCCTGTATTTTCGTGTATGATCTTAGAAATAATCGTTATCCCCACAACATAGAAAAGTATTTTGACCGTCCCATTCATACATATCAAAACCGTTCAGCCTCCAGTGGTAACTTTCGTCCACCATCGATAAAATTGACCATCACCCAACACAATTTCAAATATGCAGCGACAAAGCACTGGAACTCTTTACCAAGTCACCTAAAAATTAACATGTCCAGGCAACAGTTCAAAAATGAACTAAGAAATTATATTTTAAATTCTACACACCAACCTTAATTTATACTCTTTGGCGTTTTTACAACATTTCTGGTTTTTGCTTTATTTCTTCTCGTGTGTGTGTATGCGTATGTATGTATGTGCGTGCGTGTGTGTGTATGAGTGTGCGTGAATGCGTGCTGTGTTTATTTTTGACTTAATTTTCTTCGTTGCGTCCATTTATGAATTTGAATTAATCTAAAATTGAATGTACGGGCCATGGACACGACCAGTTCTGCTGAACTATTTTCATGGTCCCCATTAGATAACACATGTATATTTCCTTTTGTCCAATTTGTTTGAAAGTGTAATGTATTATTTATTTATTTATTTATTTATTGTTTTGTTTTTTGTTATCTGATGAAATAAATTTCAATTCAATTCAATTCATTTGTTATTCATTTGCAGTTAGATAATTAAGTGTAGTTTTTATTCACACCTTATTTCTTTGAGGCTAATTTTTTTTAACGACTTACTAGAAAGAAATCGTTCCGACCCGACACGTAAATTTACGTTACCAACGTCAGTTGCTACGGACGCCATTTGTTTTCTTTAGTGTAGATCGTATTTCTAATTCATTATCAGCTTTCTTTTCTTCCTCTGTTTTGGCATTTCATGAGGAGAATTTAACTTTCTAAGCTACAATAACATGCCAGGGCTTGAGTTTCATCAATATTGTTTGACTAGGTTATGTCGAATTTGTGGGAATAGAGCACAGTTCAGTCGATGAGGTAAAAGGGAAATCACCCAAATTGAGTAAATTGTACTCTTCCCCAATATTTACAACATTTGGAATTGATGTAACTGGCGATGAATTGGGAATACATCCCACCCACATATGTTATCTTTGATATAGGCGGCTTCACAACGAAACAATTTATAGCCCAACTGAAGCCTTGTTGAGTCACTGGACAACCCATCCAAGAGTTGGGGATTGTGGGGTTTGTACAAAATTTAGTCATCAGAGTAAGGGTGGGAGACCCAGAAGAGTTAAGCGGGGAAGACCATGCAGTAAAAAGAGGGAGGTGGAAACAAATTCTGGGACTGATTCAAGGTTAACAGAAGAGGGTTTAGTCCATTTAGAGTCCCAGGCAAGAAATTCACATCGGTTTGATTGGCCTGATAACTTTGAACCTGTGACTGAAAATGATGTTAAGTGTGGTGTTTGTCTGTCAATGTATAACTGTACTGTCCATTAGAATGTCCATGTGAACATGTCTTTTGTAGTGAATGTCTCATAAATGTTTTTAAAACAGAAAACAAGTCATCAGTTCGTTGTCCATGTTGTGTTCAGTCTGTGTCATGTTTTTCTGTTCGTGCGGCAAAACTTTATTTTCTTAATGTCTTGCATTCTCTAACAATGATATGCATTAAATGTAAAGAAATGTCTGTTCTTGATGGAGTGTCGCAGCATGTATGTCACCCATGCCAAGACGTGATTGTCTCTGAAAAACAGTCACATGATACAATTTCATCTGATATACTGGCAAGGTCACCAGAATTGCCATTAACTCGCGAACTTGAAAAAGTGGCAACTCATCTCTTAAAAAGTAAGCTGTCCCAGTCAAAAGATGGGAGGACTGCAGTTTATAAAACTGGTGGACCGGTGAGTTACATTTTTTGTATAAAAATCTATGTGGTACATTACATGCTATCTACCTTTTCATGGATTAAATAACCTTCTCATTGCGTAATCATTCATTTTAATTTTGTTATAAAGCATAATTTGTCAAACTTTCATTTTATCTCAAGCTGCAGTATATACCACAAATTTAGGTACAATTAAACACAGCATGTGTACACAATGAAAACTTGACATATGAGATAAAAAATAAATTCTACTGGAAATTACTGTAATGTAATTTTTCAATAAAATATCAAACCTATACTTTAAACATACAGGGAGCTGTTTATCGTGAACTACACACAATGGTCTACCTGAAAATATATGAAAAATTCCATGTCAATGACTGAGTAAATAAAAAATGCACACAAAAACACAGACTCAGTTTAAAAACTCTCTTTTAATTTTACTTTACATTTCCTAGTACAGTATACATTAATTTAAATTTCATATTGTTATTTTATTACGATGTCTTCTATTTTTCCAAGAATCTTGTTGTGACGTGGACACCGAAGGCAAAGAAAGCAAGTGACCAAGCCTCTAGGACAACGATTAGGAGCCGTTCCAGGTACCTGGACGAACAACGACAGAATGTAAGCAAAGGAAGTGGAAAAGAGCAGCAACAAGATGAAATAAAGATAGCAGCAAAACAAAAGCGTAGTAAAAAGCCATCAGGGAAACAATATTTGTTTCTGCAAATTGAACAAACACATAGCATAGCTTCAGCTAAAATATATTTACAGTATATGTGTATATGTATTACGTGGTTGCTATGCTCATTTAAATGTAGAATACTATGTAATCTGTCAAAAAACAAAATTATTATTGAGTCTTGTGTTACTAATACCAGTGGATGAATTGTCACATTGCTCAACATGCTGACCACAAAAAACAATGTAGATAAGGAATTTTACTTTTGAAATTATATTATTTCTGTTCATAATTCCTTCCACATGTCATTTCACATATTCATTTACTATATTGATGTTAAACTTGATTGTACACATTTGTTTAACAAAGAGTGACCTTTAATTGATGACTATAATAAACTTTGGCTGGTTTGTGTGTGTGTGTGTGTGGGGGGGGGGGAGGTGTCTTTCAATTGTTGGTTGTAATTTGTATGTCAAGTTACCAGACTTATATGTACATGTATCTAACTATATGTTCTGCACAGATAGAAATATCCTCTGCTCATAATATTTTTAAAATTGCTTTTTAATGTTCATTTTGTAACTGAAAAACTTGTCTCTTCAATCAAACAGATGCCAAAGGCTGCAACATGGATGTTGGATTGTGGTAAAGGTGAGGACAAAGCCAAAATTTACCTGTTTGTAAAAGATGGACAGATGTACAAACGAAGAAAGGACAAAAAGGGATGTGTCATTGGAGAAGTTATAAGTGCCAATGGGAAAAACAATAATGGTCAAGAAAAGCTTACAGTAAGTCTGCAATTTTATTTTCCTGTATACATCACAAGTGTGTTTCATGATGTGGACAATGATGAAATATTTGACAGTAGTTACTTAATTATGATGTATTTTGTAAATTGACAGTGATTCCCCTAAAACAACATATTGCATTGTCAATATCAAGTTCAAGGTATTGTGCAATTTCTCAAAATCAAATATGCTTGACAGATAAAATTTCAATCCAATGAATTCATCATTTAGAAAAAATACATCCGATACCAAATTTCATTCCATATTACACATCTGAACTAATTATAAATTATTTAAATACAAAATTTGTATTGCAAATTTGGGCAAGTACATTGTAGTATTACAATGTTAGGTGGCAACACGTAGTTTGGGACACTCATTGCATGCACATTTTTATAAATCATTACCTTACAGTGGCCATATGGATGAGGATTGGGTATTCATTTTGGGATTTTTAATTTATAAAAAATTTTATCATGGCTTCCTACTTGCAAAATCAATGTGAAACAATATAGACCAAGTCCATGTTTGTAACTCAATACATTGCGAAAAGCTAGAAAATGTGTAAAAATAAAGTTTGTTTTGTGCATACAATAACAAACATTTTACACAATCATCAGGTTTTTGCCATTTATTGAATTACAAACAAGGACTTAGCATATGTTTTTTCATGTTGTCTTTTCAATTAGGAAGTCATGGTAAAATTGTTTTATAAATTAAAATTCCAAAATAAATACCCAATCCTCATCCATATGGCCACTTTAATTTAATCTCTGGTATATGATAAGTGTATGTGACCTGTAAAAGCAAAATTATATTTAACAGTAAAATTCAAACATGAAACATAGTTTTCAAAATACTTGATATACATTTATGTTCAAAATGTTTCATTCACTGTGTAAAGTTTTCAACAAACCTTAATTTCGTCTATCGACATTGCAAAATATAAGAGTGTTCCAATATTTCGACAGCCATCTTCATAATAAGTAATAGTTTTAATTATGGTGCCCTTAGAGCTACTTATAGAATGATTGATTTAAATGTGGTCAAACTAAACATTACTCAATACCAACAATTCATGTACTAAGCTCTAAACAACAATCTTGTAGTGACTACAATTTTGCAAAGTTGCATAGAAAGTGGATCTCCACTGATCATTAAAGTCTCAGATATATCTGTTACTTTTATTGGTAGATCATGTCAGACACACATGTTAAAGGGGAATGCCACGCCAAGACACATTTAAAGAGTTTACATCACCTTTCACGCATTTAAATTTTCAGAGCAATACCAAGTACATCCTAGAATAGAATATTAGCTCACAAGTTGTGGGGATGATAAAAAAAATGAGCATCGGCACAGAAGAAACATTGTCAACCGATTTCTACATGGCAGAATCAATTCCTTCATTACTTGCAGAGTTAACATCCACTTAAACGTGTCTTCTCATGACTGGACAAGCTATGTATACACTGATGGTTTTTTAATACTTTGTAATATGGATGGTTGATCACAGTGCATTGAAATAAAGTGGAGAGCTCAGAGCAGGGTACCAAATGTATCTCATTACTTGTCAGTTATCAAAGATTGTTATAGTACCAGTCATTACTGTCATTGTGGTTATGCATATACCTAAAACCTGTTAAAGTGAGTACATGTACTAAGTTGTTCCTTATTTAGTATAGTGTGATTTTGACAGAAATCTGAGTATGGTGGTGTAATAATAACAACCTCATAATGACATTGGGCAAGTACACAGATATACGCATATTTGCAATTGTGCTGGCAGTGTTCCTTACTGCACTTTCACTTGTCATGCAATGGCAGAGATCACTGCAAACAATCCTGCGAATACCCAAAGTATGTCACATTGTTAGCTCACAGTAATTGTACGTTTTAATAATGATGAGTTTATCAAGTGTCCCAGCCTAGGAAGATATGTGAAATGTAATTTCAATTTTAATGTCCAAACTTCAGGGACACACATGTTGAAAACTGTAAAACTCACTGGTATTTTTTTCATTTTTTACAGACACAGGTGTTAAAGCTGTCAAATTGATGAGTGGCGAACACACCATTGTATTGGTAGGAGACAATAAAGATGATCTCGTACATGAAATCGACAAATTATAGTTAGTAAATTAGCTTCGCTGTGTCTGTTGTAAAGAGGTTTGCAGACTTCACCACAAATCTGGAAAAAATGGCGTCCTCTGTGAAATGTAAAAAAAGGTCTGACTGTCTAAAAATAAGCTGAAATTTGATTGTTGCTTTGAATCACTCACCTGGCTTAAGGTCTGACTGTCTAAAAAAAGCTGAAATTTGATTGTTGCTTTCCAAATAGTAAATTAAATCTGAATCTGGATTGAAATAACTTGTGTTGTCTTTTATTGAGTGTGAGCTAGTATGTGAATACTGATGAAGTCATGGGATGGACTGATCATCATTTCAAGGAATTCAATTTTAATTCATGGGGAACAAACATGTATAAGACTGATTCTTTATCTTGCTCAGTCACTTTCATACAGCCTCTCTTTAAAAAGTTATGAAAACTAACTGGCTGAAACGAGGTCCGTTAAGCCTTACTGGCATGAGACATTCTGGTAAAATAAAAGAGGTTGGGAGTCTGCGATCTCATGAACATTTTTTCTGAATGCCAAGAACAGGCATCTTTGAAGTCAAATTAACCAATTTTGTAATATCGTCACTTATGTCTCAGTTGGGATGTTCCAATTTATTATGGAACTTATTTATATAGTCATAAAATAGTCCCGATTTTAACCTAAGCTTGCCTTTGCAGAGTATTATGTGAATCTTGTGCCATGTTTGATACTCAAATAATAAAGCAAAATGAATAAATTCCAGACTCTTAGGGTACTGGAATTTCCTGACCCCTTTTTAATTACTCATAAGTTTGTAATGTGTGAAATGGTTTAATGAATAGCAGTACATAACCATATCATTTACCTCTTAACCAAGATGCTTTCTTAGAATATCCTGAGTATCCGGCCATACTTGGTTTTCCAAGCTGGATGCAAATTCAGCATACTGGCAAATTAGAATAACCAAGCCAGATCGGAAGAAGACAGCATTCACGACCAAGTATGGACTGTACGAATTCAACCGGATGCCGTTCGGACTATGCAATGCACCAGCCACATACTCCCGAGCAATGAAATTGTTGTTGAGGGGATTAACATGGGAGATAGTCCTTGCCTTTCTTGATGATATCCTGGTATTGGGAACCTGTTTCGACGACCATCTCCAGAATCTCAGGTCCGTCTTTGACCGACTCAGGCAGTACCAAATAAAGTTGAAACCTCGAAAATGTGAACTGTTTCAACGCCAGGTAGTGTTCCTGGGAAGGGTAATCAGAGACGGAAAGGTGGAAGTGGAAGAAGAAGCAGTGAAACCAGTTAAGGATTGGCCTACGCCCAAGAGTTCCAAACATGTGGAGCAGTTCTTAGGTCTGGCCAACTATATCATCAAAACTTCATCAAGGACTTTGCCAAGAGAGCAGTTCCATTATATGGGGTCACAGGTAAGAAGTCATTTATTTGGGGCAAAGAACAGCATTCTGCATTCGAGGACCTTAAACAGGCCTTATCCTCTGCCCCTGTATTGACTTAAGCAAATACCAGAGACCCCTTCATATTGGATACTGATGCCTCAGACTTTGCCATAGGAGCAGAACTCATCCAAGTACAAGAGGGACAAGAAAGGGTGGTTTCTTATGGTAGTTACGCCCTATCACCAGAACAAAGACGTTACTGTACCACCAGGAAGGAACTACTGGCAGTGGTTCGATTCACCAGGCAGTACCGGCACTTCCTTTTAGGAAACCATTTTGAGGTACGGACAGACCATAATAGTCTAGTATGGCTTCTGAATTTCAAGGAACCTCAAGGCCAAATTGCCCGGTGGATGGAAGAACTAAGCCAGTATAACATCACGGTGAAACATCGACCTGGAAACAAGCAGAGTAACGCTGATGCCCTCTCAAGGATACAACATGGCAGAGTCTGTGAAGGATTTACTCCCCAGGTGAGCCTAGAAGATCTTCCCTGTCACGGATGTAGCTACTGCACAAGGGCCCATCAGAATTGGGCGAAATTCACTGAAGAGGTGGATGACACAGTGCCGCTGTCTACTCCCCGTCTTCAGGAGAGTGGACTGTTCCATAATGAACCTGAAACAAGGATAGAACCAGTAAGGGTCACCAATGAGACCTCTACCTGGCCCTGGGAACCCCAAAACATCCAACAAAGGGACCCAGAGGAAATAGAAGACCCTCTCCATACACAGTAGGGGTAAGGGAGGTGCCCCTGTACAACCAATTCTGTACTGTTTGTGCAGGAGACCATACACAGGTGAATTCATGATCCAATGTGATACCTGTTTTGAATGGTGCCATGGGTCATGTGTAGGGGTCACTGCCAAACAGGCATGGGGGTACAAAACTTACACCTGTCAAAACTGTCATTAACACTGTTGCATGTTCTCTCTATCTATGCTCCATCCACAGATAATGTCATCTTCAGAAGAGGGCCATAAAAGACAATGGAAGCAGTATGAAAATCAAACAAGACCCTCAGGATCCGGAGTTGACCCCCCTCGAGTGCCGGACACCTCTACTTCCTCACGACGCCAGCCAGACCCCAACCTGTGGAGGAAGTACAGGTACAAGATTGAGGAGAATACCAGAAGAGGTGTCCTGGGGGAGGTCCAGGAACTCATCAATAGCCTGGCAAATGATGGTTTCAACCTCCGGAGCGACCTGAGGGAACAACTGCTAATAGACCAATATGAGTTGGCTGTTAAAAAGAAACAGGACCGATGGGCCAAAAGAGTATACCAAGAGGCCCACGAATTCTTGGGGATGTCCCCGGAGTGGATTGGGAGATATCTTCCCCATAAAGTCCCGTTGAGGCTGCAACAACAATGGCGGTGCAGAGGTCCTGTGAGGGAGACACCAACCATGACCAGGGACCTCCGACTGGATGATCCGGAAGAGGTGGCCCAGTGGCAGCAGGGGTCTGTGCACTCAGAAACCCTGCAGGAGGACCTCGGTCCTCTGCCAACAGGCCCCTCAACACGGAAAGTGGAACTCCCCATGAAAGATCAAGCAACAACTGGAGCACTCACCATTACTGTGGGTGGGATTACCAGCCCTGGCGGTCCCCCACCCCAGTTAGCAGCCAACTCATCAAACCAAGACACGCACCCCTCTTTGGGTGGGATGACCAGCCTTGGCGGTCCCCCACCCAGTAGATATAGATCAGGTAAAAAGAATCGGGGGTGGAAGCGCCCGCGAACCCCTAGCAGGCCAGCTCCCGCTAAGAGGTCCCCTCCAAAGGTGGCTAAGATAAAATCAAAGTTACCGACAGAGGGGAATGTTAGGGGAAGTGTCCCGGGGCCATCACCTCGAGTGGCTAACAGTGGTGCTGAGACTATTATTAAGTCAAAGCACGGTGCTGGGCACCAGGACCGAGTTGAGGACCCTTTGGGGGAGGGATCCACAGGCCAGTTTCTAACAGTGGGCCTGGGGAAACCTCCCCTCTTTTCAGCTGAGGGCAGGTGTGATAGATTGCCTAAGGGGTATTGGCAGTGCCCCATCCCTGAGTGCAGAGGGCGCACAAAAAGACTGAAGGAACATGTGCCATCTGTGTTCAGGGAGAGGGACCAACCATGGAACACTGGGGAAGTGCAACAGGCCATGGATGCACTTCCCCATTGGATCATGGGGGGTTCCTCACGGGACTCTGCTAGTGACCTACTGGGTTACTTTATCAGACATGGTCAGGCTTTTGTACCCTCCTTGTCTAAAGTGGGGGAAAGGTACCCTCCGTTGCTGAGGCAGTTGTGTGAGGAAATGGGATGGAGACCAGTGCCCAGGGCATTTAGTCTTCACCCTGTTGACTCCCCGGCTGTCTTAATGCATTGGAGAGTCCTGCTCATCCTCTTGGGGTTTCTTTCACCAGTGCAGAGAGGGGAGTTCTCCAGGATGTTTGGTGACACTGTCATACCAACACCAAGAGAAACGCCACCTTCCTGTCCGGCGGAGGTACCCATGGAGGTAGGGCCCCCCTCTGGACTGCCCCCAGTGAGCTCTGGGGAATCTGGGATGAGTCATGCCCAGATGACTAAGGATTCACTATTGCCAACGGGTACACGGTCGATATGGGAAATGCCAGCTTCAGCGGCTACCCCAGTATCGTCCGCCATGGGTGTAGACTTGGTGGAACCCACCAGGGAGGTGTCACGGTGGTGTTACACTGGTTCCTCAATCCTTGGGGGTGCACTTGATAGTCATTTTCATATTGACCGTCTTAGCACCTCCTGGCAGGATAGTGGGTTCCGGGGTAGGACCTCCAGAGCAGTTACTTCGGACCCACGGGCACCGAAATCCTCTACAGGGATTAAAGTGCTAGGGGGTGTTGAGGTATACTGCGACCCCCATAGCTTCCCCACTTTGATCAACCCAGATCCTGAGTGGAAAGTAGCAGTGGGGCTGCACCCAAAGCATGCCGGGCGAGGGAGATCCCTTTGCTTGGACCCCTTTGGCAAAAATCGGTTTATTTTAGTTATAAGTTTCACCTAGTTTGACCTTTAGTTTACTTGAGAACGGTCTGCTAATTTTGGTTTAGCTCAGGAGGGAGTTGTCCGGATTTCACTACTTGACCCTACACAAAAATAAAAGGGGTATCTGGTCCCTTTAATAAAACGGGGAGGAGTGTAGTGAAATTAGGGCAGCGCCCTCAACCGTGGCCCTGAGCAGTATGTAAAAAGGCCGAGCTAGGGGGTCCGAAAGGAGCCGTCAGTATAACTCGTAGATAGTTTTGGATAGTTTAGAAACAGTTAGAAAGAGTTGGTTGAAGACGACGGACGACACATCGCCTGGGAGCTCCAAAGTGACCCTGGGACATCGGTTATCCTGTTACTAGTAAATTCCTGGGACTTCAGAACTGGGACTACAACCTGGGACTTCAACCTGGGATATCCAGGAGCCTGGGAAACTGTTGTGTCAACGCGTCGGAGAATCAAACAACCACAAGAATAAAACGGTAATTATATTCCCGTTATACCTTATAGGTAACTAGAATAAACCGGCCATCACAGTCTAGAAAACAGAAATCTAGTTACACAAAAATATTGCTAAATTATTGGCAGATGCATTGGTTCATTTACATGACAAAGGATATCTACATTGTTCTTTCTATAAGACAGAATTATTGGTTTCCTACTATTGTTGATTTTGGCAAGGCAAAAAAATACGAAATGGTTGTCTTTATGAATTATCGCCTCTAGAACAACAAAATTATCTATAGGAACACTCCCACATAGCTTTTGTCAAAGTGGGTCACTGTCTCAACTTACCTGAAGTACTGAGCATTGGAAAGAGCTGTGTTCTCCAGGATTACACCAGAAGACCTAGGGCTATTGGTGTTGCAAGCAGCTTATCCTTGCTCATGTCAGTAGAGTAGACAGTGGAGACAATTTGTCATCCGTTTGACAATTACATTGTTATTTTATGTAACAACTTGAATTATATGTTTCTAGTGGTTGACTGTTTTATCAAAGGCAGCAAAAAAAAATAAAAAGCTATATTCTATATTGGCTTTCACATTACAGGCTTGTACTGTACACGTAATGTGCCAATAATAATTTCTAGTTGATTTTTATCATGAATTTGTTGGTATAATTCATACAGAAATAGTTTATATTCATCTTGAGAAACATATTGGTAACCATGCACCTGCCCAACAGTGTTGCCAGTTTTTAAACGAAAAAGATTCTCTGGTCTTTTGATCGAAGAATTAGAACATACTATACATTATCAAGAAATATGATGTGAAATTTACTCATAAAATGCTTGTTAGTCAAATCAGAACTTTATAATAATTTGCAAATATATAGGAATAGAATACAGTAAATCATGATCTACCAGAATAAGCACAGATTCTGACTCCTAAAACTCTTCTGCCTAATACAGTTCCATGTTTCTGTAGCTGGAATATGACCTGTACATGTATATATTTGTTTGTTACACCTGTAAAGTTCAGTGTTAAACATTTTTGAACTTCTTGTGAGAAGGCTTGTACATATTGGACCCTAGTAATGAAGAAATCCATTGTACATTTATTTTCAGAAAATATAAACAGTTTGCCCAGATATATTTGTTGAATTTTGTTAGACACTTAAATAAGCGGGAACGGACTTGACCAGTTGCCAGACAACTAATTTCTATTTTCCCCGTTTTCCCATCTTATTGAAATAAGTATGAATTTTGTTATGTATTTGTATCTTATCATAATGCCTTTTCAATCTGGGAAATGAAGCATTATTATTATTATTTTTATATCGCCTATTGAGACCGCTAACATGATAAAAAGCACATGAAGAGTAGAGGCAGGTATTGTATTGAAGCTGTAGAACTACAAGCAGTAAATTTGGTTCATTGCTGGGTAACTGTAGGGAGCCCTCTAGTGGTTGGGGTCAGCTTTCCTTTGTTTGGTCATTCGTTACCCACAATACATCTTTTCCGCCATCTTGGATAGCTAGTTTTTTCTGCCTTTGCCATCGATAAATAAATCATGGCATCAAAGTTAAAGCCACAGAGACGCTGCAAAACTTGCGAGGTACCACTCAAAGACCACAAGGGACCGTCCGGTTACCTCTGTAGATACAATCCTTTCGAGATGGAAAAGGATACAAGTCACAAGTCACCAACAGGCGACACCAAGTCGCCCACTACAGAGCTGAAGGAAACAAAAGAATCCATTCATACCGATTGGACAACGCCAGTCACCGGCATAAATACACCCAAGAGACAGATGCTGGAGGCTATTAAGCAAGAAAATACAGAATTAGAATGGATATTGAACTCAAACGTGAGATTGCAAAAAACGAGATGTTGAAATCAGCCAGTGCTCAAGCCAAGCCAACCATCACATCTCTACGGAAAGATAGTGCATTGAGTGGTAAAGTCAAGAAGTTGGCACATCGCATGGGGGCTTTGACAACTAAGGCAGCATTCGTTTTTTACGGGGAGGGGGGGGGGGGGTGGTGGAATTTGAGGTATGAATTAAATGTAAAAAGCAACCCCCTAAAAATTACTTTTCTAAAATTTGACCCCCCTAAATCCATCAATTGTAAAATGTGACACCCCCCCCCCTATAAAAATTTTTCACTTGATTTATAATAGATTTATGAAACACTTGACTTAGACCAGCACCAGCCACCATGGTATTAATTGGTAATGTTAGCTCTGTAAATGCATCGGAAGCCAAATTGCTTGTGCCCATGTACAACTTGAAATATATTGATGAGCACTCATTCAAATTAATTTTTGACCACTTAGCCACTGATAGCAAAGAAACAATTGACCTGAGTGACCTTGACAGTCAAAGTGACACGGAACAAAGTGGATCTGTAGATACAGTTGACTACAGTGAACTGAAGAGTCTAAGTGACTCGTCAGACTAACTTACCGGGGTAGTAACTATCTCTTTTGTGTTCTTATCTATGTTTGTTAGTCCCCGCCGGCCGGGGCCACGTGGCGGCCATTTTACGATTTTTATGGTGGAATTCACTCAGGTCAATTGTTTCTTTGATATGTTTGGTAAGTGGTCAAAAATTAATTTGAATGAGTTCTGTTGTTTTTAAAGAGTTTTAAAAGTGAGGTATGTCATTATATTGCCACAGCCTGAAAGTTTTATTTTTGTGATTCTGTGTTTTCTTTTTTTTACTTGTTATCACCTGATCAGACAGAATAAACACATGTTTGTATTCTGTTTTGTACATTTTTTTGTCAATTCTGTTGTTTTTTGCTATGATTCCATACAAATCTGTTATAAAAATTGACCCCCCCCCCAAACCATTGGATATAAAATTTGACCCCCCTCCCTAAAAACTGCTTTGTAAAAGTCAACCCCCCCACCTCCCCGTAAAAAACGAATGCTCCCTAACTCGTCATCCTCATCCGTGTCAGAATCTGATTCCGACTCTGACATTATGTCAAGCAAGTCAGAAGGTAAGCAGCATTATGAAAGTTTCCACAGATTGAACAAAGGTAGCAAGCCCCAGTCAGGAGCTATTCGAAAGTCCAGTGAGCAGGTGTGTTATAAGGTTCCTTGGCCCCATGAGTATGCAGGCAAAACCGGAAGCAATGCTGGGGACCAATCAACTGAAAGCATATCATTGATAGCTCTTGTCAGAGGGGAGATTTACATAATACATCATATTGAGCCGTTAGCAACAAGACTTGCCAGGGCTGACCATCTTATAGAATTGCTGCATTTGGCTGAAATCTACGAATGGAATGATATACGGCTTTTCCATCATACCATCCTCCGTGCTATTGAGATGGGAGAATGTGGATGGAGAGATGACTTCAGCAGGGAGAGAGCCAGGTGTTTGCATACTAAGTCAACCCACGCCAATCCTACTACACAACCTCGCAGTAATTACAAGAGTAAGGTCAACCCAAGATATTGTGCTGAGTATCAACTAGGAAGATGTAACTACAATGCGGACCATTACAACCAAGAAGGATGCATGAAATATCACATCTGTCGCTTTTGTCTGCGGATTCGAGATCTATGTGCAACGCATCCTCCAAGTGAATGCCCACACAAGCCCACAAAACAACGTAAAGATTGACACACTGCAAAAGCTACATATTTAAAGCACATTGACAATTGTACAGTAGACAATTTCGCCATATTGTGTGAGTACCCCTGTGTTGTTACATCACTATGTAATATAAGTATATAGTGTGGGTACCCCTGTGTTGTTAAGTCACAATGTAATACAAGTATAAAGTGTGGGTAAATATATAGGGGTACTCACACTATATATTTATGTTACATTGTGACATAACAACACAGGGGTACTCACACTATATATTTATGTTACATTGTGACGTAACAACACAGGGGTACCCACACTATATACTTATATTACATGTACATTGTGACGTAACAACACAGGGGTAACCACACTATATAGTACCCTGTGCTGTTACGTCACAATGTTATATAAATATGTAGTGTGTGTGTCTACGTTCTGTCTGAGAGCAGTGAACTCAGATAGAGATCCCTCTCCACCTGATGGTGATGATAGTATAAGTATAATAAAGGTTGGAGAGCAAACCATAGCTAACATAATGAGAACTGGATAAGCTCCACTTTGAGGTAAATAAAAGCAGACTGATTTGTATTTTGAAATCACTTTGCATGCCGAGTAAAATAGTTTTTAATATTTTCTTAGCAGTTATGATAATACATACTAAAGTATAACCTAATGAAAAATTATGTACAACCTTCATCTTGGCAACTACGTTTCTGTTGTTTCACTTTTTCTTTCATAATTTACATTTTATGCTATACATTTGTACTTATTGAAGGAGGGATTTCAAATGATTTCGGACTTGTATTGTCTCTTCTAGATTTCATCAGAGCAAATTGAAATGTTGACACATGTCATCAAAGATGTCAACTTGAGGACTATCACATCATCCTATCACCTAGTCATTATCACTGATGTGAAAAGCATGCATCTGCTAGCAAATGATAGCAAAGCACAGTGGGGTTTTGCTCATTTGAAATCTGGCGGTAAGGAATTATTATCTCAGTCGATAATATTATATTACCTTTGGGTACGCATATATCTATACTTTGATTGGGATGTTTCCTTTATGTATTAAGTCTAGGGGGACCTAAGATTTTTTGGTGGGGGGCTATGTGGCGGTCGGATGATATCCTAAGCCAAGTATATAGTGTTATATAGGTTGTTTTCCGTTGTTTCCTACAGTAATTACGACGTGGAGTCTGACCGGGAGTAACACTGGAAGTCGGCTACACGGTAACCTTCAGCCATGTAGGCAGGTCACATGGGGTATATTTTCCCGCTATTCCCAAACATGGACCACTATATTGAACAAAACTAACAAATGTAGTTGTTTAATAATCACCTTCCCAGGTGACAGTGCAAACAATTATAAACAATTTTCAACCAAGTGATTCTTGGTAATCACACGTAATTTAAGTGAAGTGACTCTATAACTCTACTCTACAAGATGGTGCCTTTATTTCGTGGACTTGCCTTCCCCTATAAATGTTTTTAAACACAATCAATGATTTAGAATTGCATGATAACGTTTGGTATTCAAAAGTGACAGCAGTATTTTTACGAGTTAGAGCACTTTTTATATACTCATTTTGAATTAAGATTTCAACCGTGCCAGTATTTCAAGACAACGCCACTACCTGACAGGAACTTACAAGGAAGTTACAATATATATTACTGAGTATATGTTTCACTTTTGATAGTTTACATTTCTACATTATGTACTCATTTATATGTACCAGTTTATAATATTTAATAAATATATGCATAAAGTCTTTATTTTATATTTATGTTACATACTTATATATCAAATTAGATATATTTTATAAGGTTGTTTAAATTGAGATTTCAATTGTGTAGGTATTTTATTACAATTTTCACTTACTGTCATGAACTTGTACTTGCAATATGTATGCTTTCACTTTTGATAATTTGCAAAATGTCTGTTTTATATACACATTTGTTCGAAAAGGTGCTGTAGATTTCAATATTCATGATGTCTTGAATAAAATTAAATGTTTAATATAACAAATTGTGTGCTATTTATAGTGGTAAACATGGACATTGGTGGATGCAGTATGTTTGTTTCTTGTGTTCTCACAGAAACGTTTAATGTTTATATTGTACAACAGGAACACTGAAGTATACTCTAAGTATACTTATTGTTCCAATACAATATGCATTGCATTATAGTCGTTATAAAGTATGCTTAAAGTATACTTTTGTTCTAATACAATATGCATTGCATTATAGTTGTTATAAAGTATGCTTAAAGTATACTTATTGTTCTAATACAATATGCATTGCATTATAGTCGTTATAAAGTATGCTTAAAGTATACTTATTGTTCTAATACAATATGCATTGCATTATAGTCGTTATAAAGTATGCTTAAAGTATACTTTTGTTCTCATACAATATGCATTGCATTATAGTTGTTATAAAGTATGCTTAAAGTATACTTATTGTTCTAATACAATATGCATTGCATTATAGTTGTTACAAAGTATGCTTAAAGTATTTTGTTCTAATACAATATGCATTGCATTATAGTCGTTATAAAGTATGCTTAAACTTGTATTTTGTTCTAATACAATATGCATTGCATTATAGTCGTTACAAAGTATGCTTAAAGTATACTTTTCCTGAAAGCACATATTAAGTATACTTATAATGTACTTCATAAAGTACATTTTAAGTACATGTCAGCATTCCAAATACAATATACTTTAAGTACATTGTAAAGCATACTTTAAGTAAACTTTTTTGTACTTATTTTTACGTAATAAGTATACTTTAAATGTACTTTTCGTACACTAAATTTTGGTAAGGGAATAGCTTACCGAGACACTTCAGAGTCACAGATAATTGCACTATAAGCCTAAAACGACGTCTATCAGATAAATACTCCGTTAAAAAGTAGTATATAAAGCCTGAAACTGTAAATAATGTAATCTTATATCTGAAACATAACAATCCACTTTATAAGGAAATTACAATAAATACACACTGGGTCAATAATAGTGAAGAAGAAAACCCTGGACTATGGAATGCAGCTACTCAACCTAACATGACATGTGAAACAAACCAACCCATTGACAACAACACTCAAAATAATGGCATACAAAATACAAATATAGATGTTGATTTCAACAGTGTATCTGACTCTCCACAGGCAAAATGATATCAATCTCATAATAGACTCAGAAGATGAAGGTGATGAGGCTAACCCTGAACATGTAAGGACAGAGCTTAGTTTGAAGAAAACAATAAATTTTTCCACATGCCTTTATCCAAAAGAAGGTCCACATGTAAAAACCAATCAAATATTACATCTTGCACCAGGCGAAGGCCAAAAACAAACTCACATTTTCTCTGAAAAAAAATGGGAAGCAATGACATTTCCAACTTTGTTCCCTACAGGGAAGAATACTTTCACACAAGAAAGACAAACAAAACTCACTGTGAAAAAATACATCAATGCAAGATTACTCTCAAGTGACACACGATTTGCTGAAAATACTAAGTATACTTTTCAATGCTTGAATTGGTCAGAAACTATTGATGTTAAAAAGAGCATCGCTATACAGCTGAAAAAAAGCAGACAGGAAGACTTAAATGTAGCAAAGATGAAAAATCCTGAAAATATTAGATTAATGATGAAAAATGATGAATTATTTGCCTCATTTAAAAAAGTATGTGGCACACCCCAATATTGGAAGGAGATGCAACAAGACATGATTGTCAAGATAAGACATTATGGACCATACACTTTCTTTATTAGTTGTTCAGCTGCAGATTTCCATTGGCCAGAATTATAATCCAAGTTGTTGCCAAACAGTATGGTCAACAATACACTTTACAAGACATAGAGCAAATGTCATGGCAAACAAAACGTAATTGGATTGCTACAAATCCTGTCACAGCAGCCAGACATATTGATTACATTTTTGATCAGTTATGGAAAAAAGTCATATTAAGTGGTATACATCCAATAGGGAACTTGCAAACTCGCCATGTTGAATGTTGCATCTTGGGAAATGTGATAATAAATACTAATCAATTAGCATTGTATACAATATTGTTACACCCTGATCTTTGTGGGAGGCTAATTTTATCAGTAGCTCCAGATTAGGTATTACAATAACCACAGATAATCCCATAGTCCTTTGCATCTGAGCATGTTCAGTTTGGATTGCAAGTTCCCTATTGGCCAGATACTCAACTATGATGTTAGAAAAGAAATGCAAGCAAGAGGTACTGAACATTTCCATGCTGCAGTTCATGTTTTAAATGCTCCAATACTAGATGAAAACTGTGATGAAGAAGTCATATCTTTCATTGATAAATATGTCACATGTGCCAGACTCAGATACTGACTTAGTCCTAAATAACCTTGTCATCTCACGTCAAACACATCACCATACTAGAACTTGCAAAAAGAAAAAAGGGGTAGCCTGTAGATTTCATTACAAAAAAACCCCATCATCCAAAACTATTATTGCACGAAAGGGATCATCAAAAGAAGAAATTTCAATTACTCGTGAAATTATGACTAAAGTGATGGAGACATTAGAAACTAGACAACTAGATATTACTCTGTCTGACTTACTTAAAGAAGCAAATGTCAATGAAGACCACTATCATTCTGTTCTATCAGTAGCACTAAAACGAACAACAGTAGTTGTAGAGGTACCAACTAAATAACTTAGGCGAACACGATCTTTATACTGATGGCATTCCTTTATTAATGAACTCTGCTTACACCACCGTAAGATCTGGTAAATCAATCAAATGGAACTTACATGAGAACTTGAAACATAATACAAACACTACATGACCTAGAAATACACATGGTCAGGTATACGCTGAATGTAATGTAGAGAACCAACTTACCCTAAAACGTAAGTTTACTACAGTAATTACTACAGTAATTACAAACTGGTGCTTGGTAAGACTTATAAACACTCTATACTAACAAATCATGAAACAAAATGGTTTCTATCATTATAATAATCAAATATATAAAGGTTATACTACCTCGTGGGCCTTTTAGCTGGCACTCTAGGTAAATATTGATGACAATTATGTTACTTCATCTTCGTTCGTTACAAAATGTGCTATCTGTTTACATACACTACTCTTTGTATTACTACACGATGTATGAAAGGAAATATGTACTAAATATCAATCTGATTGTCTCAAAACTACATCTACCACAGACTGACCATAAACAAGGTATGAAATGTTACAATAAAGTCAAAAATCTATGCATACTTTACTATAACCGTGGAACTATGTTTCAGTGCGTAAGAACATCTTTCAATACAAGTTGCGAGATATGGCTTTCAGCGGCACTGATTCATGGGACCAAAACATACAAGTTAAGCATCGACATCAAAGCATTCTGTAAAATTACTTACTCTAGGACTACAACTACTCTTTATTTGCAATAAAACAGTCTCTAACATCAACAACTAGTCAGATATAAACTTTGTACAGAAACTACTAACAACGTCGATGTTCTTGATAGAGGGCGCTGTTGATGAAAATACTTTGCCTCGATGATAAGTGCATTAAGTCCGTTACAGTAGTATTGAAAAGAGACCCAGTCCCATTCCAGTACACCAAAGACATAATTACAACTTTCAGAGGTATCCAGTCAAAACGTCCCCGGTTTCCATAAGTCAAAACGTCCCCACGTTTCCTAAATCTGGATGGTTCTGGAAAGTCAAGAAGCAAGCCGCCCAAACTATCTTTACGTCCGCAGCCGAAATAGTGAATCAAGTTATCCAAGCGAACATTATTAGAGACGCACCGCTCTCAGCTTTATCAAAACCGGAGAACCTAGCAAGGGCCGCAAACAGACATCGCCAGAAACTTCGACCAGAAGAACCAACGACATTGGAATTCGACATCGACACTGATTTCTTGAAGGACGATTTCTTACGAGCAGACGTTAAAGTGGGGGAGAAGCGACACATAATATTCGCATCGGACAGGATGGTTGAACTACTTTCCAACGCAAAAACGTGGTACTTAGACGGAACATTCAAACTTTGACCCGGGGACGTTTTGGTCATACCCGGGGACGTTTTGACCCGGGGACGTTATGACTGGTAAGCGACCGAATAGTCTATCAGCTAGCCCTCGGATGTTCTTCCGATAAAATACGACACACAGCCGAACAACGCTATCGAGGATGGAACATCCGTGTTCGGGCAGGCCCTCACATGCGAACTTCGTTCGCTTATAGTAACTTATAAAGCCCGAACGTCTAGCAGCAAGACAACAGACCGAATTGAAACGCTCATCAAGCAGTCGCCTTCTAAAATCGTGTGAGCTCGATATTCTACCAACAAACTTTGTAAAGAACTCTATCAACTCTCTCGTACCTTTCTTCGTAAATCTGTTCAACGTTTCACTTTCAACCGGCACCGTTCCTAGTCACTTTAAGTCTGCAATTATTCGTCCGCTGTTAAAAAAGCCTGATCTAGATCACAATATATTGAAAAATTGTAGACCAGTATCTAATCTGCCTTTTCTATCGAAAGTCCTAGAGAAAATTGTCGCACAGCAATTACATGATCATCTAACCAAGTTCGAGCTTTACACTAGGTGTCAAAGTGCATATCGGGCTACCGAAACGGCCCTTTTACGAGTCCATAATGACATCATGTTGGCCTTAAATAATAAGAAGGATGTCGTTCTTATCATGTTGGATCTGTCAGCAGCTTTTGATACAATCGACCATAGCATTTTGTTAAATAGACTGGAGTTTCGTTTTGGTGTCACCGGGACAGCTCTAGCCTGGTTTAAATCCTATCTTCTCAATCGCCATCAACGTGTCAAAGTGACCTCTACAGCGCCTTCTACTTCGCATATAAAGTACGGTGTCCCACAAGGGTCAGTTCTAGGCCCGATCCTATTCACATTGTATACAGCTCCTTTAGAGGATGTCATCATTGGACATGGCCTTGACTACATGATGTATGCAGAAGACTCAGAGATTTACACAATCTGCAATAAGCCAGCTGACATTCTACCTGATGTTGAAACGTGCATCGACGACATTCGCAGCTGGATGAGATCAAATATGTTAGTCCTCAACGATGACAAAACTGAGGTGATCCAGTTCTCGTCACGGTTAAAAACCAACGTAGTAGAACTGACCAGCCTGAAAATTGGCGGGCTAGACATCGCACCCTCTACCTCAGTCCGTCATCTCGGTGTTACTCTCCGTAGGGACGGCTCCATGTCTGATCAGATTAGTCACATTTGCAAGAATGGTTACTTTTCGTTATACAAGATTGGAAATATTCGCAAACTGTTAGACAAAGCCTGTACAGAGAAATTAATTCATGCATTTGTGACATCCCGACTCGATTACTGCAATGGTCTATTGTATGGAATTCCAAAATACCAGATAGATCGTCTGCAGTCACTCCAGAATGCTGCAGCCCGTCTTGTCAGTTGTACACGAAAATTCGACCACATTACTCCTGTACTCTATGACTTGCATTGGCTCCCAGTTGAGGCTAGGATTAATTTCAAAATCCTACTGATCACTTTCAAGATAATCAATCACGTAGCACCATTATACCTGTCAGATTTAATTAGCATTTATGTTCCAACACGAAATCTTCGTTCCGCTGAAAAGCTACTCTTAGTCCAACCACGTGGCAATTTCAATAGATCTTATGGCCAGAGGGCTTTTTCAGTGTTCTCACCCTCTCTGTGGAATTCACTTCCATTTGAAATGAGAAATATAATGACTGTTGACATTTTTAAACGTAGTTTAAAGACATATCTTTTTAGACAACATTTTAAGTGATTGATTTTAACTTGTCAGTTTTTATACATTGTGAATTATTTTAATTGGCCAGTTTTACACCTAGCCCCTTTTTGTGTGTTGTTATTTTCTTTACTTTATTGCAATTTTTTAAAACTACAGTCTGTACAACGCGCTGAGACGCAGGTGTAGCGCGTTTACTTACAAGAAATAAATAATAATAATAATAATAAAAGGTTAAAGCAGAGTGCTTACTTGTAGATGTTTACAACGAACAAACATCTCAACAGCACAACAAACACACAAATATATATGCAAGTACTGTTACAAATACAATACAAAATGTATATATGTACCTTACAACAACCATAACAAATAACCATAACAACAACTATATTATATACATATACTGATAAACATATAAAACAACATGTACCACATCCATAAAACAACTTATACAAACCATATATACTATCACCAATAAATAAACCTGGACACCTGTCAACCAACTGCAACTACCATCAACACAAAACAAGTACACCACATTATACAACATACATGTATAATGCCTACCACAACCACATACATTAACAACAACAATCAACAAACTCAAACAATAAAAAATAACCATTTCACTCCAACCAATACATCTTTTAGTATACTTTAGCTGAATACGCTTAACTGGAGTGTCTATTTTCTCCTTCACAGCGCATGGCACGGTTCGTTGTAGAAAGAGAACAACATTACACCACTATTATATAATACTAATTTTACACAAATATACACTTACTGACAAAATGCAGAAGAAAATATGTTTTTTTGTAGTAGTTTTTATTTATTTTTAAAACTTTTATTTTATTGAATTTTATTGCAGTTTGCTTCCGCCCTTGCACCGGCCCATGTAACTGTCGCCTGTTTTATGATGACCAAGAAGACTTGCTGTTTAACTTAAACAATAAAGATTTGATCAATTATAGTTTACTTTACCCATACTTGAACCTGATGATTCAATCTAGAAACCCCTTGGCTGCATTTCATAGGTATGTTTTATTTTATAACTACATTTCTTTTAATGTAACTATTTACTTGCTATTATGTATTACTAGTACATGTGCTCGTTTAAAGGGGTGTGGTTTTTATTGGTATAATCTGACAAAACAATGATAAACTCAGAACCCATGAGGGGCTTGAGAGGGGCGAAGCACTCCTCCATTTGTATTGGCCACCCCTCTAACTCATATCCTAACCCACTGTTTGGTTGCACCGCCCCTGTTTCCGAATTGACTTCATATATACTTATCATATATAACACTAAATCAAACTCTCTGTCCTTCATTGAAATGTGCACCTTTAAAACTTGACATGTTTCAGATAATCATTGATTCTTATAATTATGTCGTCTCTCGTTTCACTCTACAGTGTATCTGCTTAAGGCTGAAGTGAAAATGACTTTTCTTTAATTTGTATTGTATTTCAGAGCTTATGCAGACAACCTAGAATCACTGTATCTGCCTCTTCAAAAATTCAGGCTGGCATGGAATGGCTTTGCGAGACTCTTAGATATTTCTTGGGATAGTGCTTTTTCCTGCAACTTATGTGGTGATATGCCAGATGTTGTTATCTGTGATGGTACAGCAGTTGGAATGAACAAACAACTCCTGAAGTGTTTTGCATTAGGTCGAGAGGTATGTTAGTGGTTTACCAACAATTCCATAGACAGAAGACCCTTTTCCTCTCTATGGTTATTCAGACAAGAAGATTGGATTTGAAAAAAAAAATATATTGATTTCACGACAGATACGATCAAACATTTGCAAGTATTAAAAATATGAACTTACTACCTACAAAACCTACAAAACAATTGCTTTTGTTTTCTTTTATGTTAAGGCCTCTATCAGTTGTAGTTCAGGAACTTCTGATAGTGAACTTTTGTAACCATATTTGATGAAAAGCCTACATACACCAATTCATTGGAGACACTGCTAAAGCAGAGAAGGTAAATTATATATATTTATATCTTAATATATACACCCTTTTCTGTATATATAGACACTTGTTATTCCCTGATACACCAGGAATGTTTATGCTGTTGTTCATTGATTATTCAATTTATCTGAAGGAGCATGATGAAATTAGTCACAGAGCATGTCCACAAATCCATTGTCATTACTCCTTTGTTTTACTTTTATTGTTGTTGTTTTTTATACTGAAAAGGAGTATGAGAAAGATTCTCTTCTAATCAATGCTGCTGGTGATCAACCCTGTCTCTTAAAGAAGAAAAAAGGCAGGAAATTTGGCTTCCGTATGGCTGATGAGTCAAGCACTTCTAATACTGGCAGTGAATCTTACAACAACAGTAAGAGGGAACACAAACACAGAAAGAAAAGAAGAATACAAAGACCAAGGTGAGGACTGTTGCATGATCACAACTGAACTGAACTGAACTGTTTAGTAAATTAACACACCCTCAAGAGTCAGTTGCCAACATAATTTATTACTTTGGACATCAGCCTTTTTTACAGTATGGGTAATGACCATCCTATTAATGACTAGATTGTGCCTGGTTGGTATTTGTATCACATTTGTTGGTAAAAACATGTAAAATGCAACATTACTTGCTATTGTAATATGTTGTCCATCATCCTGTTGTGTTGTGTGTACAGACTTTAAGCACAAGATGTAACCCTCTACTTTTATTTTGTAGGTACGGTAGTGAGTCAAATTGTAACATTCATTTGGAAATGAAGGAGGCTGTCCTCAGCCAACTCACTGATGAGAAGGAGGAGACAGTAGTAGGTGAGTTCATGCAATTTTGCATTAGTTCTAGGTCAACAGGGAATGTTTAGCCAACCACAATGTACTTCCTAATGAACACTGCACACTCGACAGTACCAATGCTGAAAATCAAGACATTAATTAAATGTTCCCTCGACGCCATACTAAAGTAAAGGTAAATCATAATTTACATTCACTAACTCACCACAACTCTCAATCATTCAACATAAATAAACACAGCTATACGCCTACCCACAAAAAATAGAAGAGACCATTTACCAATGACCAATCCGTATCAACTTGAACTTTTGTGTACACAAACCTAACAAACACAAACACTGATTCACTAGAAAACTACATACACATCGTTACATCCATCACTACACCCTTCCATCGTCAGAACAACTACTTAGTCTACACAGCCACAATGAGCAAACGACCAAAATCATTAACAAAAATGTTAATCGTCGAAAGAGTTCAAAAAAGAACACCGAAAACTGGCAATACCTACTGGATTGGATGAGTGTTAACAGAAAATTCTACAGAAATAACAACACTGATCAGGAACCAGGAAGAACAAGTACGGGACGACACTAAAAGAAATCGAATCAGACACATTTTTAGCATCGATACAGAAACTCCAATGACTTGAGTGATTGTTAACGCTCTTTCTACCGATAATATTACTTGGCCCTCAGGGCATGTTAGTGCAGTGGTCAATTACGATAACATCACATGTAGTTTATTTTCTGGAAAAAGTACATCATAAGTGTACATCAAGTCAAACTATAATCATATTATATCTTCCCCTCCCTCTAATTATAATTGTTTTTTTCATGTCATGTTGTACCACAGTTGTGTTCATACCAAGAGTAAAAGGACAACGCCATGTGGTTGTTGTAAATGTAATCTTTAAGCTTAAATATGGAAAGTGTTGGTAGTGTACAAAACGAAGATCGAAGATCAAAGACCGAAGATCTTTGCCATGGTTTTATGTACCCGACGATGAAAACATTTCATCACTTTAACAACTTAAAAACATACTTAGAAATGAAATAGAGTGAACACCTTATAAATAAATGCGAATCAGATTCTCAGTGTCAAAATGAATTCTCTTTGGAAATAGAAAACCCAACATTATAACTTCATGTTTATGGTATTTTCATAATGAAAATATCACATTCCCAACTACAAAACCTACTTAGAAGTTACATCCCAATTTATAACCTTATGTTGAAATGAACCAATATCTTCTATCTTCGCTTTAGAGATTACCCTATCAAATCTCTAAAACGAAGATCGAAGATGGAAGACATCATAATCTATACTCACTGAATTTTTCTATACATACACAATCTAATAGCCCTCAATTTTATCACTTGACACGACCTCATAAATAAATGCATAATGATTGTTCAACAAATTTTTATGGTACAAAGCCAAATCATACCTGACAAAACAAATTCTCTTTTGAAATAGAAAACCCTCACAATGACAGTTTCTTGCCATTAGCGACCCAAGAGACAATCCCAACATCTTGCCTGATGATATTTGGTATCATGAAACGTGTTTCCATCTCTAAGGCTGTTTGCAGGGTAGTGTAATAGCCTAATAAAACTGATAACTTTATATTTTTATTTGCTCTCCTTTATTCAGTTGTGCGAACAGTGACTATTGGAACTATTTTTAGAAATTGTCTTTGTTATTTAAAGTTTTCGTTATAAGATTTTTAATGTTATAGTTGATGCCACAACATTGATTTGTAATCTTTTACGCTGCAGATTGCTATTTGTCGTTGGAGTTGAATGTTGTAAATTAAAAGTAATTGTGTATAACCCGTCGTTAAAAGTATCGAATGCTGTGTAAGCAGCTCAATAGAAATATTATATTTACACTATTTCAATGGCGTAGAACGTTAAACACAGAATGCAGACTATTTTTACAACTCTGGAAATAACAGCATTGCGGTTGCTTGCTTGTGGCAATGAAGAATGAGACAAGTTTCAAGCAAAGACATACAATATAATCAGTGTCGGTAACTTTTCAAAGTATAAACACCACAGGATCCCTGGTGACACACTCTGTTTACTGATTAGGACACTACATGCGATAATGATCAAATGGGACAGTGTGGCTCATACCAGAGGCTCATACCTCTATCAGTTGTAATTCAGTACGGCGGCCCACAGGTGACAGACGAAAACTAAATTTGTGCTATAAATAATTGATTTTTGAGGGCAAAATATTTAATAAAAGGACAAACTTTTATTTCATATGACAAAACATTAATTCTTGGGTCAATATAGAAATATCA
Source organism: Glandiceps talaboti (assembly GCF_964340395.1). Classification (NCBI taxonomy): domain Eukaryota; kingdom Metazoa; phylum Hemichordata; class Enteropneusta; family Spengelidae; genus Glandiceps; species Glandiceps talaboti. The sequence continues at coordinate 20,099,789 of NC_135562.1, read as the reverse complement.
AAGCAAAGAACTACAATTTCTGTGACAAATAAATTCTTTTTACAGAGCAGAAAATCAATTTGCGAAACAAAATATTTTATTCGTGTGGCCCAAACTTTATTTTTGATTGATAACATTTAAGTTGCGGGATAAAATGTTTAATTGTTGGTGCAATGTTTGAAACATTAGAACCGTTTTTTCTTAAGTTTTCTAACAAGACTTAAAATACCTCATTGCAAATTATTAATTCTTAGAGCAGTACACCAAGTTTTTGTGAAAAAAACTCTAAATTTGTGTAAAAAGTATTTAAATGTCAAGCCGGAATATAAATTTAAGTCCATTACAATCTTATACTCTGACTGCAGAAACAACGTTTGTCACCGTACAACCTCATTTTCTTATCGACGAGATTTACTTAACACAGGATGCAACATTAATGTTTGGGGACGAATAAATATGCGAGGACAAAACTTTCTTTTTGCTTGACGGAAGTTGGACTGCATGACGGAAATTGATTATATATCCCACAATCCTCAGCACACTCTTAGCGGCTATTTCAACTTCGCAACTTGAACAGTACTATCTGATCATGTCAAGTGCTAAACACATCAATTGTTTCCAGTATATAAACATTTGTAAAGATAATAAAGGACGGAAACACCATTCCCATCTATATACTAGTGGGGGAAAATGGGCCGATCGCATTATCAAGAATTTATTGAAAAAGGCCGTAGAGGACGTTTTGCCTTCTGTAAGGGGCCTGCACGATTGGACCCCCTAACTCATGTATTTATAGTTATAGCTGATGCGATGAGCGTGCCACATGCACCTTCCTAGATCCTGTGATTTCGCAAAATGTCACATGGTAAGGACATTGCTTTTATTAATCATCAACTGTGTGTAGCTAGCTATCTTTGCAATGATCAAGTTGCGGAGATGTTTATACTAACACAGGAGGAAGAGCACCTGATGACCACTTTGCTACTGAAATGTGTATCCATGTTGCAAACAAACACGTATGGATGAGCAACGGTGCTATTAAATTATAGAAATATAGTATATTATTTCAACAGTATACAGACCCGTATATACATATATATATATATATGTATATAGATAGTTATATCCAGGCTTTTGAAATGTTATTTACTTTTACCCATGCATATTTTGTTTGTTTGTTTGTTTGTTTGTTTTGTTTTGTTTGTTTAACATGGTTCCTTAGCTTACTGTGATCAAATATGATTTTATTTATAAGTGCTTGACTTTTTGCATGTCCATCACTGTCATCACATGTCAGTTGTAACAGCTGGTTTTTGCATCACATGTTACATGCCCTGTGTGTTGTTGTCATGCAGAGTGTCATATCTGTTGAATATATTGATGAATAATCAGTTCATGGTAACAAAGCAATAAAGTCACAACAGCCTGTATTGATACTGCACTAGATGTTACTATAGTTATTCAAACAGTTGCATGTAGGTATATCTGCCATCATTACTGTAATTATGTAAATAAAAGAAATTGATACAGTCTACATGCAATGATCGAAACTGAATTGAAGAGCCAGGACTAATCTTTGTGAAGTCTGATAGTTAACTCTTCCAAATAAGATGCAAATATTCACTCACAAGGACTTGACAGCATGATATAAACAAAGCTAAAATATTCATTGATTTATTAATATAAAGTAGTATTTTATAGCAGAGCAAGTGCCTTGTACCTCCACAAGTACTAATGATGACACTGAACACTTTGAACGTAAGTTTTTGTACTTGAGTATAGCATGGATTTAGAAACCTAACTGTTAGATATGTACACATATGAATTATTGTACAATGTGTCAAATGTTACCATATTTTGTAGACAAAATAAAAATGTAGTAACTAAGGATATATGTACAATAGAAAATGGTGAATTAGAGCTAATACATAGGCCACTGCCCGACTTCATCCCAAATATAGAATAAATAATGATATTAATCATGCATTGGCTTAGAAAGAGGAGCTGTCTCAAAGAAGTATATGTGAAAAGGGGTTGTAAATTTGGGTGTGAGATTACATAATAGCAACTTTGAATGAGATTTGTTCAAGCATGTCTGAGTTATGGCTTTGGACATGGAAAATTCACAAACAAAATGGCTGCTAGGCGGCCATATTGGATCGTATCATAAAAAAAAACTCGTGCAGATGTATGCCATAGTATGTTGCCCCTGTACCAAGTTTAAAAAAAATCGGTCCAGGTATCTCCAAGAAACAGCTGCGGACGGACGGACGGAACCCAATCCATAAGTCCCCGCCGGACGACTAATAAGGACAATTAAATAATTAGTTTTGTGGGACCCTTGGTTGACCTCCAAAAAATAAAGGTGGGAAGAGTGTTGTGAAACGAGCCAGTTGGTGACTCTCATAGTTAGATGACCTATGAGGGGTTGGTATTTGATTGGGACCTTTGGGCTAGCCCAGCAGTGACCAGGCCCAAGCCATGTGTGTTCTAGACCCCACTCTACAAAGCACTCATTCGGAATACTGGGAGATTGTATATAATTATAATTTATTATATGACAGTCATAGTATATGATCAAGGTTCTTCAGTCATAAGATTGTTCTTACCCTTCTGTTTCAGACAATCAGATTCGGCAACAAAGATGTTTCGGCAAGGAAACTGTCACAATGCAACGAGAAAGACATACAAAAGTATACATCAGATGTGATGTCAGTGGTGTTTTCAAGAGAGACGATGGTGACCCATACCATCAGTGGCACCCTGGCCAATTGCACAAAAGACAAAGAGCCAAAACCAGCCCTTGATGGCGATGTTGTGGAAGCAATAACTGGTAATTACAATGACCATTTTATTCTTGATCACAATCTGTTTATTACCTCAGAACTGTTGTAGTGTTTATAAAGTTAGTGTCTGCAATATTAAATGATCTTGATTTGAGCATCTTTCCTCGTGTTCAAATGTTTGAGATCTCACATGGTAAAGAATATGACTTGTGCATAATTCAAAGGGTGTAAAGGCCCAGTTACACGATGCAACTCATGAAGCAATTCGTCGTATGCGACGAGGCTTGCAACTGCGACGGGAGCACATACACGATGCAACTAGTTGCATGGTGAGTCGCAAGAGCTAACTGTTGCACATGCGTAAATATATAAAAGTCATCGAGGTCAAGTCTTCTAGCGGCAGGAATATGGCAAAAATGCTATTTACGAATAAAATGACTGAAAACTTGTTGAGGTATCGATAGTAAAACTCTATTCAATTCGAAGTTTGTTCATGGCGATGTTGATCTTTCCAATGTCGCTACTTGCATTGAAGTTGGAAATAAAAAGCGGAAATCAAGCATTCATAGACATTGTATACTATTTATAAGTGGTAATCGTGGTGATAAATCGAAATTATATTTAAAAAATACTTGCTGAAATAGAATATTTATACTAAAAACATGGCGGCCATAACATTGAACGTCATTTGACACGTACTAGGTATATGTCAAAGGTTATTGCTTGCAACGCGACGAAGTGGTTACACGGTGCAACTCACGAAGTAACTCGAGAAGCAACTTGCGTCGCGTAGCAAGGAAACCGACATGTCGGTTTCCTTGCGACGCACCTTGCAACGTCGCAAGACCCTGCGACAGGGCGGGTACACGATGCAATTCGTCGCATGCGACGAATTGCATGGTGCGTTGCTAGTCGAGTTGCATCATGTAACCGGGCCTTAACTCTAACTGCAATTGTTCCAGGTAACTTTCAAAAGATACCTATGCCCTTCCTGCATAAAAGCTTCCACTACCCTTATTTTTATAATTTTTTTCCAATTTTAAATGACTAACATATTGATGTGCTATAAACATGTAAACATTTCTAAAAATTTTGTGTCACTTTCAACAGATTCAGAAAAGTCTAATTAGATTGGAAACCCAAAAAGGCATGCCTTCCCTCACCAAACAGGAAAGCTTCCATTAACTCTCAGAAAGCTATCAAAGACTACCCTTCGATAGCTATCCAAGGAAGACTTTTGATAGCTATCATCAAGGTGGTGATAACCCTCAGACACAGTAGAGGCAGGTATCTACTTAGCCATCGAGAGCTAGTTAGCCTTCCGATAGCTATACCTTAGCTCTGTGAGAGCACGAATTATTTAAATGAGAAGGCTAACTTAGCCGTCGATAGCTATCATTGATAGCTATCATTGATAGCTATCATTTTATGTAAATGAGGTGGATTGCTCAGCCATTGATAGCTATCATATACCCGTAGATAGCTATTTTCCTATCGATAGCTATCCATTGTTAGGGGGTATTTTACATGACGAGAGATATATAGCTAAGCCTTCCGATAGCTATTCTCAGAACACGAATTAGCCTTCCGATAGCTATTCTCAGAGCATGAACTATGATAAGAGAAGGCTTACTTACCATCTGATACCTATCACGTACCTGCTGATAGATATTCTGTTCAAGTTATTGTACTTGTCAAAATATCAAACCTTGAGTGTACGAGTGTCTGTCAGTTGCAAGCCAAGTATGCTTCAATAATAAACTGGATAGCAACCACTCTTACCATCACGATGTAGTAGAGAAATATGCACTAGCAACTTAGTAAATGATTGTTAGCTGGGATCTTTAAATAACTACAAATACCTTGACTATCAAACAATATTTTCACCAAAATGCACAAAGTTCTGTAAGTAGAAGCCATACAAAAGCATATACCACTGTAAACGAAACAAATTTAAGTGATAATACTATATTTATTTCATTTTTAAAAAAAATCAGATTGGTGCAACACATATCTGATAATAGGAACCATTGAAAATCAGAATCGACGTTGTTTGAAATATAAATGTCAGGAGAGGCAGTATAAGGAACAACAGCTCAATAAGACAATCAAAAGTTACAAATAATGTAACTGGAAATCAATATTGTACCATAGTTCAATAAGTCAGAAGAAGACATTGAAACATTTTCTCAAAATAATGAATGTTACAAAATTGTCACTTATTATCAATATTGAACACAGATCAGTATTTCAAAATTAGGCACTGAAACTCATTGAAAGTTCATATGTCTTCATGAACAATCTCACCAATACGCTAGAATTTTTTTTTTTTTTTTTTTTTTTTTGGGGGGGGGGGGGGTCAATTTTTTTCCTCTTTATATTTACTTTTTTTTTCAATTAAAGCATTTCAGTACCATTTTGAATTACCGACCTCTGCTGGGATTTTTTCATTGAAAGTTTTATTAGGCATCACGTCCAAGTTGTATCTTTAGCTTTTGCAGCAAGGTACACTGAAAGAAAAAGAAAATATATATAATCACTCAAGAGTATGATACTGATGTACACTGTATGTAAGTATACACAAAAGTTTAGAAACTGCTGATACATGTACATGTAGGCACATGGAGTAATTTTGTGGTACATTTTCTTGTACAACTACGCCAAATACATTCCACTTGCAGTTTTAATTTCATGAATTGTATGTGGTACATTTAGGAAATAATTGTTCATTTTGAAAAAATATATTGTAACAAGATCAGTTCACAGATACAAGATTTGCAATATTATTAGAAATTACCTATCATAATTTTATATAAATATATATATAAATATAACATACCTCTGACTGTATCAATATTATGAACAGCTAGGACAGGTAAGTTGTGCCGCTCCTTGCCTCTCCTTAAACCCTGACACCACAGCTATTCATTAGTTCTTGCCTTGTAAAAACAAGGCCAAGAACAGAATTCATGAGCGATCCTGAAATATATTGAAAATACATGCAAGATATATGAAACCTCAGGCAGTAATACACTTTTTAAATCACATCTTAATGTGTCAACACAGACTCTCCCAGAATTCTTCCATAATAAAGGAGGATTCATGTTTAAATTTGAGGTTAAACATATAACTTGTCATCGACAAAACCGTTAATTTCACAATACACACCAAGATTGTGGTTATACACTCCAACTTTCAGCACAATCTACCTAAATGAATTGTTGGCATTGAAGTAGTTTGCTCAAAAAATCAACTCTTAATGTTAAATCATTCACATTGTTTACATATAACATGTAAAAGGAGAAGATTCAAAGAATTTCATACTCAACCCCCCACCCCCCACCCCACCCATCTCTACTTGTTTAATGTTCACTGTTTATCAAGAATTATTTTGCTATGATGCAGCAAGATTAACACTGTTAAGGTTTGTTAGAAATTCATCAGTCACTTACAAATGTGTTATTTGTTCCACTCATGTATGGTGACCACACAAGTTATTATTAAAATCAACTCACCACGATAATCCTTAGCTTTAGCAGCATTATTTTCTGCATCGAACAGACCAACAGAAATAACTTTTACATCACTATACTCAACAGGGTGTTCTGTTAGAATCACAAGTGGTCTCATGGACTTTGTACCCTGTGGAGATAAACAGACAAAATTATAGTGCCAGTTACAACTCGACATACAATTTGTTCAGTGTCTTCTACAATGAAGTGTTACTTTCATACATGTCAGACTATAATTGATTGTTCTATTCTATTCTAAGCTTAGAGAAAACACAACTAATATTGCACAAAAAATATTACATAGGCCATCGTAACACCGTTCCATAAAGAGTGTAAAAACTTAAAGTATTACAATCAATCAATCTTTATTGCGTAACATCATGCTTTAGCGAGCATGGTAAAGCATACAAAGATAAGTAAATAAAATACAGAAAAAGTATGCATTCACTGCCATATTTGACACATCTCAGTCCATGTGTCGGAGTTCTCAGAGTGCATATTTCAAGAGCTAGGATCTACTGTGCTGTTCATGGCAATCAGTGTAAGGAAATCTCAGAAAAGGTTCAGTAAATTTAGACAGTGACAAAGTAATTCTACATTAAGGCTAAGAAAAAAATAAAGCAGTTAATCATGGATTTCTCGACTGCACAAGGCATGCAATACTGAGTAAATATTACTTACTTGGTCACTTTGGCGAGTGGAACACCACAATCCCGTCGTAAAATTCAGAAATAAACACGTATTTCCCGCTGTTATCGAGTTACTTGACAGGGAATTCACATTTTAAGGTTGCTGCTATAGGCATGTCATTTAAGAGATCTACTTTGGTCAACCATACCACCGGTACTTCCCTCTCTTTACACATGTTACATAAGGTTAACGGTCAATGACCAGGTTGGTTGTTTGTTAAATGTAAACTCCTCTGCTCATCCACCGTACGCATGTTCATTATAATGACAGCCTTCACGGAGAACTTACACCGTATTAAAATGATGCCTGTTGCGAATTATTTGGTTTTATGAGTGCAGTGATCAAGCAAAAGCAACACTGATCAAGCGAAACGCATGAATGTCTTCAAGCTTCTACTTCTAGTCCATGGCAAAATACTGAGACTCTAGAAGATTGCTGTAAAGGGGGGGGGGGGTACCTTGTAGTTCCATTTTATTTTTATTTTATTTTATTTTACTTTTTTAAGACTAGAAGATTGTTTTACAGGCGTTGGGGGGGGAGTAGCATGTAGTTCCATTTTATTTTTATTTTTTAACATTTTATTTTAACTTGTTCCATTTTATTTTTATTTTTTAACATTTTTTTAAGATTATAAGATTTTTTATAGGCGGGAGGGTATAGCTTGTAGTTCCTTTTTTATTTTTTTTATTTTTTTGAGAAACACTTACATTACACTAGATGAATCGCAACTCATTAGTCCAATTTATGAAAATACATGGGTTTAAAATTCAAATTCTGTTGGTAATTATTAATAATGACTTCTTTACTGTCATATTGACAAGGCTGGACTTTTGTACAAATTGGTAATTGCACTTTAAGTGCCAACAACTCGCAACTTCAAGTTCTATCCAAAGCTTTATATCAGTCAATGTTTTCTTCATGCCTCTGTCGATGGCTTGCTTTTTACTTTGCTCACATATGGCTGTTAATATTTCTGATAGCTATTATGTGGATGCCTGTTTTAGCCTTCACAACTTGTTACCTTACCCATCGAAGGCTGTGATAGCTTCGAAGGATAAGGGGGTTTAGCCTTCACATCTTTCTCAATGAGCCTTCTATAGCTGTGATAGCTATCGGAGGCTTAATTTTTACCTTAGCCCTCTGACTTAGCCTTCACAGTCTACCAGTCATTGACTGTGATAGCTATGAAGGTTTGGGTTAGCCTTCACATCTTGTTCACTTAGCCATCAATGACTGTTCAGCTTAGCCTTCAATAGCTGTGATAGCTATCGAAAGCTTATTTTTCACCAAAATTCAGTTTTGAGAGCTATCGGATAGCTATCCGAGAGCTTATTTAGCCCTCCAGTTTGGTGAGGGTTGGTGCCTTACATACGTGTATGTGACACCAGGTATCAGCTTGGTACCAGCATGACCAAGATCAATTGCTGAGCAGGGAAACTATTTGCTTACATCATTGTACAGTTGTTTAATCTGACAATTGGTTTTCTACTGACACAAGACTTCAATACTTATAACTGTCTGACTAGCTATATCTATCTAGTAACCAGTTCACTTTTCTTTTTCTCTTTCAGATCATGTCAAGGACAAATTTAATTGTCCTTACCAAAGGGTCAGGGATACCATCAAGGCAAAACTGAGCAACGAGAAAAAAAATGGCTTATAGAAGATCACAAAAACAGCTACCTCCAGCACTGCAAGCCTGAATTGTACTAATTATGTCAAGATCACAAAAATAGCTACCGCCAGCACTGTAAGCCTGAATTGTACTAATTATGTCAAGATACTTCTATTCTTGTCATTTGTTTGAATATTGTTTTATATTAATAAATCTTTTACATTTTAATAAATTAGTTCATTCAATTGTATGTATGATTTATCTCGATTGAGAGTTGCTTGATATATGGACTCATATAGTACCTGTAATGTACATTTCTGTGAGATCCAGATAGGACAAGTATGGGATTGTTATTACACTGTTATACGGTCCAGTTAGGACTAGTTTAGAATTTGTGTTGCATTCCCATGAGACTGCATGGTGTTATAGTAGGAATGGTATAAAACTGATGTAGGATTCCCATGGGACTGCTGCTGGACATGTATGGGATTGATATAGTATTCTCTTGGGACTGGTGTGGGATGCAGGTAAGACTAGTATGGGATTGATGTAGTATTCCCATAGGACTGGAGCAGCTAGGATACAGGTGTAACTGGTGTAGGATACAGATGGGACTAGTATGGGATTAATGTAGGATTCCCATAAGACTGGTGTGGGATACAGGTGGGACTTGTAGAACACTGCATAACAACATGTATGTAAGGGTACCTAAAGTGGCAAAATGGGACCGTAAAGAGGGACTCCAACTTTGTGCCAAACAGGCAAAGTAGGGCCGGAAGTGGGGTCGGTCCAACTTCACGATTTTCGATAGAGGCAGTACGCGTGTTGTCGAGTTGCCAGTAACGCATGTGACTGGTAAACAACACCTGTGTCTGGTTTAATACATATTCGTTTTACGCCTGCGCATTTTGCACACGTTACAATTTGTTATATGTTTGTGTGTATAGTTATTCACATCATGCACATGTGTCACTTGTACTTCACCTGCAGTGCTACTTCCAGTCACAGAATTGTCTGTGTTCCAGTCTAGATGTATACATCACGAGAGCGTAGTGCTAGCGCGAACCAGAGGTGCAAACTTTCACGGTAGGTTGACCCCTGTTCTTTAATCGACAAAAATGTACATGTGTCACTAATAGAAAAACTATGCGCATGTCTGGATCACAACAACTTGTGTGCTAAGGGACCGGACAGAATTTACTGTGGGGGGGGGGGGGAGAAATTATCTCTGACTTGGTTTTTTTCCTGGCCCCCCCCCCCCATCCACTGTGACCAAAATTTCACAGTCCCCCCCCCCCTTTCAAAAGTATAAAAATTTCATGCCCCCCCCCCCCCCCCCCCAAAAAAAAGGCACAATATCCTGCCCCCTACAATAACTAAAAAGAGTACAAATTTTTTTTTACTGTAGCACAACTGTAATATTTCTTTTGGTACTACTATTATGTTACTATTTCAGCCAAAACAACTTAGTACACATTACAAGGCCATGGTTTGTGCCACTTCTTCTTTGCTTTTCCACTATACATAGAACAATAGAACTCTGATGGAAATTTTCTTTGCAGGTCTAACATTCACAAGTGGTAAATTCAAACTTTCCAAGGAGTGTCCTGAAGCAGAAAAGTCATCATGGGAAAAGTATCTAATTCCCAATTGCCATACTGATCGCTTGAAATATTTCAATGAAGTAACCAAGGACATATATGAGAGTGCCTATGGAGCAAAGCAGTCTAAATTCATGGAGTGCTTGAACACCCAAAGGGCTTTTCGCTGGAAAACAAATCAAAAGATGACAAAATTAGGAAAACAAATCGAAATGATAGATAGTGAATTTTTGAACAGATACGTTACACTGCCTGTTGATCTGAATGTGAAGGATATTACCAGAGTCACAAAGGACGTGCTACAAGATCTTCAGAATTCACATAAAAGTCTAGAAGAACTACATGATCTTTTAGAAAACAGGAGAAGGGAACTGTTTGATGACAATCACAGTGAGCAGCCATTTGCTGGTAGTGAAAACAAATATATAACAAGTAAACTTGATACGCTGAAACATTGGCTTGGTTTAGTGAAAGCCAAACAAAATGATGTTTCTAATACAAGTGACATCATTGCAAGAAGATTCCCACAGAATGAAGTTGTTGTTAGCGAACAACACAGGAAGACAAGGAGAAAGAAGGAAAATAAAAGAAAAGTAAGAAGAAGGAAAGAGAAAAGAACAATTAGTCAAGCAAAAAGACTGTTGTTAACTGTTTTTAGTGAGCAACTTGTGGATAAGGTTGTAGGAAAATACGGCCAGAAGGCAACTACCAAAGTTAGTGCAAAGTCACTGATGAAAAAACACTTAACACCACGCAGACATCTAAATGCTTTACAATATTTAGTACAGATAGATGCATTTGATGATGCTGAAGAGGGAAATAGTTTAATTTCACTGGTTTTAGATAGAAAGAAAGACAAGTCTTGCCTCACATCTTCAGACTCTAGTGAGTCTGAGAGTGAAACTCAAGAATAGTGTCAAGGAAAGAAATAATACACCTATCTAAATTAATCTGGCCAGACGTTTTTGTATTTACATTTTTCACCAAAAGGTCACTTTTTAATCACATAAATTACAGGTCCAATGCTAGTATATATATATATATATATATATATATATATATATATATATATATATATATACATATATATATATATATATACATATATATATATATATATATATATATATATATATATACATATATATATATATATATATATATATATATATATATATATATATATACACACACATATATAGCATAGGACCTGTAATTTATGTGATATATATATATATATACTCAACATATACAATATGTCTATACTGGAGCAAACAGTGCTCAATACATATACATGTAGAGCGCCTGAGCGGTATAACTATTAAAAATAGTACAGTATCAAGTAAGATACACAGGAGCCGTTACACAGTGTTTCATGCTTACACAATCATCCGATGATTGTGTAAGCATGAAACACTGTGTAACGGCTCCTGTGTATCTTACTTGATACTGTACTATTTTTAATAGTTATATATATATATATATACATATGTATCCTTGATGGTAATTACACACTGAACCTGTTTCCACAGTGCTAAAATGTATATGTATGTATGTATACATATGTGTGTGTGTGAACAACTTGGAGTATATAAGAGTAATTCAGGGTGTATCAAATTAATCTTGAGAAGTGTTTTTATGCTTCACTAAATAGGTACATACAAACGTACACACTTCCATTTTAATACATAAATGAAAGTGGAGACATTCAATATTAAAGGCGATATCAAGTGCTATCTCATGCAATGCTAAATTTTCTAACATATTAATTTTTTTCAATGACAAAATATTTTGCGGCCCCCCTATCAAACCATGAGAATTGTCATGCCCCCCCCCCCCCCTTCAAGCCTCCCATTTTTTTCATGGGCCCCCCAATTTCTCCCCTCCCCCCGCCGTAAATTCTGTCCGGTCCCTTAGAATGAGAGGTAGCTACTCCATTACCGATTATGTCTCATCTTTGCCGATAAAATGAGTGGATACGGAAGAATACACGGTGATTATACACCCCGTCGCAACCATTAATAGCAACGCGCAACACTTGTTTGCAAGAAATGTATGGTTGGATGAACGACATACAAAACACAGTTGTAAAATTTCATGAAACGTACACCTCAGAGGGTGGGTAAGGAGAGTTGTACCCAGGACAGTATATAAAGATTGTTTTTGACAAATTACAGATTACGAAGATAATATATTCATTTTTACAAATTGCGGATATTACATACAAGATTTTACGATTTACAGAATTAACAAAATACTTCGGTGCAGTAAAAATCCGATTAGGTCTTACAGTAACAATACTAACACTGGTAATTTCGCACTGTGTTGAAAACTTGCTTGTACTGTGTGTGTGTGAGATGTTTACCAAATCATCAAGTTATAAGTTGTTCACCCAAAAATATAACTATTATTTTCGATGATACTTGTTTGGCTATATTGTGCATGTCGGGGGGGGGGGGGGGGGGATGGTGCTGAATGGATGAAAGTTCAAAATAGGCTATGAGATCATGGCCCCTTTGGGACAGGGTAACCTGGTGTACGTTATGTCCTTATGTCCAGTATTCTACTATCAATTTGTGATGAAAGGTATCCATGTCCGTGAAAGTGGTTTTGTCAATTTTGTGAACACAACTGTCAATCATCACATGTAGCGTCAAACACATTAAGATAATCCATAGGACTTACTAAGAGGCTGCCATACAAAGGGATGATTGACACAAAGATGCACAAAAGGGTGGCCCATGGCCGTATCAAACGATGGGCCGCTATATCCATTGGGCATTGAATTGATTTGCGTCGGGAGGATTCTAAGTTTGCTGTCATTGATATATTAAAACTTGTTTTACCTCATTTTTTATGCGTACTAAGAGTAAACGAAATGGGAAAATAGACCAAATTGGGAGTAAACCAAATGGCTAAATGAAGTACAAAAAGAAACCCGGGTTTACTTTACGACTTTTGTTTTAACATTTTAAGTGCGCATCTGACATGCGTGGTGCAGGGACATTATACCGATTTTGTGGTCAAGTAATACAGAAAATCAATTGAAGAAATCTAGAATCTAGATGACCAAGATCACATATTGTTTCAATCGCAGTGATTTGTACGAAACCAAATCGTCATATCAGACCGAAGTAAACTTTTACCTGACCATTTACACTGATTAAAGAGGGTGATTTGACATTGTCATTTATTTTTAATGTCGGCTGAGCATTTGTTCATCGCAAAATCCCTGTAAACACCCGATTTCCATGCAAGGCACATAAATGTGTAAAGCGATACTAAGGACGCCAGATACTGCGGTGTATTTGACCATTTACATCGGCATTTTCGCACTTTGACATTTTATTGATTATTGGTTTTATTGATTTTTGTATGCCTCATTGCTAATGTGAATATTCATGTCATTATTAAAGTGTAGGTGTTTATGCATAACAATCATTGTTTAGATTCCTATAAAAAAGTTTCATTCTCTGGGAGAGACCTCATTCGAGATGGAGAGCTTACCAGTTAAACATTGTGAACAAGTGGGCAAAGCTGACGAAGCACGTTCAAACTTTCAACAATCAAACGAAAATGGAAGTTGTCGTTATGGCAACATACGTAGACCCCATCTCACACCACCGAAAGTATCTTACATATGGTACCGATTCATTGAGAGCCGCCATTTTAGCCAATGCGGACCAGTTAATAACGAGATCTAACACTGAAGAAGTTAGAGAAGACATCGTTTCCCAGGCAACAGAAGTCAATTTGCCAGATTTAAGGCTTATAGCACCTGGGTCTCTCAACCAAATGCGATTTAAGAACCTCCAGATCCTGTTGCCGGAACTGGTCAAAAGAACCGAACGGAGGGGACAGCCACTATGGGGAAATGCACAGAAATCGTGAAGTTGGACCGACCCCACTTTGCCTGTTTGGCACAAAGTTGGAGTCCCACTTTGCCACTTTAGGTACCCTTACATACCTCATAACAATTTTGAAAATCTGAAAAGTATGTGGGATTTTATTACCATCCAAGTATTCTTCTGTAGCTAACACCTGCTCATTTGCAATCTTAACACCCAACACATTTTCTGAACAACCAAACCAAGTGGTTATTTTGGTAATTATTTGTTCACTATCACTGCATGTAGTACTTTTAACTTTTATTACATATCTTTCAACCATCTAACATACAGCAAAATACAATTAGATTTTAATAGAATATTGGGAAATATAGTGTAACCTTGAATGTTGTAGATCATTATTTACTCAGGATAGGTAAAACATTTGTATAGTGTAACCTTGACTGTTGTAGATCATTATTTACTCAGGATAGGTAAAACATTTGTATAGTGTAACCTTGACTGTTGTAGATCATTATTTACTCAGGATAGGTAAAACATTTGTATAGTGTAACCTTGACTGTTGTAGATCATTATTTACTTAGGATAGGTAAAACATTTGTATAGTGTAACCTTGACTGTTGTAGATCATTATTTACTCAGGATAGGTAAAACATGTGGCTGTTATTTTTTCAGACATTCCAAACTTATTAGAGATAATTGAAGGCATAAAAGAGAAAAATACAAAGATACAGACGCCATTAGATTTAGGCACTAGAAATGAAGAGCATGAGGAAATGGTAAGTGCTGACGTGTAGAAATTATCACTTTCATTTATTTATCCTCATCAATGTTTTGCTACCTAGGGTGGCACATGAGTAAACATTTCCTCACTCATTTTACTGGGGTTCACACCTAAATTATTAGTAACTATGCAAGTTTTTAGTCCTGGAAAACCCTAGAAAATTGAGTGTCCATTGTTGTTTAAAAATTTTGGGTGTCCCCTGTGATGGGAAAGGGAGAGTTCAGTCTTTTACAACATGTACAATGTGTGCATCATGGTACAAGTTGAAATTCACTAGTGAAATCAACCTTCAGACATTCTCTCAAAACTATAAACCTCTTCAACTGCTAATAACTGTTTTTCTTTCTCATTTTATTTAATACACATTACCTTGAATTCACATTTCCATGAACTATTTCTGTATCCACTCTTCCTCTGCGCTTCGAGCTCTTCGGAGATGAGGCGCATTACAAATCATCTTATTATTATTATAATACATATTTGCACATGAATTTTTGAATTTCCATGGGTCTCAATTTTTTTTGTTTCTCAAAACATTAAATTTAAAACGGGACAAAAACTCATCAATACAAGCGACCAGATTACTTTGAACGGTCTAGAACAAAGCAGATTAACTTTTGAAAATTGGAAAAAAATTGCCCCATTACAAACACTTCGAACAGAGCCCATTGTGATGAACTGGTTTTTTAAAATTACTATTGCCTCGTAAGTGAAAGGTTAAGAAACAGAAATTCCCCATCAAACACTAACTATTCTTGTCAAGGTTACTCATATTTACAAGTCATCTTTTCTGCTGAGCTTGGTTATACTACTTTCATTCAATTTACATCACATGCTTTCCTTTGCTAATTCTTTCTTCCGTAGTGTATTTAAAAGATGAAACAAAGTGCACTGATGAAAAGGCGGTGAAAATGTGCATTACACAATTGTTAAATACCGAAAGCAAACGATACAGATGTGAAAGTTAATTCAATATCAAATTCAATTAACATGTTTTTATTTCCTTGTTTGGCGCAAGTGGTGAGTGCCTTTCCCAAACGACCCCTGCATGACAATAACATTCCAAGGTATTTATAGTAACTTACACAGGTAATCTTTTTACCAGCATAGAACCATTTTTCTTTTTAGGCTAGGGTGCCTCCTCCCTTGAATACAACTATTTTTTTTGTCTAGATTGACTGTAAGTTTCAATTTCAAACAATAACATTGCGAAGTGTTAATAAGTCTTCGTAAGCCATAGGTATATAGTTGTGTGGGAGACAACACGATTAATTTTTCTTAATTGTGTTGCTGCAAACGTGGCAGTTGCCATAACTCCCGATCCCCACACCTATGCAGCCCATTACTGTTATTATTCTGTAACACATGAAATTCACTCTTTGAAAGATTTTGGTATAGTGGGGCTGCCTGGTTGAAGGATGGCCTATAGAAACCTATAGAGACATCTATAGGCTGGCCTATAGAAACCTATAGGATAGCCTATAGACATCTACATGTATAGGCTGGCCTATAGACACCTATAGGCTTTCGTTAAGATCCCCCGCTAAAGGGCACACTTTCTCGGATTCAAACACACACGCGCCGACTCGAGTTGCTGTTGCGTTTTGTGAGCACGTCCCGTCGTCTGTCATGGAGTCTGTTCTGTCAGATTTAGGTCTGTCAGCTTTGACAGCACGTTTCTTGACAGAGGGAGTCACTTTCTCTCATGCGCTCAACATGACTGAGGAAAATTTAATAAGTTTTGGTGTCAGAAGATTGGGTGACATTTACATCTAAATAATTGATGATCACAGATATTGATTTACCATAATTTTATATTCTGTAGACAATAGTATTTTTTTGTTTAAACATGTTTCTTTGTTAGTATCCATCAAATTATGATTTATATGTTCATCTATTCTATACCCTGTGTTAGAAATCTCTTGTATATTTGAGGTTAGCTAATAACAAAGATTACAGCATCTCTAATTAACTAACTCATTCTTTTTCATGTGTTGGTTACTTGTAATTGTTGTTTTTTTCATTTGCATTTTAGGTTCAATTTAATGAAAAGCTCGAAATCAATGAGGAAGTTGTAAAGAAGTGTTGTCATGGAAGTCCAAAACAACTTATGAATGACCTGATGGTAGTTTTTTTCTCCAGAGAACAGATGGCGACCTCCTCACTCACCGGGAAAGTTTCCAATGCCCATGCTGACAAGGTTGCCAAAGAAAGACTGCCAGCCAACAAAGTTGATGCTATACTTGGTAGGTACAATATTAGTTTGTCATTCTTGTTACAAAGCGTCCATTACGTTACAGGTTAGGTGAACAGTAGAAACCACATATAAGTTTACTGTTTGTGATATCTCTATTTTTATTAGTATAATATAGTGGCTCACAAGAGTTAAATTAATGTGACATTCATCAATGTAGCTTTAACCAAGACTTGCGATCAAGTTCAATTCACACAGTTTTTTTAAACTAAAATATGACAAAGCTTTGTTTTGCAATTTGTAATCCGTCAGGAAAAAAGTCAATACAATGTACTTTGTTTGATATTCAACTTTACAATCTTAGACATTACAATATTGTGATCTATTCTATCAAAAGCTATACTAGAATCTAGGAAACAAACTTTGATTATGTGCCAGGGTTTACCTAGTTGGTCTACCACAATGTTTGAATCAAGTCAACCATAGTTATTAATGTTGACAATATTTTCATAGAAAGTGAAATTTGCTCAGAGAGTTCTGAGAGACATGGTCATAAAAAAAAATATCACACACTGAGTCTTCCAATTAAGAAATTGGCAAATGTAATTGTCTTGGTGATGCTCTCCTTTATATGCCTTTTAGAACCAGACTGTGATTTGATTGTATTTCTTTCTTTACAGATTATGTTGAGGAGACTTTTAAAAAAGATCGAAAAGAAGTCAAAAAATATATACAGGCAAAAGTAAACAATGAGGAGAAGATGTATAAAGTACAACAGAGAAGAAAACATGGATTACATATGGAATTACCATAAAATTATTACTGAAGTTAGATTAAAGTTAATATTGAAATTTTCCTTTCTGTTTTTTTTAATATTGCAATTTGTCTTCTTCTTTTTTTTGAGAATTAAAATGAGTTGAATGGTAGTATTTTGGTATCATGCTTATCATTTTGAGCAAGTGTTGCAGGTGCAAACCTAATCTGGCAGTTGATATGATTGGCGTGTGGTTACGTTTTCCAATGGGGGTTAAATAGGCATAATATAGTATTGCTATTGGAATCTTAAAAGATCTAAAAGTATTCCTTTAGGCATCATATAGGTATCCTTCAGCATTCCTAAATTTAGGAGTGCTAAATTAAAATGATTCCTATAGGAATGCTAAGTGATTCCTTTAGGAATGCTAAAGGATTCCTTTAGGAATGCTAAAGGATTCCTATAGGAATAGGGGCCAAAATACTAATAATCTTTTAGGAATTCCTATAGGATTCCTAAAAGTTATAATCCTTTAGGATCCTATAGGATCCTATAGGAACATTTCATAAGGGATTTAAGAAGTTGGTGCAGAGAAGCTTTGGGGCGGGCAGGGAGCTGGCAGGGGTCCAACTCGTGCGGCAACTGTGACGTCTAGATCGAGATCTATCCGTAACTACGCCAGATGTCCAATCTGAAAGAAACTTTACATCTCCAAAAGTACTTGGTCAGGGAGTCTGAAACTGGCAGCATATTGTGGCGAAATAACAACATCATCTGGTGGGCAATTGAATAAACATTCGAAAAATGTAGTTATGCAAATACCCTATCAACCATGACCACGCCCATAGCAGCGGGAACTGTGTCACTATCAGTGACTTGTTGTTATTAACAGACATGGACAAGTTTCACTTTAAACTATAATTTGTTTAGATAGTATGTAGGTTGACTTTAAAAAGGGTAAAAATGATATTGCATATGGCAATAAATAATAATCAAAGGAATTATGATTAATATGACCACATTTAGAGAAGTACCTTGAAACTTCCTGTACTGTTGTACTGAGTTATTAGTTTCATCTAGCAGATGCATGCGTTTGACTACTTTTATTCATTTTTTCTGGCAATTATATTTTTTACATCAGTAGTCTTTACCATCTGGTAAATCTATTTTAATATCATCAGTGTTATGTAGTATTTTGGCCAGTGGTCTTATTATCATCAGTGTTATGTAGTATTTTGGCCTGTGGTCTTAATATCATCAGTGTTATGAAGTATTTTGGCCTGTGGTCTTAATATCATCAGTTTTATGTAGTATTTTGGCCTGTGGTCTTAATATCATCAGACTGGTGTTATGTAGTATTTTGGCCTGTGGTCTTAATATCATCAGACTGGTGTTATGTAGTATTTTGGCCTGTGGTCTTAATATCATCAGTGTTATGTAGTATTTTGGCCAGTGGTCTTAACATCATCAGACTGGTGTTATGTAGTATTTTGGCCTGTGGTCAATTAAAGGGTTGGCTGTGTTAAGGGTTTTCGGGATGGAATATGTATGGGATTTTGCAACAAGTACATTACCTATCAAATTGTTCTCTTTTTCCCCACAGGTGCAGTTGTAATAATTGCGATGTCATGTCAACAGTGAGGGAATGTGTTTGCTGCAGAGAGACTGTCGCTATTCAAGAAAAAATGCAAGAAGTTCAGGGCGAAGTGACGTGCATCACACAGCATCCCGGCTTCTCAACTGTTTGTCTCGATGTGTGGGTCCTGCAGACAGCATACTATCAGTACAGACAGCTTTATAGAAATAACCACTCAAATGATAATGGGGAACATCTGAATGAGTATAGGACAATAAGTACAAATTTAAAAAAAATTATTGACTTTATTTTTTATGATAAACAGTCACATGTAGCACACTCATTAATTTAACATTATACAAATCTTCTCTTCTCTTTTCAAAGGCGTTACAGATATGTGGCATACCGACAACTTGTAAGGTGGTGTTGGGGCTATCTTGGCAAGGATATCAGAGTCGTGTTGCCAGCCTGTGCCGTAATAGCTATACAGAGACGTTTCACATCAGACACATATAGAGGATTTTCTTCACCAGCGCTCCAGTCTTGATAGATTTTCCCTACAGTTTTCTCTACACATACTCATTTACAATAATATATCAGAAACGGTCATGCAAATAGTCTTAATTTTTATACAGGACACGGTTAAACACAAATTCTTTCTTGACCAACACATTTTCTGTTTGTCGCAGTCCTAACGGCACATAATTAGAGGAAACACCTTTAAAAAGTAATGTATTTGAGTCTCTTTTTTTGTACTTTCATGTAATAAATTCTGAAGTTTCAGAGAATCCATATTACGAATATTCTTTCCATACTGTGTTTTAGTGTTCCAAAACAACAACAACAATAAAAGTAGTATTGCATGTAACAATGTTTAGAGGATGACAACAATCAATAGTGATACAACTTATCTGGCAAACATCACTAATTGATTCCGCATTCAAATATGTAAGTATATCAGCTAGTATTTTCGGGTGTTTTCAGACTACCGTTATCCCGTAATGAAAATAAGTTTAACAAGTCATTCAGAATGACATAGTCCCCGCTATAATTGGGTTTTAAGGAATTATCACTACTCTGATCACGCAACAACATTTGTGAACCTAAAACAAACAGACTTAGATATGTTGTGTGTGCTTGTTGGACATAGAATATGCCTACAACAATAAAGGATTGGTTGGGTATGGGGGATCATATCACGATGAAAATGGAGTCTGAGTTATGGCTTTGGACATGGAAAATTCACAAACAAAATGGCTTCCAGGCAGCCATCTTGGATCGTATCACGACGAAAATGGATATGCACATGTATGTCATAGAACACTGTCCTAATACCAACTTTGAATGAGATCTGTTTAAGCATGTCTGAGTTATGGCTTTGGACATGAAAATTCGCAAACAAAATGGCTGCCAGGCAGCCATATTGGATCGTATCACAACGAAAATGGATATGCACATGTATGTCATAGAACACTGTCCTAATACCAACTTTGAATGAGATCTGTTAAAGCATGTCTGAGTTATGGCTCTAGACTGGGAAAATTCGCAAACAAATTGACGTGCATATGTATGCCATAGTATGTTGCCCCTGTACCAAGTTTGAAAAAAATCGGTCCAGGTATCTCCAAGAAACAGCTGCAGACGGACGGACGGACGGACGCATGGACGCACGGACAGACGGAACCCGTTCCGGACTTCGTCTGCGGGAACTAACCACACTAAGTCTAATTTGAATGTACAGCATTTTTAATTTAA
Organism: Glandiceps talaboti; assembly: GCF_964340395.1. Taxonomy (NCBI): domain Eukaryota; kingdom Metazoa; phylum Hemichordata; class Enteropneusta; family Spengelidae; genus Glandiceps; species Glandiceps talaboti. Next base: position 20,078,695 of record NC_135562.1, on the reverse strand, counting down.
GAATTCAAATCAAAACATCACATTTGTTTCCAGTTTACTGTTGCAAAGTACTTATATGTCAGTTATATTGATTCTTTGAACAATGAAGTGTACATGTACATGTGTATATTCACTGGGGAATAATGTAACATTAAATTATCATGTATACAGCCAAAGCAATTTTGACCACTGTGGACGTTTCATTGTCTATATTTTTGGGCACTGCACCAGTGGCGACCAGACGTGCATTCATGGTCTCTGTGTCCATCGCAATCTTTTAACTGTATCGACTTCAAAACCGGCTGTTTTATGTGCTGTTATAGTTCGTAGTATTGATGTGAAGTGTACCACGATGTCTATGAAGATTTTTAAAGCTTATGTGGTAGTTACTGTGTGTTTTCTTGCCACAGAGTATGGAGTGCAGGCCTCGATGTGACAAAATGGTGGCGGGAACAGAGACAATGGCCCCACGTCAGTTCGCATAATATGCTACAGCCATGAGTTAATTACTACGTTTAAATCATATACAGTTATTAGCGACCTTACTCTCCAGAACATGCAAAGTGAAATGAAAGCAAACAGAGAGGGAAATCCTGATGATATCAATGACAGAAATTACACAGGGAAAAGAAGAAAACGAGGTGGTCTCAAGAGAAGACTCAAACAAAACTAAGACAAGACTTCCACTTCCCTCGATAATTCTCCCCAATGTAAGTTCTATCCGACCAAATTTGAATAACAACTTCGATGAATTGCAAGCCAATGCTTGTTTCATGAACGAATTCAGAGATGCATGCCTTTTATGTTTAACTGGAACTTGGTTATGTGACAAAGTAAGTGACAATTAATAGTATGGTCATTAATGGTTTTGGTATTCCAATCCAGATGGACAGGGATAAGACCCTCAGTGGAAAATCGCATGGAGGGGGAGTGTGTATATATGTGAATGAGAAATGGTGTAGTAGAAGCAGTGTTACTATCAGAAAGGAATTGTGTACTTCGGACATCGAACTTCTCTCTGTGTCTCTTAGGCCAAGATACCTGCCTCGTGAGTTTGGACAAATATCATTAACTGTTGTCTATATTCCACCATCTGCTAAAGTTTTACGTTCAGCCTCAAAGATTGCTGATACAGTACAAGCTCTACAGTCTATCTGTCCAGACGCACCCAACTTTATTTTCGGTGATTTCAATTCCTGTACCTTAAAATCGAGTTTACCTAACTTCAAAGAGTATTGTTTCATGCCCAACTTGCCAGAACAATAAGTATACCCTTGATTTATGTTATGGGAATTTCCCAGCTGCATACAAAGCTACGTCTCTGCCACCTCTAGGAAATTCTGATCACAACACCGTACATCTGCTTCGTGCATACAGACCCAAAATTAAAACTGAAAGAACTCTCAAGAAAGAATTTTAAGTGTGGTCATCGGACAGTGAAGAACAGCTTAGCTGTTTTGAGAGTACAGACTGGAATTTACTCATTCCTGTGCGTTCTGTAAAAATATTTCAAAATAATAAACCATGGATATCAAAATCTCTCAAAAACACTCTGAACAAAAAAAGATCGCTTTTCAATAAAATGACCATGCTGAAAGGAAACGTGTGCAACTGAAACTTTGCAAAGAAATATGTGACGCCAAGAAACGTTACAGAGATAAAATAGAATCACAGTTTCAAACTGGTAATATATACGTGACGCATGGAAGGGACTTAAATCTTTAACTGGACTGAACAAAGCAAAGTCCACCATTTGTAACTTATCGATAAGGGACCAAGAAAGAAAGGCAAATGAACTAAATGAGTTTTAATGTCACTTTGATATTCACGATTTTGGAAAGGAAATAGATAACATCAGGTTAGATCTTGAGAGTAAATAATAATAAGAAAATGAATTTGAAATCAGTGATAAACGAGTTAAGTCTATTTTAAGAAACTAATTAGATAAGCTATGGGTCCTGATAATATATGTGGTAGGTTACTGAAGGTCTGTGCATCACAATTAGCTAGTGTTTTCAGTACATTGTTCAATTGGTCGTACAATGATCATACGATACCAACCATTAGGAAAACATCTATCATCTGTCCGGTCCCTAAAACTTCCAAGGCATCGTCACTTAACGACTATACCGTCCTGTAAGGAAAACTTGAATGTTAAGAAAACTAAAGAGATGGTTATTGACTTCAGGAAGGACCCTAAGGCAGTGCCCGAACTTTTTATTGACAATGTTAAAGTTGAACGGGTGACTGAATATAGATATTTAGGTACAATCTTGGATAATAAGTTAAATTTCAAGGCCAACACAGATTTCATTCACAAGAAATGTCAATCTAGAGTTTACTGATTACATAAATTGAGGGCACTAAATGTAAATGCCAAGGTATTCCAGACATTCTATCTGAATTTTATCGAGTCAGTTTTAACATTTTCTTTTTTGTGCTAGTTTGATAGTATAGGGACTACCTACAAGAATGTCTTGAACAAGATTGTAAATGTGTGTAGTAAAGTAGTGGGCGGAAAGCAGACTAATTTGAATGAATTGTTTACATCTCGTATACAAAAAAAGCTAGGAAAATGGTAAATGACAAGGCCAAATTATGTCCCAACACTTTGAACTTCTGCCATCATGGTGACGATTTCGTGTCCCAAAATTCAGAACAGTCAGAACCAAGTCAAGTTTTGTGTCCACTTCAATAAGACTTTTAAACCAAACTTAATGCACTGCTTTGTTTTTATCATTTTATCTGACCTACAGAGGTGAAAGATCATATTTCATTTTAAAGACATTAACAGTGTGTACATTTTATTTCAATTTGTATTTATTGTATCTTTATTTTACTATGTGTTTAATGTATGGATCCATGTCACTGTAATTTCTCTACATGAGATAATTAAGTTTTCTTGTATCTTGTATATTACGTTCTGATTTTTTAGTCAGTGAACAGTTGTTCAAATTTTTTTGTGAAAATGGCAATTATACAACTTATTCATACACTTGCAGATTAACCTTTCAGTTTGTTGTATCAAGAATTATTAAAAATGAAGATTGAAGAATTGCTTACAAATGTCTATTCACTAATGTCTTCTTTTCATACATATCAAACATTTCTCTTCAATAAAATAGATCGAAGATGTTGAGAAACATTTCAATACGATCATGAGACATACCGGTATTAGCAGTAACACAGAACAAGTACCATACTATGTAAGACGGCACATTGCCATGAGACAAAATAATTGCATTGAAAAGAAAGAAGGATTTGGAGAAGACCAAATTAGTCTAGAGGTTTGTATTGTCTTTAAATCTTCTACAAGATTGAAGTATTCTAGGACTATGCACACAATCTTGATTCTAGTACTATGTTGAGGTCATTGCATACCTTATATGTAGCATTAGAACAGACATTGTTAAAATAGTTGATTGCATAGTAGAGATTTCTCAAATATTTTCCATAAGTATAATTCTAATATTGGAGTTAATCATTTGTACATGTAAGTGACAGTGAAGTACATGTATTCAGTAAGCAGAAGTTGTACCTTACTGTAATTAACACTATTCAGCTGATGTAGGGCATTGAAACTGATGTGTAATCTTGGCTTCTTAGTTAACATGAACCAAATGATTTCATTTTGTGCAAAGTTGATTTTCTCTTCAATGTTTGACAAGAGTACCAAGAGGAATATGAATGTGCCAAGTGACATTGAAATAGAGCAGAGCAGGGTCAATTTTAGTTTACATGTTATGTTTTCAATAGAGAAATTCAAAGTTGAATTGTTTTTATTTTTGAGCAATATTTTGAAGATATCTGCTCTGCACTGCTTTGTTTTTATCATTTTATCTGACCATAGTACAGAGGTGATAGATCATATTTCATTTTAAAGACATAAACAGTGTGTACATTTTATTTTGTATTTATTGTATCTTTATTTTATTATGTGTTTAATGTATGGATCCATGTCACTGTAATTTCTCTACATGAGATAATGAAGTTTTCTTGTATCTTGTATATTACGTTCTGATTTTTTAGTCAGTGAACAGCTGTTCAAATTTTTTTGTGAAAATGGCAATTATACAACTTATTCATACACTTGCAGATTAAGCTTTCAGTTTGTTGTATCAAGAATTATTGAAAATGAAGATTGAAGAATTGCTTACAAATGTCTATTCACTAATGTCTTCTTTTCATACATATCAAACATTTCTCTTCAATAAAAATAGATGAAAGATGTTGAGAAACATCTCAATGCCATAATGAAACATATTAGCAGTAACACAGAACCAGAACCGTATTATGTCAGACGGCACAATGCCATGACACATAATAATTTTATTGAAAAGAAAGAAGGTTTTGGAGATCAAATCAGTCTAGAGGTTTGTATTGTCTTTAAATCTTCTACAAGATTGAAGTATTCTAGGACTATGCACACAATCTTGATTCTAGTACTATGTTGAGGTCATTGCATACCTTATATGTAGCATTAGAACTGACATTGTTAAAATAGTTGATTGCATAGTAGAGATTTCTCAACCATTTTTCATAAGTATAATTCTAATATTGGAGTTAATCATGTGAAGATTGAAGAATTGCTTACAAATGTCTATTCACTAACGTCTTCTTTTCATACATATCAAACATTTCTCTTCAATAAAATAGATGAAAGATGTTGAGAAACATCTCGATGCCATAATGACAAGTAATAACACAGAGATGAAAAAAAAACATTACCATGTCAGACGGCACATTGCCATGATTTATTATAATTATAAAGAACAGAAAGAAGGTTTTGCTGAAGATCAAATCAGTCTAGAGGTTTGTATTGTCTTTAAATCTTCTACAGATTGAAGTATTCTAGGACTATGGCACAAAATCTTGATTCTAGTACTATGTTGAGGTCATTGCATACCTTATATGTAGCATTAGAACTGACATTGTTAAAATAGTTGATTGCATAGTAGAGATTTCTCAAACATTTTTCATAAGTATAATTCTAATATTGGAGTAATAATCATTTGCAAGTGATAGTGAAGTACATGTATTCAGTAAGCAGAAGTTGTACCTTACTCTACTTGCACTATTCAGCTGATGTAGGGCATTGAAACTGATGTGTAATCTTGGCTTCTTAGTTCACATGAACCAAATGATTTTATTTTGTGCTAAGTTGATTTTCTCTTCAATGTTTGACAAGTTTTCTTGTATCTTGTATATTACGTTCTGATTTTTTAGTCCGTGAACAGCTGTTCAAATTTTTTTGTGAAAATGGCAATTACAAATGTATACAACTTATTCATACACTTGCAGATTAAGCTTTCAGTTTGTTGTATCAAGAATTGTTAAAAATGAAGATTGAAGAATTGCTTACAAATGTCTATTCACTAATGTCTTCTTTTCATACATATCAAACATTTCTCTTCAATAAAATAGATGGAAGATGTTGAGATACATCTCAATGATATAATGAAACATACCGGTATTAGCAGTAACACAGAACCAGAACCATATTATGTCAGACGGCACATTGCCATGAGACGTAATAATTTTATTGAAAAGAAAGAAGGTTTTGGTGAAGACCAAATCAGTCTAGAGGTTTGTATTGTCTTTAAATCTTCCACAAGATTGAAGTATTCTAGGACTATGGCACAAAATCTTGATTCTAGTACTATGTTGAGGTCATTGCATACCTTATATGTAGCATTAGAACAGACATTGTTAAAATAGTTGATTGCACAGTAGAGATTTCTCAAACATTTTCCATAAGTATAATTTTAATATTGGAGTTAATCATGTGTACATGTAAGTGACAGTGAAGTACATGTATTCAGTAAGCAGAAGTTGTACCTTACTGTAATTAACACTATTCAGCTGATGTAGGGCATTGAAACTGATGTGTGATCTTGGCTTCTTAGTTAACATGAACCAAATGATTTTATTTTGTGCAAAGTTGATTTTCTCTTCAATGTTTGACAAGAGTACCAAGAGGAATATGAATGTGCCAAGTGACATTGAAATAGAGCAGAGCAGGGTCAATTTTAGTTTACATGTTATGTTTTCAATACAGAAATTCAAAGTTGAATTGTTTTTATTTTTGAGCAATATTTTGAAGATATCTGCTCTGCACTGCTTTGTTTTTATCATTTTATCTGACCATAGTACAGAGGTGAAAGATCATATTTCATTTTAAAGACATAAACAGTGTGTACATTTTATTTTGTATTTATTGTATCTTTATTTTAATATGTCTTTAACGTATGGATCAATGTCACTGTAATTTCTCTACATGAGATAATTAAGTTTTCTTGTATCTTGTATATTATGTTCTGATTTTTTAGTCAGTGAACAGCTGTTCAAATTTTTTTGTGAAAATGGCAATTATACAACTTATTCATACACTTGCAGATTAAACTTTCAGTTTGTTGTATCAAGAATTATTAAAAATGAAGATTGAAGAATTGCTTACAAATGTCTATTCACTAACATCTTCTTTTCATACATATCAAACATTTCTCTTCAATAAAATAGATGGAAGATGTTGAGAAACATCTCAATGCCATAATGAAACATAGAGTCCAACATTAGTCTAATAATGGGAAGAAACCCATATTTTCTTTGATTGTATTATCCAGGAATGCAACATTAGTCAATAATGGGAAGAAACCCATATTTTCTTTGATTGTATTTTCCAGGAGTGCAACATTAGTCAATTAAACAAGTGGACAAAACCAAGTGTACAGTGTTCAATATGCAAAATGTAGGAATATATACTGTGTGTGACCTTTGACACTGAACAGATGTTTCAAGTGACCAAGATGGGGTAAGTCTTTCTACATTTGAAACAAATTTACATGGAGATCATTGCAGAGACGATCATGGTGATATTTATTGACTGCGATTCTGATCTTGATTACACAGATAACAAAATGGCAATTATGGTCATGGTGATAAATGCACAAATGATAAGTCAGACCCAACTGAAATTTGCATTTCTGATACAAGTTCTGCAAGAAATAAGAATTTTAGCATCAAACCAATTTACAGGGGCCATGCAATTGTCAGTCTCAGTAAGCATGCTGTAACACGTCCACTCTATTACTGGTACTCAGCTTTATTGACTTTGATTAGTTTACATTGTTTAGAAACTTATTCCTGGCATAAAAAGTATATTTCATTTTTAGAAGTTCTTTTCTGAACTTGAATCAAGATAACACACTATCTTTGTTGTTTTTCCTTTGCAAAAGTGCACCATAACCAAACTGAATGTTCTAATAATTTCTACTGTCGAGGTCTCATATCTAACAAAGCAAAATCTTACTTCATTGAAATCAAATTAGAAATCTCTATGCAAGGCAGTCTTTTTTTGATACCTGAAATATATATATCAAAACACTTTAAACAATTTGAAGGGAATATTGAAGACATTATATAAAATGATGGTGAACTGTACAAAAAATTGTCCGAAAATAAAAGTCCTTTGTCAAGTCAAAATCCACTGAATATTTCATTTACATGGAATACAGATAGCGTCCCCAAACTCAAAAGCTTCAAATTCTCACTCTGGCCAATGTAGCTTGCTGTTAATGAGCTGCCACCAAAGATAAGGAGGATTAAGAAGAATATGATATTGTGGATTATGGTTTGGTGATATACCAAGTCTTTTATGCAATCTCTGGCAACCCCTCTCCATCATTATAGCCTTGAAGTGCTTGAGTCAGAAGGCATGAATGAAGTGGTTGATACCGTTATCAAAGACATTACATGATGTAACAAAACTGAACATAATGAAAATTTTGAACTAATTTTTTTTCTTTTAAAATATATGCTTGCTTTGTAGACATCAAAAAGACATTTGAATTTTGATAGTGCTGGCATTTTCAGTGAGAAACATGTTTACCATGGCATTGACTGAACAACTCAGGAAAGCAATTGAACATGGTAAAACAAAACTTTCGCTGGACATCTTAAAGGAGAAGCAGATTACAGCTATCGCTGCCTTTTTGCAAGGTGAGGACGTTTTCATCAATCTTCCAACTCTGGAAAGTCTGTAATATTCCAGATAGCACCCTTTTGCCACGAAGCTTACCACCAGACAACCTCAAATTACAAATCCATGGCTGTAGTGATATGTCCCTTGGTCGCACTCATGAAGGACCAAGTACATGCCCTCCAAAGAAGTAACTTCATTCACTTATGGTATCTAAACAAAGAATTAAAGCCCGAACGTCTAGCATTTAGTCTCTTTTAGAATATTCTAAGACTCTCCTGTCACAGAATATTCAGTATGTGAATTCTCTCCATGTTAATACCATGGTGAAAAACACGCAAATTCATCGCTATGAACCCTTACGAAAATGGTTCTATAGAAATGAATAGATTTCTATACTATAGACTTGTATAGAAATGTAATGGAAATTGTACATGGAAATTTTCTGTAGAAATTCATACATGGAAATTTTCTGTAGAAATTCATACATTTTCTATAAAAAAAATCTATAGCAATATTGTCCAGAAAGTAAGTTTGCTCCCAATTCCAAGACTCTATAGAAGTTGATAGACTTTCTATAGAAAATGCCTTGGTTCTTGTCGTGTAACAATTTTTTACAGAATTCCACCACACACTGTAGTAAGACTGCCATGTTCTATCAATAAGCCCATGGTAGATTACGTTATAGAACAAGTAGATAAACTAAGAGTTATGGTACCCAGAACCCTACATTCCGGGGGCACCACTCCTAGAGTGTGTATCCTCAACCCAACAAACTACCCTGTAATTTTGAGAAAAGGTAAAGTTACATCCCAAGTCAGTGAGTCGGTTGCAGTTACCCATACTAACGGTACTGTGGCGGACCCTATGGTAAAAATTATGAGTCAAAATGCCATCGACCCTCCAAGCCCACAAAGGAGTGACAAGGAGGTCGAGAACAAATTGACACATCCAGAGATAGTAGATAATGACAGATTTACTGGAAAGATCTAGTGTGAATTTAAATGAGTATGAAACTGCACGTGAAAAATCTCCTTTGCCAGTACCAATATATATTTGCAAAAACTGATTATGATCTTGGTAATTTTACAACTATCGCACTGTGACATGAAATAAATACAGGGGATTCCCGTCCAATTAAACAATGAATAAGGAGAATACATTTTGCAAATGAGGAGGAAACTCACTTGAAGAAAATGTTAGATGCAGATGTTATCAAACCGTCCACTTCTGGTTGGGCTTCCGCTCCCGTTCTCATTCGAAAGCGTGATGGTAGTGTTTGGTGGTGTGTGGACTACCGTGCACTTAGCACTAACACAGTTAAAGATGTCTATCCCCTACCCTTAGTAGAAGAGTGCAAAGACACCCTAGCAGGTCACACATGGTTTTGAAAGTTAGATGCAAATTCTGCCTATTGGCAAATTAAGATCAACAAATCTGACCAAAAGAAAACTGCTTTCATAACCAAATATGGCCTGTATGAATTTAATAGGATGCCCTTTGGTCTTTGCAATGCCCCTGTTACTTTTTCAAGGGTAATTAACTTAGTTTTGAGAGGCCTAACATGGAGCACAGTGCTGGCATTTATAGATGATATACTTGTTCTAGGAACTAGTTTTGAAGATCAATTAAACAATCTAAGAACTGTACCGGTATTTGATAGACTGAGACTCTGCCAGATCAAATTGAAACCACGGAAATGTGATCTATTCCAAAAACAGATAGTCTCTTTAGGACGTACTGTTGGAGATGGTGGGATGGAGTTAGAGGAAGACTATATTCATGTTATAATGCAATGGCCAACCCCCAAAAGCTCAAAGAAAGTAGAGAGATTTGTAGAGTTAGCAAACTATCATAGAACATTTATTAAGAATTTTGCAGAGCAAGCTAGACCTCTAAACCAAGTTACAGGGAAGAAATCTTTTAGCTGGGGAGAGGAACAGCAGCAGGCATTTGATATCATTAAGCAGGCACTGTCCTCAAACCCAGTATTGACTTTACCACACAAATCTGATCCCTTCATTTTTGACACTGATGCATCAGGTTTCGCCATTGGTGCAGAACTATTACAACTACAGGATAGAGAGAAAAGAGTAATTGTTTATGGTAGTTATACCCTCACCCCTGAGCAAACACGTTATTGTACTACAAGGAAGGAACTGTTAGCAGTTGTAAGATTTACTAGGCACTTTAAACATTATTTGCTAGGTAATCACGCACTTTACTGTGAGAACAAATCATAGTAGTCTTACCTGGTTATTGAACTTCAAAGAACCACAAGGCCAACTAGCTAGATGGTTAATAGAAGAATTGACCAATATAATATGACTGTACAATACCGAACAGGTAGTAAACACACTAACGCAGATGCTCTCTCCCGTTTGTATCAGAGCGAAGCTTGTATGCACTACTGACCCCTAATCCAACCCAAAGACCTCCCCTGTGGTGGATGTAAGTACTGTGTTCGGGCCCATAAAAACTGGTCCGAATTTTATGAGGAAATTGACAATGCAGTCCCCCTGGCGTCGAACATTGATAAGAGGGAGGGTACTGGGAGCACAAATATTACTGACCAGGTCTCCCACTTGAGTCAAACATCAATAATGGGGAGTATACTGTAAATAGTGTAACTACAGGGGAAGGCACCCATAAAATGAACTTCCTGTTTGGCCATGGGAGCCTACTAATACACAAACAGAGGACCCTGAGTGTTTAGAACATACTGAAAGTGAAACGGAATCATATCCCCACATAGAAATAATCCAGATTTCCAATGATACAACTAAGGAAACAAAAGTCTGTGTGGTCACTAAACATAGTGGTGATAATTCAGGCATAGCATTTGTGGGGTACCCTGAAACTGATATTAGTAAAATCAACAAAAAGACCCTCATTTACAGCAATTGCTCGAATAGCTACAGACAGGACCATGTCCAAGTGAGAAAGATCTCTCCGACAACGACCCCGAAGTAAGACCCAAGATGTCTTGGAGATCTGAGCGGAGGGACACCCAACGCAGGACACCAAGACCGCAATCCCCACCACCACCCCACCGAGTTTACAGAATTGAGGAAGGAACAGATGCGGAGAGCCACCAAGTTATCCAAGATGTACAAGGAAGGCATTTTGTGTGTTCCCCAGGTGAGCTCAATATGTTTGACCTTGGGTATATTAGCACTACGCCTGAAGGTGAAGCATGTGTATCTGAACTCCTTATAGGTCAAGCATGCCATGATGATAGCATCCAAACAACATCTATGGACCTTGGTGAAATCTGTTCAAGAGGACACTCAGATGATATTACAGAAGTCCTTGGCGTGGATCAATAAGTATCTACCCCAAGAAGATCTGGACCTGCTGGCCAAGGAGAAGGGCAGTGGAACCACGGTGGATGTCCGGGTCTTAGAGACCCCGCCCTTTTAGGTAAGTGGAGGCACCAGTCATCACATCCTGACAGGCTGCCGGACCCAGACACTTACCTGGCAGAGTTTAAGACTCCACCCACATCCACAGTGACCACTGATCCAGCCATATTTAGTGACACCCCAAAGGGAGTCCATTGATTTTTTATTAATTTTTATTAATTTTTTCTTTTAGTGGTAGTAAGCTGTTGAACATTGAAATATTAGATAATGTAAGGATAACTTTTGACAAGGATGATCAGCCTTTCAGATGGTAAAATTAAATGTGATTTTTTTTTGGCATTTGAAGTGATTGTTTAATTTTGGTATGTGTGTTTTATGTATATATGTGCATGTTTGTCTACCTTTACCCAGCCCTTGTGTATGCAGATGAACATGCCCTTCTATCTACCCTGTCAAGAGTCCCAAATTTTACTTAGTATGCCCCATGCGAATTACAAAGGTGTATGTATACCTGTGTATCCACCTTTAACCATCCTATGTATATACTGATTAACAAGCAACTCTTTATACCCCATCAAGAGTCCTAAATTTTACCCAGTATGCCCCATGCGAATTACAAATTCATAACTTAAAAGTAACATCCATTATGGCAGAATTTGACGTGTGGGTGTTTACCTTGTAAGGTGTAGCTACCCAATATGTGGTGTACTTCTTGTGTGTGTATATATAATATATATATATATATAGGTTCATTCAGTGGCTGAATGTTTTAATTTGCCAGAGTATATCAGTTGTCATATGTTTATTATTCATTTATATCTACAAAGATTCAAAATGCCATTAATGGAGAAATTGAGAAGAAAGTTTTTGCTAAGGAATAAAAGAGAAAGTAAGTACATATTTCTCAAGTGGTCGGTACAAAATGCAGGTAGAAATCAAATAAGCATACAATGTTACAACCCTATCCCCTGCACTCGCCTATGACACACTCTATGATACATGCTCATCAGTGTGAGTGGTGAAGGCTGTCAAGAGAGATATCGTTTGAGCAGATAGGAGTATTTATAGAAGTTTTCAACATATATGAATATGAACATATTCGAGAGAAGAGAAGAGAGAAGGTGAAATTTGCCATGAAGACCAATAAATATTGCAAATAAAAGCAGATAATGGATCTTTGGATCCAAATGTGAATCCCCAAAAAAATATTCCTTCAATACCTGACCTGACTAGATCTGGCCATTTTGTGCAATGGTCGGTACAAAACCCATTTTTAGTACAACTTCTAATTACTAATAGGTTCAGTAGTGCTATAAGGCATGGACAAGTGTATGTCTGTCTGTCTGTGTGTGTATATGTATATGTAAACAACTTAAAGTCAAAACTGCCGGATCGATTGCAATGATATTTGATGAGTATATTACCTTGGGTGTCTAGTTTGGAAATCAAATCAAATCAATGTTTTGTTTTCATACAGAATGCGATAAAATGATAAGAGGCAGTCCAGACAATAGAAACACGGGTAACTGACTTCAATACATAGTATACAAAACAAGCACACATGTCCTGAAAGTTGTAACATGTCAGTGGTTTACGAGATAACTGATTGACAGACTGTAATTTGTCATAAAAATGGCTAAACAGCCCAATGAACCAGTTAATCAGGCAGCTGAAGAAGGAATGAAATGACGTGAGGAAATTGGGATGCTTCAACATAAAAGTGAATTCTTACGCAAGGGTTACTGCAACCTCAAAGTTGTAGCTGAAATGGATATTGATGATTTCAGCCATGTTGGTATTTTATGGTAGCCAAAAACCATGCCATGAATCAAATCAGTACTGATATTGTACTAGAAGAGTTGTTTCAATTGATTTATGAACAAAGCAATAGGATCAGACAAATGTTTCTAGTGTTTTCCTAAGGAATGTACAAATGAATTGTGTCTCCTCATTGTCACTCATTTTTAGCAAGGAGCGTATCATTCCCTCGGCTTTTAAAAAAGCTTACATTGTGCCTATTTTCAAATCAGGGGATAAGAGTGATGTAACAAATTATAGACCAGTGTCTTTACTGTCAATAGTCTGCAAAAGTTTTGAGAAACTTGTTCATGCTCAGATCTATGAGCATGTTAATGTAAAGCATAAGTTGTATTAGTGACACCCAACATGGTTTTGTTAAATACATGTACCATAGTATGAAGTAGCCCATAAAAGATTTAATGATTTCATGGCATCAATATAAAACAATAACCTTTCATTCTAAGGCTGAGTAAAAGCATTATCTCACATCACATCCTATTCATCAGGTCATTGCCACAGAATGGAGACCCTTGACGTCTATGCACCTGTGTGTGGACCATTACATCAGGTGAAAGACCGTTATTACTCAAGAACATGGATCATCAATATTTAGTAACCTTGAATCATTGTAAACTTTACATGAAGAATGTCCAGTAATTGGTGTAATGTTCATACATCAGTTCAAATAATTTTTGAAGAACTGCTATGATTACATGATGGCATATGTACCAATATTTGACATCTACCAGAATAGCAATGAAGCTGGGGATAATAATTCTATATTAAACAGATAGTCACAAAATCTGCTTACTTCCCAAATCTACAAATGTGCAGACCAATAAAGTCTTACAATATGGATAATAACAAGAATAAAGTATACAAGTGAACTAAAAGGCAGATTGCCCATCCATGCCTTCTACCGAGCATTTTGAGCAAAACTGTAGTGCTGTGGTCATGAAATGTTTTGATTGAAATTCTGTCCTCAGTCACACTCAGCAGAGATGACACATATAATTCCTTTCACATATTACAGATTGTAAAATGGTACAGCTGTATTAAGTAATATATTTTATTGGCTTGTTGGCATTTTTCTTGAAAATATTTTTTAGCAGGTTTTAGTTGTGTTATTGCTTTTAAAATTGCTTGTTAGTAAAGGTTAAATTGGTGCCACATCAATCTTGTCAAGAAGCACTAAGTCTTAATTCATCATCATGCTTTTGCTGATGATACCCAACTTTATAAAGACACTAATCCACATAACATAAACCAAACTATTGAAGATATGCAAAACTGCATTACTGACGTCAAAATGTGGATGACTGCAAATAAGCTTCAATTAAATGACTAAGACAGAAGTCATACTAATCTCATCTCCTACACTTTCCACTACTAAACTTGCTCTTTCCCCTTCCATGCATGTCGGAAACTCAGACATACTTTTCAGTCCAAGTGTAAAAAATCTTGGAGTCACACTTGATTGCAATCTCAATATGGCCGAGCATGTGCAACGCACACGCAAGGCCGCCTACATTCAACTGAGACAAATCAGCTCTATTCGTCACTTTCTCACTTCTAGGGCCACTCAAACACTTGTCTCCACACTCATCCTGTCTCGCTTAAGACTATTGTAATGCTCTTCTCTCTGGTTGTCCTAAACACCTCACTGACAGACTACAGAATGTACAAAATGCTGCAGCTCGGCTTGTCTGCAAACTGTTTGTGTGCCAAGTTACAAACCTCTGTACTTAAAATAGCTTGGCCAGTTTAATGCATAATTTCCAATAATAGAGAGTAAGTACTTATACTTTATGCATTTACAGTTTCAATATCTCACCTTCTATTTAATGTATTTGATGAATTGTTAATTTTCTGACAGAAATTTCATTTTAAACCTGGACACATTTTTTATACTGTTGATGTTTTGCAGCTCAACAGATTTATTCTTAAATGAAGGTGTCATTTGTAATATGAGTTTATACTTGGTTCGATTATACTGTTGGTGTGTTTGAGATTTGGGATGAAACAAAGCACAATGATGATGATAGCCAAGCATGTGTTTTTACAATGGTGAATATGATTGATCGTGTTCTTTCACTTCAAAAAGATACATATTATAAATAAAAAAATAAAAACATGTTTTGTGGTTGAATAAAAAACCAAGACCACATTGATCTCTGATCCAGCTCTTTCAGCATTAGTCATTATTTGACAGTTCTTTTTTGATAGAGTTCCCACTCTAAAGTGTCATTAAAAATACCGCCAATGGCGTTGTAGCACAACTGTACAGTTTTTAAAGATGTTTATCCTTATGCTAGTCCATGCTAACAATAGGTGTTCACTTGCTGAATCCAGTTGCCTATCTAGCCATGTTGCTATCTTTGCAATATACGTGATCATTTGGCTGTTGCTATAGGCATGGTCATGTTGCTAGATATATTTGCATATATTTTTGTTCACCTGTGTATGAATTCCTGATATCATCTTCGCAATATACGTGATCATTTGGCTGTTGCTAAATTTACATACATTTTTTTTGAATATTTATTCAATTGTCTATTAGTCCCTTTTATTATCATTGGAATATATGTGATCATTTGGCTGTTGCTATGGGCGTGGTCTTGTTGCTAGGCACATTTGAATACATTTTCAGATTGTTTATTCACTTGTCTTTCTATTCCTGT
Organism: Glandiceps talaboti; assembly: GCF_964340395.1. Taxonomy (NCBI): domain Eukaryota; kingdom Metazoa; phylum Hemichordata; class Enteropneusta; family Spengelidae; genus Glandiceps; species Glandiceps talaboti. The sequence continues at coordinate 20,062,892 of NC_135562.1, read as the reverse complement.
TATCTTTGCAATTTACATGATTATTTGGCTGTTGCTATGTGTGTGGTCTTGTTGCTAGGCAAATTTACATTAATTTCATTTTTTGAATGTTTATTCAATTGTCAATTCATCCCTGTTATCTTTGCAATTTACATGATTATTTGGCTGTTGCTATGTGTGTGGTCTTGTTGCTAGGCAAATTTACATTCATTTTTTGAATGTTTATTCAATTGTCAATTCATCCCTGTTATCTTTGTGAAATACACAACCGTTTCGCTGTTGCTATGAATGTGGTCGTGGTTGCTAGGGTATTTGCATACAATTTTTGAATGTTTACTCATTTGCCAACCAGATGTTGTTATTTGACCAAAATATACTGCCATTTGGTTGTTGCTAAGGGCATGGTTATGGTCGCTAGGGCCAATTTCCTCAAAATGTTTTGAAGAAAAAGTGCAGAATAACACTTTCCGAAACATCTCACCAAGATTGAGACTCGGTGACCAAGTACTTTTTGAGATACAAGTTTTTGACCAAAAGTGAACATTTTTACACCTAATTTGCATATCACTCATGGAATCATTGTATGCTTAATATTTCTTTCGCCACACATCCCTAGATGCATTCCCATTAAATTTCAGCCAAATCTGCTCAGTAGTTTTGGAATTACAGATTTTTAACCAAAAAGACACATTTTTAGCCCTAATTTGCATACCACTGATGGAATCATCACGTCATGAACAAATCTTACTTTACACCCCCTTAAGAATGTTCCCACCAAATTTTGCACCAACCTGCCCAGTAGTTTCTGAGTTTAAGTTTTTTGATCAAAAATCACATTTTTTGACCCAAATCACACACCTGTGATGCGATCATTTTGATTTGAACAATTTCCCAACTAGACACCCAAGGTAATGGAACCTACCAAATATCATGGCAATCGGTTCAGCAGTTTTTGACTTTAAGTTGTTTACACACACACACAGACAGATGCCAGGCGATCCCTATAGCACTACTGAACCTCAGTTCAGTTGTGCTAAAAATCACATTTTCTGACTCAAAACCCACATCTCTGATGCAATCATTTTTATTTGGACGATTTCCCAACTAGACACCAGAAGTAACATGACCACCAAATATCGATCAAAGCAATCGGTCAAGTAGTTTTTGAAATTAAGTTGTTTACATACACATACACACACAGACAGACAGACACATTGCCATGCCTATAAAAAGTAATTTATTCTTTTATAACATAAAAAACAAATACCCATTGATTGACGACATAACAGTCAAAACCGTACTTCCACAACCTGGAAATTCAACTGCACTTCCCCAGGCCCTAGTATTGCCATGCATGAGCTTGTAGTATGTCGACTCGTACTCATGCACCAAACTTGTAACAATTTGTAATCGTTGTTGGTAATGCTTTGATACTCGCTACAATATCACGATAATCTTGCTAACAGACCTACTGTTACTGCTCCGGGACTGTTACAACATTATGTCACTGAAATGATGACTGAAGTAGCAATACATAAGATCAAAACAAACATTGGGACGCCCATTCAACTACATATAGGCACAGCCTGTGGGGCAAAGTGTCTCGTGGAACAATCTTTCGATTGTCTGGGTTTACATGTAATCAATGTGAATTTGATTGACCACCACTGCAAAAGACTGAAATATTTTTACCATTTCACATTTACGAGACTCGGTGTAGTGAATCATATGAATGGATGGTTCAAGCATAGACATGTCGACCATCAATATTATCGATCACGATCATTTTCCAGGGTTTTCCAGGTGTAGGGCTCATTTTTCCAGGGGGGGGAATTCAGGACCGTGCAAACCCCAAGAATGTGCCCACCAAATTTCAGACTGGTCAGTAGTTTTTGAGTTAAGTTTTTTTGACCAAAAATCACATTTTTGACCCAAATCACACACCAATGGTAAGACCATTTTGATTTGAACAAGTTCCCAACTAGACAGACACCCAAGGTAACACAGCCACCAAATATCATGGCAATTGGTCTGGCAGTTTTTTACTTTAAATTGTTTACACACACACACAGACAGACACTTTGCCATGCCTATAGCACTACTGAACCTTATCAGTTCAGTTGTGTTAAAAACAAAACGGAGGTATATAAAGGGGCATTGTAATCTATCCAAATGCAGAAAATTTAATTTGCCAAACACAGTATGATCATAGACGTCTTGATTTGACTTTATTTTTCTTTCCCCATAAAACGTTTTTTGACCCAAATCACACATCTGTGATGCAATCATTTTGATTTGAATAATATTCCAACTAGTCACCCAAGGTAATGGACCAAACAAATATCATGGCAATCGGTTCAGCGGTTTTTGACTTTAAGTTGTTTACACACACACATCCACACAGACAGACGCCGTGCGATCCCTATAGCACTATTGAACCTCAGTTCAGTTGTGCTAAAAATCACAAGTTGTCAAAGCAACTAGCGTCATTGATCAAGAAATACCTGACTGTAAACTGGTCAACATCAAACCACTGTGAAACCTAACCGAAAGGGCACAATTGACCCTCCCCCCAATGAAGTAAAAGATTAGAAGATGTCGTTCATTGAACTAAAAGAAAGAATAGCCATGATAAAAGACATCGTGAACATTCAGAACACCCTATGTTCAGTAACAGGAGTTGGTTAGAAGGAAGCACACAAAAGGTGAGAAACAAATCCAAAGACCCAAATCACACACAATAGTATGACCATTTTGATTTGTACAATTTCCCAACCAGACAGACACCCAAGGTAACAGAGCCACCAAATATCATGGCAATTGGTCTGGCGGTTTTTGACTTTAAGTTGTTTACACACACACAGACAGACACTTTGCCATGCCTATAGCACTACTGAACCTTATCAGTTCAGTTGTGTTAAAAACAAAACAGAGGTATATAAAGGGGCATTGCAATCTATCCAAATGCAGAAAATTTAATTTGCCAAACACAGTATGATCATAGACGTCTTGATTTGACTTTATTTTTCTTTCCCCATAAAACGTTTTTTGACCCAAATCACACATCTGTGATGCAATCATTTTGATTTGAACAATTTTCCAACTCGACACCAAAGGTAATGGACCCATCAAATATCATGGCAATCGGTTCAGCATTTTTTGACTTTGAGTTGTTTACACACACACACACGCACACGCACATCAACACAGACAGACGCCGTGCGATCCCTATAGCACTACTGAACCTCAGTTCAGTTGTGCTAAAAATCACAAGTTGTCAAAAGCAACTAGCGTCATAGATCAAGAAATACCTGACTGTAAACTGGTCAACATCAAACCACTGTGAAACCTAACCGAAAGGGCACAATTGACCCTCCCCCCAATGAAGTAAAAGATTAGAAGATGTCGTTCATTGAACTAAAAGAAAGAATAGCCATGATAAAAGACATGGTGAACATTCAGAACACCCTATGTTCAGTAACAGGAGTTGGTTAGGAGGAAGCACACAAAAGGTGAGAAACACCATTTTTGGAGAGTATAAGACTAGGAAGAATGTATGCCAGAATTCAGGTTGTTCCTCTTCTTGCTGTTTGTTCAAGTTTTAAACAAACTACACAACATGACAACATTTTGCTCTTTCTGGTTGAGTAATATTTGAACATTAAAGTCACAAATATATTCATATATTTTGAGTACATCACATGTGTGAATACTGTTCTATCAATTCACTGCATATCAGTACAACTGTTAACATAAATAAACAAAATATCCAAAGTTGTGTCAAAACATGTTGATTTTAAGTGATTAGGACATGCATGTATTCTGACACCATGTTTCAACAGACAGACACTTGCCAAATATAGCAACACTAAACAGTAGAGCTAAGTGATTACGACTTATTCTGACGCCATGTTACCACAGACAGACACTTGTCAACTATAGCAACACTTAACAGTAGAGCTAAGTGATTACGACTTATTCTGACGCCATGTTACCACAGACAGACACTTGTCAACTATAGCAACACTTAACAGTAGAGCTAAGTGATTACGACTTATTTTGACACCATGTTACCACAGACACTTGTCAACTATAGCAACACTAAACAGTAGCACTAAGTCAGGGATCACTGGGCCGCGATCACATGCTATTTGCACTGTCAAAACAAAAATATCGCATCCAGAAAACTCAATTGGGACATAAAGTTGCACCGTCAATACCAATAGCTTGACACTGTGATAGATACGAGACATCATATCTAAGCTTTTGTTTACTACTAATGTACATACAGTACATCATATCTAAGCTTTTGTTTACTACTAATGTACTTACAGTGCATACTGCACATGTCTTTTGCTGCCCTCAAGTGGCAAGGTTTATCTGCATCATGCCCCTTTCAAACAGTGTTTATGATTTGTTGCTGACATGAAGGCTCACTGACAAATCAACGGAGTTGATACAGTAAATGTTCATTGCTGGTTAGTCACACGTACATGTGTATATTGTTATAGCGCTTTCAAAGACGTCGGGTGCCAGTACAAGTGGGACCAAGAAACTAAAATGCTCTACCTTGGACTATTGTACAAAAGTTACTCCTTCGCTGGGAACTAATCTGGATTCAACTACATCCGCTAGTGAGGACGAAGTATCTGTATGTCCTGATGTAGGTCGCAAGACAAACTGTAAATTTCAAAATAATTGGCTGGCTATGTATGGGGCTCATTCAAGGTTCGGATTTGAAAGAGTTCGATTTCCAACCCGTTCTAAAGGAATGGAAAGTCACTAAATCTAGGGCCATTTTCTCAGTCAATAAGTAATACCATATACTACAAATGTAATTACAACCATGTACAATGCAAGACAAGTACAGTAGTTATAGACGTGGTATTTTCCTGTGAAATAAATGTTTCATGAAGTTAATATGTTGATGTGTACAGTATTTATTTGTACACTGTACAGTAGCAAATAGTATGAAAGTTGATATGAGAACCATAGGTATGATTACAATTATATGTATGTGTGTGTTACAGTGTATATCAGTATAATATACACATGACGCACATATACAGTTGCCATATTTTTACTTCCGTCCCACATAGTTTTCAAATTGTCTTCACTCATTTTCTCCAAATGGGACATTGGCTCATGCAGCTCTGGAGCCAGGGTGACCCCTGCTAAGTGAATATGACTGATTCCGACACCATGTTACAACAGACAGACACTTGTCAAATATAGCCACACTAAACAGTAGCGCTAAGTGATTACGACTTATTCTGACACCATATTACCACAGACACTTGCCAAATATAGCAATACTAAACAAGTTCAGTAGAGCTAAGTGATTACGACTTATTCTGACACCATGTTACCACAGACACTTGCCAAATATAGCAATACTCAACAGTAAAGCTAAGTGATAACGACTTATTCTGATGCTATAATTCCCACTGACAGACCATTAACACTTTACACCATGCAGAAATAGCAAGTTATATAAAATATTACTCACTAGTTAGTGTTATTCCAACACAGTTACCAAGACAGACAGACATTTTACACCATGCCTATAAAACTATTTAAGTAGTTTAAATGCACTAAAAATGACACAAAATATGCCTTATTAATTAGTGTTATTCCAACACACAGTTACCAAGACAGACATTTTACACCATGCCTATAAAACTATTAGTTCGTATGCACTAAAAATTACACAAAATATTACTCACTAGTTAGTGTTATTCCAACACAGTTACCAAGACAGACAGACATTTTACACCATGCCTATAAAACTATTTAAGTAGTTCAAATGCACTAAAAATGACACAAAATATGCCTTATTAATTAGTGTTATTCCAACACACAGTTACCAAGACAGACATTTTACACCATGCCTATAAAACTATTAGTTCGTATGCACTAAAAATTACACAAAATATTACTCATTAATTAGTATTATTCCAACACAAAGTTACCAAGACAGACAGACATTTTACACCATGCCTATAAAACTATGTAGTTCAAATGCACTAAAAATTACACAAAATATTACTCATTAATTAGCGATATTCTGACAGTTACCAAGACAGACAGCCATTTTACACCATGCCTATAAAACTACTTATTATAAGTAGTTCAATTGCACTAAAAATGACACAAAATATTACACATTAATTAGTATTATTCCAACACAAAGTTACCGAGACAGACAGACATTTTACACCATGCCTATAAAACTATGTAGTTCAAATGCACTAAAAATTACACAAAATATTACACATTAATTAGTATTATTCCAACACAAAGTTACCAAGACAGACAGACATTTTACACCATGCCTATAAAACTATGCAGTTCAAATGCACTAAAAATTACACAAAATATTACTAGTATTATTCCAACACAAAGTTACCAAGACAGACATTTTACACCATGCCTATAAAACTATGTAGTTCAAATGCACTAAAAATTACACAAAATATTACTCATTAATTAGTATTATTCCAACACAAAGTTACCAAGACAGACAGACATTTTACACCATGCACCATGCCTATAAAACTATGTAGCTCAAATGCACTAAAAATTACACAAAATATTACTCATTAATTAGTATTATTCCAACACAGTTAACAAGACAGACAGACATATTACACCATACTAAAACTAGTTCAGTTACGCTACTGTGTACAGACTATCACTGGCGTTATATAACAAACCGAAGTGTTACATTCACTTCCGCATTCCTTTCTGCCACACATACACGCTACGACAGCTCTAGCAAACGTGACATATACGGTTGCAAAACACGAGATCATATACTGATCTGAATAAATCAGACCCCGTGAGGAGTACGGTGCCCAGAGTAATGATCTCGAGATATTACATTAGAGTTTAACTATTGAGTAAAGTGTTAACTTCATGCCACGACCGAACGGCGTGGCAACACATCACATCATCCCTTCCTGTGTGGGCATTCAAATCTGCAGTCCAAAAATACAGAACGTGTAAATCAACAGTCTCTCGTTGTTTCCTGCGAGAAATATGGTGGTGTATTCATTCCCTACGTTCTTGCAATAATGAGTAACAAGTAGCATCTTCCCATATCCTTCAAACGGGGTTCATTTGTCGCTGTAGACGTGTTTTCAGTAAAACGCCATCATCTAACTCATGACCCTGCAGATGCGCTCATGGCGTGTTCTTGTTCGATAACCACTTTACATTGAATATGTAAGACTACGCGCAGGGCCATAAACGTTAGCATTGGATGTAAAATAAATACTGGTTAGTCTTTTGTGTATGTCAGTGACATAACTGTAAATCATCATTTGACATGGGAAAGATACAACTGGTGTAAATAATTACATTTGGAGGGGGGGGGGTGATACGAGCTAAGGTACTACTGTATTATCGGAAGGATGTAATTACAGAACAAGATGTTAACAGTTGTGTCGGATCAGATATATGGATCGGATCGACCGGCGACAACAGCGCCTCTTGTGGACAACTATGCTGTGACTTTGTTTTTACTACGCAAAATTCTCGGAAAGGGCGTATGATTTGCAAAATAGTATTATTCACGTTAACATGTATTGATGATTTACGATCATGCTATCAAGAGCTGAATTGATTAATATAAGAGCGGCTAAGGCTTCGGTTCGGTCACAATTCATGCCAGGGAGGGTGGGGGGCTTAATCGCGGTCAGAATTCACGTCGCGGGTGGGGGGGGGGGGGGGGGGTTGCAGGGCGGCATCGCAATTAGAAATACCATGACAAATTGGAGGTTCTTAGGGTTCATGAAAATTCTCAGGTGGTCTGAAAGGGGGGGGGGGCACGAAATATTTTGCTCATGTTTTAAACCAAGTTAAACCTCAGAAGAGGTCGTTTACCTAACAAATACGTCTGTACAATATCATAGCAGTTCATGTTCAAAGCTTGTGCATTCAGTAGCCTATATACTCAATAAATGAGAACTTGTGTCGAAAACAGTATGGTACCTCATAACACTCTCTTCGTTAGTGGTCTGAGCTTCAAACAGATATTGAGCGCAGACATGATTATTTGCACGGATTTGGGACTGTGTGAGATGTAGGAAGAAGGAACCCGCCCACGGAACTACACAATGAAAAAAAATGCATGACAGGAACAACAGAGATAATTCAAGAAATCCAGCCATATTCACTGCATCAGCATTTTATGAAATTGTTTCTGGTGTACTGTAAATTTGATTGACGTTTGTTCGAGGATAAGAAATAAATAGTTTCACACAAATGCAAGTGAGTAAATTTGCATATGCAGACATTACCAAGTTTTTGATATTTTTTATTGTAGGCAGAAGAATGGGGTTTGCTATGATCACTTTGGCAAAAGTACAGTGACTTTACATCAATTATGTTATGCACGATCTCTGAAGAAACTGAATTGAAACTTATTCCTAATTCACTAGTGTGTAAATCTTAACCATGGACAACATATATATATATAAACGGAGGCATGTTCCGTTATTGGAATAAAGAATGACATGATACATTTGAAAAAATGAATTCATACTTGTTTATCTCCTTTATCTTTTTTTTCAAAATTAATTATAATCGATGTCGGAAAATCGATAAGGGTATCCAATGGACACGATTTGTCTGACGTCCAGATGTCAGATACTGATCATACTTTGTTTGTTTATTCATTCATTGCTCTATATGTTCATGCATGCATGCATTTATTTATTTTTTTATTTACCGTTACCGTAGTTCATTATATACATACGACTTCGTGCATTGCGGCTTAAAATGGAAATAAGTACAAAACGGAAGCGTACCTTTACAGATACAGCGCGGAGGAGTGGCAATTATAATCATAGTAACCCTCAACATTTGTATATAGTTTATCAATTTATATTGAAGTTGATTACACAAATTTTTGGTAATCTCGAAAATACATAATCGTACAATTACAAATTAACAGGATATCTTTGAAGAAGGTTCTGCATTCGCTGTACATGATTTATTCATACATTATATTAAATGCATAAGTAGCCATCTGGCGGTTTAGTAGTTATATGATCCCTACAAATCCACGTGATATAAACAAGTGAGCGCACCGACGTCTGACGAATACCATGGCAACATTTGATGAATGCTCTGTACTTCACACAACAAGTATATAGTTGACGTGGCATGGTTTGTGGAAGCATTATACATTATCGACTGCACGGATTCAGATTTAGAAATTTGTTATCAACTTATGGTTTGAAATCAAGGGTACCGTATAACACTTCAGATCAACGGACTGGATTCACCATATCTTTTTTTGGACGGAAGTTCATATGACTGTATGAACATTATCTTAATACTAAATAGCAAAGCTATTTCTACAAGATGATCGATATATTTAACGATTTCAACTATACAAATCTAACTACACCTCCGACTTGGCTGTTAAAGCGCATACACGCTCAAATCATTGCGTACATGCTGAATCGTTCTGCAACTGAAGGCCGCTACTGGGAGACTCAAACCCGACTCGAAGAAAGCGTTAGTATCGAACCCCCTACAGAAAACCTAGGACTTCATGAAGACTGGAGAGCAGCATTGACGAGTGCTTTTAGTTTCAACATTGCGATTTCAATCATTGGTAACCTGGTTGTCCTACTTGTCCTTGTTTTTGGACGATCAAAGTCAGACTTGAACATTTTTCTGATAAACTTGGCATTGGCGGACTTGACTATGGCTATTTTTTGTATGCCGTTTACTTTCACTACCATCATGTATGGTCATTGGATATTTGGGGCTGGTATGTGTCCAACAGTTATATTCCTACAACAGGTAAATTAAAATTATGACATTTTAAGCTTTACTTGATTATTATGCTGTATATTAGCGTGATCCTAGTTCTTTCTTTCTCATTACCCTGCCGACCCAAATTTTCAGCCCCAGCATCAAAATAATAAAAAAAATTGTCCAAAAATTGCTACTATAATATATATAACTATATATATTACTAAGGCATAAACAATTTGTGTTCTTCCGATTACATTCAATTTTAAAATAGGTGGGGTTGGAAGATTTTTTTAATTTTATTTTATTATATTTTCTTTTCATGTGTGAGTGTTTAGTTCAGGTTTTCTATCATTTTCCAAGTGGTCTCTTTGTTGTTTATTTCTTCCCATCAGATGTACAGCCATTACAGATTAGAAGAATAGTTTCATATTGTCTTTTTAAGTTGATGTCAGTTTCCCCACCTACTAGTTCGTTCTCTCTTCTCTCTCTCTCTCTCTCTCTCTCTCTCTCTCTCTCTCTCTCTCTCTCTCTCTCTCTCTCTCTCTCTCTCTCTCTCTCTCTCTCTCTCTCTCTCTCTCTCTCTCTCTCTCTTTAGTTTCCTTTCAAACGTACAGAAATCTTTTAACACGGTGAACCATGAGATCTTGTTAGGTAAATTAAAAGCCATAGGTATGGATGACTCGGCTGTAAATTGGTTTTCATCTTACTTGACCGACAGAAAGCAACTTGTAGATGTGTCAGGTATTTCATCTGATGTTGAAAATATTTATTGTGGTGTTCCACAAGGTTCCATTTTGGGGCCACTGTTGTTTTTAATTTATGTTAATGATATGGAAATTGCTGTCAGCTGTAAACTTTTCCTGTATGCTGATGACTCCGCCTTGTTAGTTTCTGGTAATAAGCTTGTAGAGATTGAGCAGCTTTTAGGTAAGGAACTCATGTCAGTTAGTGAATGGTTAGTTGACAACAAATTATCATTACATCTAGGAAAAACCGAATCAATTCTGTTTGGCTCAAATCGTAAACTTAATTCCAACACTAAACTTAATGTTGTATGTAATGATACCCAAATTACTCACAAAACATCAGTCAATTATTGTGAGCAGAATTAGACCAATCGCTTGGTGGTGAGGGTATAGCTGAAAAGGTTCTCAAAAAGGTATATGCCAGACTGAAATTTCTACATCGAAAATCTAATGTTTTGGATTTTAACACTAGGAATTTGTTGGCTTCAGCCCTGATTCAATGCCATTATGACTATGCATGCTCCTACTGGTACAAAAGCCTAACCCGACGTACAAAATCTAAACTACAAATCTCTCAAAACAAACTGATCAGATTTGTGTTAAACTTGTATCCAAGAACTCATATATCCTACACAACTAGGATGGCTTCCTATTGAACAACGAGTTGAACAGCTAAAACTAACTCATGTTTTGTTATTTTAAATGGTGTGCGTCGATCACCTGCATGCCTTAAATGTTAATTACATCATATATTTGAAACAGCTATGCAATTACTAAAGGGATAGCTCTAATCTGTTATCACAACCATTATATGTTACAGTCTTCTCACATATTTTCTATGATCAAAAGTCAAAAGATAAGGTTTCTATTTGGAGAGCAAAAGGATAAAGGCTATAGGCGTAAACAAACATTCACAGGGGCCAAACGAGCGCGAAGTCCGAAGGAACTAATTTCCATCGTTCCGATACTAAAATACAGTTTTGGAGTGTCAAATCGTAATCAAGTGTATTAGAAGTTTTGAAACATTTTGCACATCTCGCAATCAATGAGCTGAAATTGTTTAGATGAGCAATGATGCTGTAAATATTACGTCACTGTTGCCTTGGTTCCCGTTCAAAGTGTTCATTGTGTTGTTCTAATGACACGTTCGCATTATTGTTTCAACTGATCTAACTTTGTATTCAACTGATTATGTATCAACCGATAATTGTACGTGATATGATTTAACGGATAATGCAACAAAATCAGAAGATAGTATATCAAATGTTTACCATAACGTTAGTTTAACTATGTTATCAGATGATAGTATATCAAATGTTTAACATAACATTAGTTTAACTATGTTATCAGATGATAGTATATCAAATGTTTACCATAACGTTAGTTTAACTATGTTATCAGATGATAGTATATCAAATGTTTAACATAACATTAGTTTAACTATGTTATCAGATGATAGTATATCAAATGTTTACCATAACGTTAGTTTAACTATGTTATCAGATGATAGTATATCAAATGTTTAACATAACATTAGTTTAACTATGTTATCAGATGATAGTATATCAAATGTTTACCATAACGTTAGTTTAACTATGTTATCAGATGATAGTATATCAAATGTTTAACATAACATTAGTTTAACTATGTTATCAGATGATAGTATATCAAATGTTTAACATAACATTAGTTTAACTATGTTATCAGATGATAGTAAATCAAATGTTTAACATAACATTAGTTTAACTATGTTATCAGATGATAGTATATCAAATGTTTAACATAACATTAGTTTAACTATGTTATCAGATGATAGTATATCAAATGTTTAACATAACATTAGTTTAACTATGTTATCAGTTGTAACACACCTGCACGTACAATCACGATCGTGTTTTAATTAATCATTTGTGTTCAGTGTCGAATAATTATAGTGGCCGGCTTCGAATCTGCAAGTTTCATGTATGAGCCCCATCACTGCAGTTTGTTTCTGACTAGCTAAAGTCCTTGGGTAAGATTGGAATCACGATTGTGCCCCAGTCCACACCCAACTGTATAATTTGGGACCTGTTAGGATAGAGGTTGTAATGTGAATGCTATAATCCTACGTGATTATTAAGGCTGCACTGGATTGTGTTCTCCCGGGGAGTTGTGAATGTGCATATTTTGTTAAACTGTTCAGAAAAAACAAACAAATGTAAAACTTAGAGTTTCACGCATTGTGCGATCATAAGACAACTTAATCACGGCATATAGATAATGCGTTGTCTGACGATCGCACAATGCGTGAAACTCCGAGTTACAACCAAGAAAGAGTTCCAGTACCACCAAAACTACACACACACACACACATATATATATATATATATATATATATATATATATATATATATATATATATATATATATATATATATATATAACATAACATAATCATGTGATGATTGCAACGGCGTGAAACACTGTATTTTGCTTGATACTGTTATTTATTTATTTATTTATTAGCACATATATAATTATATTTATTTTAGCAATGTACACACACACACACATATTTTATATTATATATATATATATATATATATATATATATATATATATATATATATATATATATATATATATATATATATATATATATATATATATATATATATATGGGGGGGGTGCAAAAGTAATGAATAAACCAGAAGTAATGAATAAACCAGTCCTGATCAATAAGTATAATCAGACGTTTCGAATTAATATTTATTTACAAAGTATAAAGGCAACATATAAGTCTACAGGTATTAGACAGCCTCACATATATCTGTGTAGTAAATAGAAACGAGTGATAAACTGCAAGTTCTAATATATGGTAAAGTATGCATAACAATTTAGAGTAGATATCTTTGTAGTGATGTGTCGTGTTGCAAGTGGAACTAACCTTTCACATTACGTCATAATCCTTTCTAATGCATTTCGAATGAGTAATTACTTAATGGAAAAGCAATATTGATGCATGAGAAGTGTATTTGATATGACGATGAATAATGTGAATATTTACAGTTACTGTCGTAGATAAATTGTTTCTTTTTTATTTGAAAATACTAACGTTTGTTTTTTATGTATTATCTAGGTCTCTGTTATAGTCAGTATATATACACTGACAGCTATCGGTATCGACCGCTACTTTGCCGTGATTTATCCACTCAAGATAAGGGTGACTAAACACCGCAGCAAGATACTACTGGGAAGCATCATTGTACTTGCTGTCACATTAGCTGTGGTCCAGACAGCTTTCACCCACATTCGTCGATCATCACATGACGGACAGGGTATATACTTTTGCCAAGAATGGTCGCCAAGCAACAATTTCTTGGAAGCTTACGAAGTGTTCATCGTCATGACAACGTACTTCATCCCATTGGTCGTGTTAATGTTTACGTATGTAAGGATAGGGAGAAAACTTTGGGGAAGAATTATACCTGGCAACGCAGATAGGAGCAGGGATAAATCACATGCGTCATCAAAGAAAAAGGTAACGCTCTTGTGTTGAACAATTCATCGGTGAAATTAAGTCAACTATCATTTCCTCCCGTGTAAAGAGACTCGGGCGGGCAGGGCGGTATTTACCTAAATCCCAAAACTGTTAAGTCTTAATACAAGTCTTAGACAATTACAATACTATTTATTTGATGCAAATTAGTATGAAACATTACAAATGAAGTATTAACTATTCAACTGGTTGAAAACATATGCTATAAATGTATAGATGTATGTGAATTATACTAATTGAAAAGCAAGCCACCAATTGTATAAATGTATATAAATGGTATCGGTGCATCATCATCGTATGTACCAAGTATATCGACTCTGAAGACGCTACTATATAAGGAATTGCCTAATGACTGAAAGTAATTACTTATGCCAATCAAACTGATTAATATGCAAGTCATGTCTACCAGATGTATACAATAGATGTGGTATAGTGTTATCTCAAGTAATTTACACGGGTTGTAATCAGCCACTGACAACATATTGTATACGTCATTTATATGCAAATATGTATAATTAGTATTCATGAATGTCGCCCAAAACCTAATCATAACTACCCTTAAAATTGTATACAATTTTATTTGAATCGAATCAACAAATAACAGAGACTTTCTATTTGAACGCCTTGGTCCAAAACACTTAATAACTATTTTCATAAATACAGGCGAAGTATTTACTGATGTTCTATTCCCCAAATGTTGTACCTGCTACTGTCTATATATATATATATATATATATATATATATATATATATATATATATATATATATATATATATATATATATATATATATATATATATATATATATATATTAAGCAGTTTATTTGAACATATACAATAAACAGAGTAGAGTATCTCTGGTCAAGACGTTTCTTCTTGAGTGTATATATTCCTAAGATGCCATTAAAACTTGAATTTGCTATGCCGCGTTTCGCATTCAATGTACATTTACCACTCGAAAAGTAAGATTACTCACCTGACGTCATATTCTGACTAGCCTTAAGGTATGGTACACATGTATCATTTATACACTTCTGTATGTACATACGTGGAATGGCAATTAGATCGTAAGTAAAGTAAGAGAACACTGGTATAGTCTTGTTCAAGTTACATGTAAGAGGTTTGCACCTGTATAAAAGTATACCATTAGTATTCTGGTGTCATCTAACAGACGAATTAACTCTGATGTAGAAGAAAGGTCAGCATGTCGTCGTCATTACGGTACACTTGTTAAGTACACGAGATATACTAGGAGTGGAAATACAGGGGTAGCGTGTTTCTTTTGGCTGATATCAAAATATATATTTGCATTTGGTACCAGCACTTATTAAATTCCCATATATCTTTTGTTTAGCTTTCCTTAATTGCACAATATATCATGTCACAGTAGCGATTCATCAACTTTATGTTTCATCTAAACTTGTGATACGTGCATCACGTAAAGAAAGAAACCAGTCACCATTCTAAAATCTTCTAATGTAAGTTGATATGCTCGCTCCTTATGATGATATCTTTGATAGGGTCATAGCACGTCCTTCGATGTTGGTTCTAGTCGGAACAAAGGACAGACATGTCCAAGAATGATAGGTTGTTTGGATAGTCATGGTGACTGTACAATGTGAGTCTTTGGTGATTGCGATTGACTGGGGAGTGCTACATGGATAGACTGGCGCCTCACATAGAGCCCTTTGTACTCTAGCTATAGAATATGATAGTGTTCTTTTATGTGAATCATTAAAGTGTCTCAAACCTTTACATTTAATACAGTTACTGAACAACGGCACATCACACCTCTTCTCAGTATGAGTAATTCCAGTGAACTGACATCACATGTTGTGTTCTCACAAGCCTGAGTATATTTTTCAGCTGATAATGCTAAATAAAACGGGCTCTCTGATTGACTCACCCCACAGGCACTTGTTTCCCGAGATATGTATCAGAATGTTTCTATCAGAATACAATAAAATGTCGATGATATTGACGTGTTTTAGCCAATTGTACATGAAAGGGGTAACATAACACTTGTTTCTGTGATCGCACAATTTCACTCACCGCAAGATATAGAAATGGTTTGCAACAGAACACAATTATACAAATAATACATTTTGAATGAATGTGATTGAATATCGTCGATCCATAAACATCGATATCCAATCACGTTCACGGAAGGCAGTTAGAAAAAAATTTATTCGCTCTAATTCTCCTACATGGCCGTCAGAAATCGGTTGATATCTTTGGTAGGCATGGTCCGATTGTAACAACGGCACGATTTATAGGAAGTTTATTAAATTTGGGAACTAGGAAGTGACAAGGTTACATTTTCGAAATGTTTGCTGAGTAAAACGGTTTTCTATTGCAAACCTTGTCGATATCTCGCGGTGAGTGGACTTGCGAATTGCGCGATCACAGATGGAATCAAGTGTTACTTTACCCCTTATTACTGCACAATTAATTAATGGAATTTACTAGTTCGGGTATATAACATGTATTGTACGGTATATCGTAGCATTCAATTAGTGCCTGTAGGTTCCGATTCAGATATTTTATACTACATATGTGAAATTAAAATATTGGAATGTGAGTATTCACGAGCGTTCATTATTAGGCAAAATAAAACAATGTTTGTTTCCGATAACATAACTTCAGAAAATAGAGTAGGTAGGTCAGATTTTTATTTCATTTTACTGTGAATTTTAAAAAAGAAAATACTCACTGGCTTAGTGAGTGATGTTAACACCTAGTCCCATGTATGAAAATATCAATGTGTGTTTTACACGGCATAAAACCATCAAGCAATTGTTGGTAAAATCAAAGAACAAAACGGACAAGAAGGATATCAGTGGACCCATCTATCATATTAAATGTGAGGGTTGTAGTGACAGTCAGTGTAATCAGGACTATATAGGGGTAACGGAACGATCTTTGAAGACGAGGTTTCTAGAACATAGGCGTCCGAGCAGTAGTACGTAACGTTTGAAGTGTCCAAACACATGCACCAAATTTGCCCCGGAAATATCAATGGAGTCAGTGACCATTTATGAATGTGAACCCTCTTGGTTTGAAGGGGGGGGGGGGGGGTAAAGGAAGCAATATAATAGGATACAGGCCTACTTTGAACAAGGGTGGGGGCCGTTTTAATATTTCACATACAGGGACCAGGTGTTAACATCACTCACTAAGTCAGTGAATCATAGTAATTAACACCTGTGTTCCCAGTTCATGTTAATTACTTCAGTCTGTTGATGAAGTCCTTAGTGAGAGGACGAAAGTTTCAGGTACAACTTTAAAAGAGTTGATTGTGTTGGAAATTGAATACTTTTAAACTTCACAAGAAATACGGTCGGTTGGGATGTCGGAAACACATTTTTATTTGGCCTTACTAAGTTACAGATAAAAAGACAAGATAAAAATGATCAACAACAGAACAATTGCAAGTTTTCCTTGTGGAAGGCATTCAGTGTACATCTGGTTAGCCATAATACATGAATACAGCTTTTGAATTTCTTCGATTTGAAATTATATTTTGAGAGAAAGCAAGATTAAAACGTTATTTGTCTATTTAATGCCTGCATTATAGAACAAAGTGAGAACAGTATCATTATAGTACATGCACCAGATGATAATATTTGCAAATTGGTACTCAGTAATACTTAATTCATGTCTCCACATGGAAATCACTACAGTTCTCCAATTTATAATAAATACATCAGATGTTTAGGATTCAGACCAAGACAAATCCATTGAAAGGAAATATCGACTGTGTAAATCAATCAGAATCATCGATATGTGACATACTATGAAAATACTATATACCGATTTACTAAAAGATCATGGAGATAAATGTACACAGTACAATAAATAGGTGATGTTTAGTTTAAGGAGTATCCCTTCTATAAGTTAGAACCTAATTGGTACTTTGGAAACCTACCATAACCTATACTCTAATAGACTTTAACTATTGATCGTGGATAACCACATAATCCTACTACGCTCATACAACCCGTGAAAAATATATCTAAATTCGACATTCTGACGTCAATATACGTCTTAACACCATTCCTATAGTTTACCTAAAAAGAACCCCATAGAAGACACTATTGATAATGATGGTTAAACGTGCTTTAATAGTGACCCTTAACTATTAATATACTAGTATACCATGGAATTATTTTGACCAAACTAAATAATACTGAAATCTGTACAGCTCAAATCACAACATGTCCTTGTCAATGACTTGGCTTCAACTATACATCATAAATGAAGAAGTATGATCTAGTGGTCTCACATTATCTTTAATACTTGGCATGAAGCATTGATATTTATATGTTGTCGTTTTTGCACTGGATTAATATTGAATTGATTGGGTCTCCTTATAGTAACTCTAAGCTTTGAAATAACATGGGCTAATAGTCAAAATTATAGGATGTACATGGTGTATTAGATAATGCGTCAACAGGACGTCATCGTCTCGATAACATGTCATGTAGAAGGCTATCTCCCCTGGTAAGGTGGAGTAAATACACACATGTAACGATAGGCACTCCCTTGAAGACATGAAATATTAAATTCTATCAAATGGAGTCCGAGACATTTAAAACACAAACCTTACTCTGATGTTAAAGTCGCAGATGCTGACTTTATAAGCTTTTTTGAACTTGTGAAAGTACTTACATAAAAACTCAATTAAATTAATTATTGTTGTATAATGTTGATGTCAATGCATACATTCTATGACAGTACAGTTGGCTGCTGCAGTTAGTTGATCAGTTGATTGCATAGTAGGAATCCCTCGACATCTATATAAGGTATAATAAATTACGTCATCGGATTGTTTTGTAAGTTTTATCTTAATATCAGTGTTGAGTTCTGTTAATTGCAAGTAGTGGTTAAAGTGGGACAAACTGAGTTTATAAACTTGTCTACTCGAGTGACAAACCATCGATTACACTATTCTAGTATAATGTAAATGTCGATGTATGCCTTCTATGACATTATTCTTTTTCGTTTGGAATTATTAGAACAATTGATAGCAAGTTAGGGATTTACTTGACATTTTTTATTGGTATACAAATTACGTCATCAGATGATTTATAAGGAATCTATATTTACACTAAGTTTGAGTTAAGACTAGCTTTAGTATAAAGTAGAATGTTGCAAATATCTAAAGGTACCCCCTTCCAACACGTCTAAACTCACCCCCCCCCCTCCCAACACGTCTAAACTCAGCTTATAATTTATGCCCCTTTAATTATGCTTCACCAAGTAGCAAACAACAACTACGTGTTTTGATATACAGCCAAACTTACAACAAAGAACGTATGTACACGGTTTGTGCCTCTTTAGTCAGGGCCTCAGAAAATATACTAAATATACAAAGGGACGATCGCACAATGCCGGACAAGTTCAACAAACGAACATAGATCAGTTAGGTCAAAAACCCCTCCCCACCTCCCGCTGAACTAACGTTCACAAGGGCGACATCGAACATTTACATAAGATGTAAACTATAATGATTAAAAATGTAGAGGTCACACCACTACAATCAATGTAATGTAAAAACATAATTGTAAACATTTTAAAACACTACCGTAAACCCAGCACCATAATATCTAACATTAGAAGTAAATTGTTATGAACTTTCAACATCTCAGGAGTAAATACAAAACCTGTTATCGTTGAAGGCGTGAACGTTTTCCATCGAAATCTGGTTAGAAGTGCGAAAACGGAGTTCAACAACGACAGACCCCTCCCCCTCCCCCCGCCCCCTCAACGAAGTTCGCTTATTGAGCGTGTGTGACACTGTGTGATTGTTCCTTAATATACTAAATAGCTAAGGACGTTCAGCGGGTTTGGAGAATTACGCAGATGCCGTGACTATACATATAATTACGAAAAATACTAAATTATAGACATCTTGCAGTTAACAAGCTTGAAAATGTACTACATATATTAAATCAAACAGGTAAATGGTTAACAATGAACAAACCACCTAACCGATGTTACTGACATTTTCCTAAGGTAAATTTCATATGCTTTGATAGCATTGTATTGACGCCATCCCTCAGGACGTCTCAGTGAATTCGAATGCTAAAGTTTTGAATAACATTAACGTCAAACGCATTGGTAATATTGTATAGGGAGGAGAATTACTAAAACATGCATGTGATATACACTTGGTGTAATTTGTATGTACTACATTGCTAACAGCATACTAGAAGAAAGCCATGCTTCAAAGGCAGAAGCTGACTTTTATCTTGTTGTTGTGTATTTTTTTCTGCTATTAATAAATGTTATTCACGGTATTCAACTTACTGATTTATAGTTGTATACTTAACGTACGTGCAATTGACAACTCAAACTTGGTACTAGGATATAACTTCTAAATGAGTTGATGACGTATTTTATTATACGTATAAAAATATACAATAACTCCCAACTAAATATGCAGTCAACAGTTCTAATAATGCCAAAACACAAATTGTAATATCATAGAAGGTATGCATTGGCACTGTAATGTCATAGAAGATATGCATTGACACTAACATTATGCCAGTGAATCAACGTCTTCTGTCAGTATTTTCACGTCATCAAAGTTTAGCTTATTAAACCAGTTTGTGTTACTTTAGCAGTATTATGTATTTGACACACACATTAACTTTCAATGAATGTCATGCATTTTCAGACGTAACCCGTCCTATTTTCTGAGGTCAAAAACCGGAAATGAAACGTCACTTATTAATCTTAACTTGATAGCAGAGTATACGTTATTGATTTCACACTATGGGATACATTGTTATAAATCGTGATCAATACTCTCAATGCTGTCACAACAGGTTTAACACTTCAATGTGGGTTTCTGAAACCTAATGGAACGTAATACCTATAATGAATAAAACCACCCTTGCCGTCTCTATTCACGACAAATGTCGCTCTTTCCCTGAGAATATACAATGTGTGTAGATTGTATTTGTTGATGAAATGTTTGTATATTCACGGCATTTCATCAAATGATATAGGCCTTTATCCTGTATCTACGTCAAGCTTGATGTGGTGTGGTTTGATATATGATATATGACTGATAACCTTAGATCTAAAGTGAAATCAAATGTTCTCACTTCTTAACAATTTGCTAGAGGGTAATCACATATAGGTCTGATAGGTGAGGGCTGAACTAATAGCTCTTATCAACATTCAGGATTTCTGTTTTTAATCTTATAATACACGTTTATAAAGCGGAGTGAATTATTTAATATGATGGAAACAGCACAATGGTAAAAGCTATTTACTTCAAGCAACACGAATTTCTTTCTGATTGGGATAGTTTTCATCGATCAGCAACACACCTGTCTCTTGTAATCTGGCTTGAAAGTAATTAAGGCATGAAATTACATTCTACTAGCGAGAATTCACTACATTTTCACAAAAATGATGGAAACAGCACAATGGTAAAAGCTATTTACTTCAAGCAACACGAATTTCTTTCTGATTAGGTATTTGCGGCTTATCAGACCTTCAGTATCCTACTGAATGATAGTTTTCATCGATCAGCAACACACCTGTCTCTTGTAATCGGGCTTGAAAGTAATTAAGGCATGAAATTACATTCTACTAGCGAGAATTCACTACATTTTCACAAAATTCATATCGACCTCTTGGATTTATTTAGATATGACGTAGGCGTTTATTTTTAGTCAATTTAGTTATTGTCGGCCAAAAACCATTCTTAACGATTTTGACTTTCAACACACGATTAAGACCAGATGTAAACTGAATGTCTTCAATAAGGGCACAGTTTTGAGATTGTCGTTCCTACAGACAATTGTTGGAATACAACAGAAAATATGTAATAAGTTAGTTATTTTTTCTCATTGATTGTTATTTTCTCATTGCTGTTAGTGATCTCCTGGCCATCACAACATGTACTGTGACATTTGTTGAGAATGTAAAAAAAATAAGTGCATCGTCGTACCACTTTAGACAACATTTCCTGATGAGAAACTATTTTTTCCTTTTTAGTGGCCTACAAAAATATGCCAATAATTTATTAAAACTAAAAGCTACATCAATAATATTTTCAGGATAAGTGCGCTCTGGTATTGCAAATGTATGTATCAAATTATATTGAATTTGAAGGGTTCATTCTTGAGATATAGCCTAATTACCGAAAACCATTAATTATGTAAATTTCTCGTTAACATTCTTGGGATGTTTACCGAAACTTAATCAGTTCTTGTCACTACCCTACAGAACACATGCAATACATTTCGTTTGAATTGAGCCAGTCGTGTTTTAGAAAATGGTGATAAAGTCGCACCACTTTAGACGACATTTCCTGACGAGAAACTATTTTTTTCTTTTTTGTGGCCAATCAAAAATATGCCAATAACTTATTAAAACTAAAAGCTACATTAGTAATATTTTCAGGACAGGTGCGTAAATCCATGTCATAAATAGTCTTCTGGTGAACACTCTGTGTGCAGCTGTAACCATATACTGCATTCCCATTCAGTGAATATTTTCTAACTTCACATAGGTGATATTTTACTTGTTGTGGTAGTACTGTTCATTATTTGTTGGTTATCCATTGCTAATTAAATCTGATGGCGACATTGTACATCTACCCTTATTCAAGGAATATATTCTAACAATGTTCTAATTCACATATCATTTCACAGGTTATAAAGATGTTGATTGTTGTGGTAGTGATGTTCGCTGTTTGCTGGTTACCCCTTCACATATTCAATCTGGTGGCGAAATTTAACCCTATTGTTTACCATGTGGAAGACTTGGAGGCACAAGATAGAATACGGAAGATAAATGCATGTGTGCTGTGGTTGGCCATGTCCAATAGTTTCATGAATCCTATTATTTATAGCTTCATGAATGACGGCTTCAGAGTAAGCATTTCTCTTTTATCATCATCATATTGTATAGGTTTATGGTGATTCGAGTTCATATATAAGTATAGTACATGATGAAAGTAGCACAAGCTGAGTTTGTAAACTTTTTACTCAGTGAAATACTTACATAAAACCTAGTTTGTATATTGTGGTAATGTCAATGCTGGAACAGTCGATTGCACCCCATGACATCCTTCGACATTTTAGTGGAACACCATTGCCTTGTGGATCTTAACATTAGATACAAACTGAATATTCATGACTCTAAGGACAAGAACAAGAATTTCATTTTGATGTTTCTTTGCAATCAAGCAACAATTATGTGATGTAAAATAAAGAAATTACTCTTCAAAACCCACAGTTTTTGAAAATACCCACTTTCCTGGAATGCTGTTCCCCATTAAGTATGCTTCAATAAGTACTGAGTACACTTTGTTTATGCAGCAATAATTACGTGGTAGATGCAGGCTTTCTGTCAGACTTGATCGATGTTAATATTTTTATTGGGTTTTGTAAATTCCTAAAAGGAGACAAATTTACAAAACAACGCATATATATATATATATATATATATATATATATATATATATATATATATATATATATATATATATATATATATGTGTGTGTGTGTGTGTGTGTGTGTGTGTGTGTGTGTGTGTGTGTGCGCGCGCGCGCGTATGTGTGTATGTATGTATTATATATTATATATATATATGCTTCGGAATCAGGCATGACTTCACTAGTAAAGGTTCAGACAAAAACGTCAATGTCCTTTGTGTCGCTACCCCACTTTACCCACTTTCATGTCTTGTACTAGATTCTTGTTGGAACTAGATATGGTTAAGATTATTGCATGCGACCCTTTTTATCTTGGCCGACCTTCTATTGCAGAGTATCGTTTATGATGTCACTTTTAACAACAATATTTCAAATGTTGCTAACATCGTACTGCATTGCCTCAGTAATATAAAGTTATTTCCCGACTTCTGAAACATGCATTTTAGTTCAATTAATTAAAATAAGTTATATTATGTATGACAGTGGATACAAATGAGATTCTACAGAACGGCCATCTTTTACTGCTCAAAAACAGTCCACGTTTAATTTAATTTGTTTTTCGTAATTGAAAGTGTATTCCTTTATTAGAGGGAGATGATGTGTGTCATTTACGGTTTTGTTAATCTTGTGTTGATATTAGTCTTGTAGCCTCAGTCATGCTATAACCTAGCTGTTTCCATGGTTTTGGTATATTGTAAAAGTTCCCTGCTACCTACTATATACCTACGCTCAACACCGATTGCACTCAAAGCAAATACATAGAGTGATAAGGTTACTGAATGATAATGAGACATAAGGTATCAATGGCGTCACATCACATACCTTCATTACCATCAACATCACATTCTGCTGTTAAGTATGATTGATGGCATGAGGAGGTTTTCTTCACCTTTTTAGTATTTATATCATTGTACCCTATATATATTATGCCTAAATACCACATCTGAGCGAAGCAAGCAATACGTACTCGTAAATATGGTTAAGAACGCTACAGGTCCCTTTATTATGCAACAGACCCCCCCCCCCCCCAACCCAAAACAAAAGTGAGTGTGTACCCCTGTGAATGATTTAGTCGTCTCATTTACTTTTTTTACCAGGCAGACCTGAAGTACATGTATACTTATAGTATCTGTCAGTGCAAACGACCTCAAAAGCAAGTATACTTTACATCGTCTAGGCGGGAACGAAGAACACGGTCACTCTATTCGACGTCTACTTCGTTCTTGACAAATACCAAATTGAACAGAGTACTGGCGCCTAAGAAACAACAAGTCGAAGTGGAAACAGTTCCACAGGAGTTGATGACACAACATGCTGACTAATGTAGGTCTTACTTTTTTATACAGCTATGTCTATTTTTCCAAACGTTGATTATCTCTGACATTTAAGTAATGATTCTTTGAATTGTTTTGTGGGACTAATAACAGCCCAACGGCAATAACAGCATTCATGACTTGCCAGTAGAATGAGTCGATATGTTGCCTGTATATTTCCTGAATGCACATTTTGTTGTACACCTGTTTCCTAAGTATTTATTCAAATTATTGGCAATAGTGGTGCATAACCTGCCTTTCAATTAACCTTGACAATTTCTATGCTGGTATATGTCGTAAATTGCTTCCCATCCTGTACAGTGATCACACGTCATAGATGTAGTTAGCACCAAAAGGGTAATCAACTCTTATATGCTTACAAAAACCTTGTACTTTTCATTCGTAGTTGAACAAATGGGTAAAATCTATATGATAATATGATGCCTAACTCTTAGTAATGGTCTATGTAATTCATTGTCTCTCAATTTTAATTTTACAGAGACATCAAGAAATCCTGTTTTATATCAAAATTGTGAGTATTAACACCAAGTATTTATGGTGTTAGAGACAAGTTCATGAGAATATAAGTATTGTAGTATTTTGAGTTTCTAAAGTTCCAAATTAGCTTTCTATCAAAGATTCCAAATAACAGGATACTAGTTTGTTCTTTTCAAGTGTGTGTCAGAGTTTTGTACAAAGTCGACAACGTCTGTATCAGAGTGAAGTGACGTCACATTCAAAATTATATAATATATGTAATTATGTGTTTTTTGTCAATCATCAGATTTAAAAGAAGAGATATACATGTGTCTTAGGATAAAGAAAAGAATGTTCGAATGCTACTTTTTGTCATCCGTTGCCATGGTAGTCACACATCAACAATACAGTTCGCAGAACTTTGATAGATACATTGCAAATGCAAGCCATTACTGAGCAGGAAATTAAATATAAACAGAGCTTGATAATATATCAAATTATTTTACATGTTTATTTCCGACTTAGAATATTCATGTTACTCGGATCCTCTTTGTGTGCAGTATTTTTTTTTTACTTATCATTTTCATGAACCTGTAAGGTATGCCATGCTGGGGCGCCCTCATAGATCGGACAGCCCTCTTCAAGATCAACACCATTGACGGCGGAGCGACATAACGTATTTTACAGGGTATTATTATATGAAGATTTTTCATGTGCTATTATACTACTAGTGAAATAGTCTATAATGTACATTTAAGCATTAACATAATAGAACATTCACCTCTTTTCTTAAGTCAAAGAGTTTTAGAACTTTCCGTTGAGAAAACGGTGTGAATTCTCTCTTAATATAACTAGTTAATGTGCAAAATGACGTAATCAATCGAGATATTTTGTATTTGTATAACAATGTAATCATGTGTGTAGTTTCATTATTCAAGTCGTGGCCATTTAAAAGGTAACTTAATAAAAATGTGTCAAATATATAAATTGTGACATTAGCTTTCATAACTAACTTTTGCAAATCAAATTATGTGGAAACAGATGGTGATTACTGGTCAATATAGATTGTCTTATACAAAAACTTGCACCAAGTATCCTGGGATTAGACACTTTGAATCTCCGTGATTTACAATTATTCAGCTAGTACATAGTAAAGATTGATTTTTAAAATACATATGGCTGTCATTCCGTCAAATTTGCATATGTGGCAAAACAATGACTTTCATATGTCGTATATATATATATATATATATATATATATATATAATTAATATAATTATATATATATATATATAATTGACTGGATGTAGATAAAACCACATAAAAGTGCTCAATACGGGTAGTAGAGCGAATTAAATACAGGTTTTGAAAATTTGAACCAAATTATATGCTATAGACCCTACAGAACTGTTTCGTGAGGTGCGTAGTCCTCACTCATCAGGGGTAGAATGGAATATAGTATCTGCGTTTCCTTACCGTTAAATTCTATTATTCTAATGTTCCTAACAGGGAATATCTACCTAGTAACATAGCGTATTAGCATAGTTAATTTTTCTGCAATAATGATTTATGTCTATGCCTACACGACGACACAAGTTCATTCCGTTTATTTAGAGTGCAACGATGTGGTTGACAAATTATAATATACTTTTCAGTTATGCAGAGATTACATCTCTGACTGGAGCTGTTGTACGGTCGCGCGCGTGCGATAATTTTCCATGTGATGTCGTAATCAATTTCTTTATCCTTAAGAAACCATACATACTTACTTAGTTCTGTTGAGTTTCTTGACAAATTGTTGCGGAATGAAGCTGTGGACGGGAAATGTTTACAAAAGAGCGTGGTATACCAGGCAACAGTTCAGCGTAAAGACACCAATATCCGCGAAACGTATGTCGGACTTACTGAAAACGAGTTCAAGACACGGTACAATTTATTACAAAGACAGACAAGCACTCAAATATCATGTAAAACTGCATGTAAAACAAGTACTCAAACAAGCTTTCACTCAAAGACATCATCCCAACTGTTGTGTTATATGGCAAAGTTATTGTGCAAATTTTTACGGTTTCTCTAGATACAAAACTGCATCATTTTTTGACCAACTGCTATTTGACCTTGAATGTGGAGATCAAAGTCAAAGATCAGATATAAAACGGAAGCTTACCTTTGGGAATAGAAATTTAAAAGGTGTCTTTTGTGTATTCAACTTCTTGAGATTCAAATATGAATGTCTCATTAGAAAGTTCATCATTGATAATATGAGGGTAGGCACTTGAATGGAGTCACTGTGATTTATACATCCGATACATATTGTGAAATTTTTCAACAAATATGGCTGCCATATTTGGCCATATTTGATTCAGTCATAAAACAAATAGACGTGCATATGTCTCGTATGGTATGTTACCTTTGTGCCAGGTGTGGTTTAATTTTTTTTTTTTGGTTTGTTTTTTGGTGCATGCCAGAGACATGAGGGTGAATACACACATGCACTCACAGACAGATATACTGAACCCAATGTAAAATTCCCTACGGGCGACTAATAACAAGTTTTATTGCGATGAGATGCACCTTTAAGTATCATTCTTCAAATTGGGCAGTGATGAGCAAAATACTCACTTCTACAACTTGAATCATTAAAAAATATTTGTACTAGGGTATGGCCATGGACTACAAAGAATGTTTCATTAAAGTCCTGCGAAAACGTGACAACTTTCTGCAGGGAACTGGATGACTGAGTTGTGTGTGTGTGTGTGTGTGTGCGCAACTATAATGACCATGAAAACATTGAACATCCATAGACAGTGGAGAAGCCTATGAAATATATAACAACTTAATATACAGTAACATGAAGTACATGTATCAGTAAAATAAACCTTGACCTAAAAAAAAATTAGTCTGAATGAAATAGATACATTTTGGAGTGATTCAATTCAGTATAGTACACTATGATATCACACACCATAGAGTACCATACACTATGATATCACACACTATAGAGTACTTAGATGCAGTGTGTATATTACAGAGTACCATACTGATGAAATATTCCTTATTGTCACAATCAATTCACTGTGACACTCAATCATGTATCTTCTCATAAATGAAATCTCTGTGGAAACTTAATTGTCCATAATACATCTATTTCTTGCCAACACTGGTAAAACATCCAAATAGCGTGGTTATCATTTCCCAGTGAAAATTAAATGATCATAGGTGTCAAAATTCAAGATTGTTTATTTCAGCTAATTCACATCAGTCTTGAAAAGAAATTTTATTCATGTTCCTGTTGACCTTGACTATCACTGAAGTCCTTCCTTCATCACATCCATGTGGGTTTGTGTCTTCTTTCTCAATATGAGCAGACATGGTATCATCTTTGATTTACATACATGTAGAATCTAGATGGATGTTTACTTGTAGTTGCACAATGTTTTTTCCCATCCCTAGCTAAATGTTCTTCTCATTATCTGTATTTAAAGAAGAACAAAAATCGGGTTTTAGTTACCAGCATACATGCCTTGAATGGACTGTCTGGGTATTACAGTTTTCAGCACAACTGAACTGAGGTTCAGTAGTGCTATAGGGATCGCCCGGCATCTGTCTGTCTGTGAGGTGCATATGTACCACATGATATATGGTCACCTATATGAATGAAGCAGCATATTGCATGTCTGAGAAATGACATATTACGGATGGACAGGCAAACAGATGGATGAACAGATGGCACCCATTCTCCCCATCAATTGCTTTAAGTCAATGTGATTTATCCCAATTAGTAAAGAATTTGTAGCCACTGTCTCCAATGAGGTTGATCAACAATGTGGTGAGATACACTTTGGTGGTGCTGAATTGACCATAAGAGCACAGAAGAGCAAGTACATTCATTGGGATTATCATCCTAATGCTGAATGATTTGAACATGAAAATCAAATGTCATTGAAAACTGGCATGCCTGGAGGGTGTATCTTGTTGTACTGTGGCAACAGATGTATAAACAGGAATCATTACGAGACAAAAATTCTCTGAAATT
This sequence comes from Glandiceps talaboti, assembly GCF_964340395.1. Lineage (NCBI taxonomy): Eukaryota > Metazoa > Hemichordata > Enteropneusta > Spengelidae > Glandiceps > Glandiceps talaboti. The sequence continues at coordinate 20,033,567 of NC_135562.1, read as the reverse complement.
TTACAGAGAACTACAATGTAATAACATACCTGCTGATATGAACAAGAACTTTGATGCAGTAAAACAATTCCTGACACTAGTTGTCAAATATTTTGTCATAGAGGGTGTGCTGAAAGTCTTTGAGATGGCATCAACTACCAGCAAACCAAACCATCACATCCCTCATATACACATCAGCAAGACCATCTGTAAGAAAGAGTACATAAACACAGTCATTGGTAAATTTGTTGATGACTTCATAATACCTGACACAACAACATAAAGAGTACCTACTGGTAATGACTCTACTGAGATTCATTCGAGTAGTATCAACCAAGACCACGCATACTGTGTTTCTAGACACAATGATTACCTACATTAAAATGAAAGATGCTCAGTACATAATGATGGTAACTATCTGAAACTATATATTTTCAGAAATGTGACTATGTATACATTTTTTCATGGTGTTGATTATTTTATACTGACCCAAAGTGAGTGTGTTTTGGGGGTGACAACACAATTTTTCATTAATTCTGTTAATTAGTCAATGAAAATGTGTAACTTGACAATAAACTACAGAGTCATGATGTTTCGGAGTGTTTTAGATTCTTCACATTTCAAACATAAAGTCAACAAAATTCTATGCGCCTATCATGCCTTGTTCCTATTGAAAAAAGAAAGTGAAAGAGAGGTACTATAAATCTAAACTCTTAAATCACAGTACTTCACTTTCACTTCATAATATTGTAAAAGACAGGTGATAGGAACATGGAATTTTTTTTGAATTTATGTTCACATTCTGATGAATCTAAAACTTTCACATTATGACTCCACATTCTGATGTCAAATCACATTTTCTCATAGAATCTTTCATGGAATTAACAAAAAACATGTTTGTGATGGTGAATGTAAAAAAATCAACAGCACAACAGTAAAGGTCACATACGGCATAGTGGGTGGGTGGGTCTATGCATATGGTTATAATCATTAGTTATACATGTAAAATACGTTACGGTATAGAACATCATGTGTCCACTATGTTTTGACTTTCTACTTGGTTTATCCATCCATTGTTTTCGTAAGAAAACCAGATTTTTTATGTGAAACACGTGATGAAAAATAAAAACAAGCAATCAGCCCACAAATCTGATGCACTGAGATTGGGGCGAGTTGAAACTGGGGCGAGTTGAAATCTAAACTAATTTTTGACCAACACATAAACAAGCTTAAGATTGTACAAACTGCCTATTGGGAATAGTATGGAGGACTTTAAAGTTTCTCGACCAGGACACTTTCATTTTTCTGTATCGTAGACTAATCGGACCTCAGTCTGGACATCATATAAATCAAGTCAAAGAAACACCATCGAATCAGTACAAAGAGCAGCTACAAAATTGATCCCAGGATTGAAAGATTTATCCACAGGCATTTGTTTCCCGAGTTATGTCTCAGAATATTTCTATCAGATTACAATATAATGTCGATAATATCGTTAATATTGACGTACATAACCAACTATATACGAAAGGGATAAAATTACACTTGTTTCTGTGATCGCGCAGGTTCACTCACTGCGAAAGAAAACACAAGGTATGAAAGGCAGCCACCATTACCGTACATAAACATGAACATTCAACCGGCCGTTGTACTGGGCAAACATTTCGAAGATTTTACCTTCCATCCCTTCCTAGTTCCCAAATTTAATAATCTTCTGATAAATCGCGTTGTTGTTACAATCGGACCACGCTTACCAAAGATATCAACCGATTTCTGACGCCATGTAGGGGAATTGGAGCAGATAATTTTTTTCTAACTACCTTCCGAGAACGTGATTGGATATCGATGTTTACATGGTAAATGGAGAGCCACTATCGGCCGCAACATGTGCTGCTGTTACATAATGGGATAGGACAATATGCAAAAATAGGTAGTTAGAAAAAATTTATCTGCGGCGACAGTAGGGAGCCCTCCGCGACGCTCTCAGGAGAGGGAAGGTGTGCTCTTGTTCGATAACCACTTTACATTGAATATGTAAGACTACGCGCAGGGCCATAGAACGTTAGCATTGGATGTAAAATAAATACTGGTTAGTCTTTTGTGTATGTCAGTGACATAACTGTAAATCATCATTGGAAAGATACAACTGGTGTAAATAATTACATTTGGAGGGGGGGGGGTGATACTAGCTAAGGTACTACTTTATTATCGGAAGGATGTAATTACAGAACAAGATGTTAACAGTTGTATCGGATCAGATATATGGATCGGATCGGATCGGATCGACCGGCGACAACAGTGCCTCTTGTGGACAACTATGTTGTGACTTTGTTTTTACTACGCAAAATTCTCGGAAAGGGCGTATGATTTGCAAAATAGTATTATTCACTTTAACATGTATTGATGATTTACAATCATGCTATCAAGAGCTGAATTGATCAATATAAGAGCGGCTGAGGCTGCGATCACAATTCATGCCAGGGAGGGGGGCTTAATCGCGGTCAGAATTCACGTCGCGGGGGGAGGGGGGGTTGCAGGGCGGCATCGCAATTAGAAATACCATGACAATTGGAGGTTCTTAGGGTTCATGAAAATTCTCAGGTGGTATATTTTGCTCATGATTTAAATCAAGTTAAACCTCAGAAGAGGTCGTTTACCGAACAAATACGTCTGTACAATACCATAGCAGTTCATGTTCAAAGCTTGTGCATTCAGTAGCCTATATACTCAATAAATTAAATGAGAACTTGTGTTATGTCAAAAACAGTATGCAGTACCGTAGCCTGCGGGGGGGGGGGGGGCAAGGGGGGCAGCTTCCCCCCCTGAGATTTTTTGGGGAAAGAAAGAAAAAAGCTACTTTTTGAATACATAGCGATGCTAGTAAAATCGTTATTTACATGACGATTCCTAGCATGCGCGATTTAAATGAATAGTTCACTAAAGTGACTGTACACTGACTCCTGGATAATATGTATCTTATATCACTATTGTACGCTGGCTTAACTTTGAAATAAAATGTGTCCAGTTAAAAATTGTAACTTTGTGCAGCAAATTAAACATTCTTTGTGCGGGAATGTACAAACGAAGTGCGCACATGCACTGTGCATTTTCCGCGAGTAACAGTAGTCTTGAAAGACCCCTAGCCTTCATTTGAAGATAGCAAGTCGCAAGTATAATCATATCATATTATGTACAGCTTTGAAGGCTAAAAGCCTATGAGCCGATCAAACGTAAAAAAAAAATCAAATGTTCAACAGTCCATAGTCCAAAGTTCCACGAATAGTAACATGTATATAAATCAAACACTATCCAAGTTTATGTTAATGATGTATTTGTATTCAGCCCAGTGACTGTCTAGAGTGTTTTTGAATGAGTTGATAGTATTCGCTGTAACAATTTTTGTTGGCAGTTTATTCCATGCATTGATGATCCGGTTTGGAAAAAAGTTGGCGCGAGTTGACTTCTGACACAAAGACTTCCGAAGTTTCAGTGGGTGGCCTCTCGTGGCACTATGTGTTTCGCATTGGAAAAAATGCTGGTTCGCAGAGTATTTACCATGAAGATACTTCCATACTTCTATCATATCGCCCCGCATCCTTCTGTACGACATACTGGGAATATCTAAGCGTGTCAAACGTTCACTGTAGCTCAGGTCTCTCATTCCTCCAATTAATTTTGTTGCTCTCCGTAACACATTTTCAATTAAATTGCAGTCTTTAACAAAACGTGGTGACCACACAACATTGGCGTACTCTAAATGTGGACGCACAAGGGCAGTCTTTTCAGTGATTCTTTGTCTAGATATGTGAATGATCGAGTATCTGATTTGCCTTATTTGCTTGTTTCTGTACATGAGGAGAAAATTTCAGTTCTGTATCAACGAAGACACCAAGGTCCTTTTCTAATAAAGTTGTCTCAAGTGCAGTCTGTGTGTTTCCACTGTCCATGGTGTACTGGAAGCTTGTGTTGTTATGGCCCATATGCATGGTTTTACATTTAGAAGCATTGAACTTCAATTGCCATTGATCAGACCATGTCATTAAGTTGTAATGATAATGTCAGCGAGTGAAACTAAAAAAAAAGACGGAAAAAGTCGTTCAACGTGAGGTGGTCTGCTAATTAATAAGCTGCATGCAGTGATTCCGAAGATGCGCTCGATCTCATTTACATCTTGTTCCTTATATTCAAACATTTCATACTGATAACATGGCAGATCTCTTTTTGGAATATTTGGTGGCCCTGAAAAACTATTAAACTAAGTACGCAGTTTAAGATCCACTATTTGAAGATATGCCTTTCAAAAACTGTGTTCGACGTTGTCTTTCGTTAAAATGTTTGATATAATTATCTCATTGCACACTGACACTACCATTATTCCGCAATTCATTTTGAAGCGACGACTTGCTATGGAAAGAATGGCCTGAATTTGTAAACAGAGCTGTACCTTCCAAACAAATCCAAACTTCAATATCCATTATAATGATAATGACAAGGAGAATTCACTGAGTTCACCTTGGATTCCGACATAAACGAGGCCATAACAGTTTTGGGAGTTGGGTAAAGAAAATGATTATTTTGTTGTGTTACTTATTTGAAATGAAAAAGCTGTTCAACCTACCCATATATTTTTTTCTGGTGATGAGCAATATATCCTCATGCGGGTTTCGCATTTTTTTTTCAAAATTAAGGATATTTCTTTATATTTTCTGAATAGTACATGTAACACGCAATATACACTTGAGTCTATTCCAAATTATATAATATCTTATACAGTGGTTTTCTTGGCTCTGATGTTGCACACAAGCATGAATTGAGATTAAATATCCAATGTGCACTAAAAAGAATCGAACAAAAGTTTACGACCATTGGGCTATCAAAAGTCTGAAAGTCTTGAAATATTTTGCTCTTTATTCGGGATTTTTTGGAACGAAATTAAACTTAAGGAGAAGTCATTTACCATGTGCACATCCGCATAATATCTTTCAGCTTTGCCACAACAAAATACACTTCCAAATAATACATAGCATAATGGTTTCAATTCTGTTATTTCATTATGTCTATGGTCTGATATTTTATGCTTCTAAATGCCTCCTACACTGTCTTATTTTCATTTTTTCACCCTTGGAGTTGTCTCCTTCCAATGCATCATTGTACCATATGATATTATATCTCCACTCTAGTGTAGGTGACAGAAGCCTGAAAAGGGTGGCTAAAATAATGCTTGAGTCTCAATTGGCGGGGCTTAACATTTTTTGAGAAGAGAGGGTGCGAGGAACTACACCATCTGTTTAACCGTAAATTGTGTACATTTCCTAACTGTAGCTATGCAGACAAATTGCATGAGATAGTATCAAGATGACTGAATAAGTTCTATCTAAACTCGACCTGAAATATTTTGCTGTCATTATATATGGTTTGTTTTATCCTTGTCAAGCATTGTGAAAAAATGAAATCGACCTACTTACCCAATGTGATGGGTTAGGTTACCCGTTGACAATCATTTTTTATTTTTTCTGACCTTACATATGATATTTAATTGCGTATGCTAAAATACATATTATGTAAATTATATGCAAATTTATGTAAATTAGCATGGTTGCACCAAGACAAAGTTCTGCCCCCCCCCCCCTGGCAATTTGGTCAGGCTACGGCCCTGGTATGGTACCTCATAGCACTCTCTTCAAACAGATATTGAGCGCAGACATGATTATTTGCATGGATTTCTTTATTTTCAACACGAGTGTTATACTGTAAGGTGGATTTTGATTAACTGCACGTGCACATACTATTTGAAAATGAACATGTATGGGACTGTGTGAGATGAAGGAAGGAGGGACTCGCCCACGGAACTACACAATGAAAAAAAAATGTGCATAACAAAGGAATAACAGATAATTCAAGTAATCCAGCCATATTCACTGCATCAGCATTTAATGAAATTGTTTCTGGTGTACTGTAAATTTGATTAACGTTTGTTCGAAGATAAGAAATGAACAGTTTCACACAAATGTAAGTAAGTAAATTTGCATATGCAGACATTACCAAGTTTTTGATATTTTTTTATTGTAGGCAGAAGAATGGGGTTTGCTATGATCACTTTGGCAAAAGTACATTGACTTTACACCGGTTATGTTATGCACGATCTCTGAAGAAACTGAATTGAAACTTATTCCTAATTCACTGTTGTGTAAATCTTAAAATGTTTCTTGAAATGACACTCATATTTATATGCAAACCCGCATTTATCACATGTGAACTCGGTAAAAACACGATCACATGTTGGACATGCATCAGGATATTCATATTTTTTATTCTCACAAGAGTATTTTATATTTCCATGTTTGATAAGATTATGTCCATGTTTAAAACGCTTGTTGCAATTTTCACATTTGAATTCAGGCACTGACCTATCGCAAGTAACACATCATGGTATATACTACTATAAATATATATACAACATTTATTCAAATGGTTGTCTTAAAGGTCATTAGAGGTGAATGACGATGACGTAATTACACAGCTATTTGATATGTATATATATTGACCTTTGAACCCTCCGATGATGCGCCTATTTAAACAATGGCCGGTAGTTGTAATAGGTTCTCGTTCACTATCATTCCAGATATTCTTAACTATAAAACGACAGTGAACAACAAAGTCATGTTTTGTATTTACTAAAATTTAATATAGATTAGACAATTTTTTTAAAGTTAAAATGCTTAATTTATGTGTAGTGGTCTCGTACCCCCATATTTATTACTACTTATATATATATATATGTAAATATATATACATAAATATATATATATAAACGGTGGTATGTTCCGTTATTGGAATAAAGAATGACTTGATACATTTGAAAATTTTAATTCAAACTTGTTTGTCTCCTTTATCTTTTTTTCAAAATAAATAATAACCTATGTCGGAAAATGGACAAGGGTATCGAATGGACAAGATTTGTCTGACGTCCAGATGTCAGATGCTGGTCATACATTTGTGTGTTTGTTTATTCATTGCTCTATATGTTCATTTATTTATTTATTTATTTATTTATTTATTTATTTATTTATTTACCGTTACCGTAGTTCATTATATACATACGACTTCGTGCATTGCAGAATAAAATGGAAATAAGTACAAATACGGAAGCGTACCTTTACAGTTATAGCGTGGAGGAGTGGCAATTATAATTATAGTAACCCTCTACATTTGTATATAGTTTATCAATTTACAGTGAAGTTGATTACACAAATTTTTGGTAATCTCGAAAATACACACTCGTACAATTACAAATTAACAGGATATCTTTGAAGAAGGTTCTGCATTCGCTGTACATGATTTATTCATGCATTATACTAAATGCATAAGTAGCCATCTGGCCTGTTGATACCTGCATGATCCCTACAAATCCACATGATATAAACAAGTGAGCGCACCGACGTATGACGAATACCATGGCAACATTTGATGAATGCTCTGTACTTCACACAACAAGTATATATTTGACGTGGCAAGGTTTGTGGAAGCATTATACATTATCGACTGCACGAATCCAGATTTAGAAATTTGTTATCAACTTATGGTTTGAAATCAAGGGTACAGTATAACACTTCAGATCAACTGACTGGATTCACTATATCTTTTTTTGGACGGAAGTTCATATGACTGTATGAACGTTATCTTAATACTAAATAGCAAAACCATTTTTACAAGATGATTGATATATTTAACGACTTCAACTATACAAATCTAACTACACCCCCAACTTGGCTGTTAAAGCGCATACATGCTCAGATAATTGCGTACATGCTGAATCGTTCTGCAACAGAAGGCCGCTACTGGGAATCTCAAACCCAACCCGAACAAAGCGTTAGTATCGAACCCTCTACAGAAAACTTAGGACTTCATGAAGATTGGAGAGCAGCATTGACGTGTGCTTTTAGTTTCAACATTGCGATTTCAATCATTGGTAACCTGGTTGTCCTACTTGTCCTTGTGTTTGGACGATCAAAGTCAGACTTGAACATTTTTCTGATAAACTTGGCATTGGCGGACTTGACTATGGCTATTTTCTGTATGCCGTTTACTTTCACTACCATCATGTATGGTCATTGGATATTTGGGGCTGGTATGTGTCCAACAGTTATATTCCTACAACAGGTAAAAATTTAATTATTATATTTTATGTTTTGCTTGATTACTATGCTGTATATTAGCGTGATCCTAGTTTTTTTTCTTTCTCGTTACCCTGCCGAACCAAATTTTCAGCCCCAGCATCAAAAAAAATATAAAAAATTGTAATGTGTAATTTTATGCAAATCTATACCTATATACACTCGATATATTAATACATACATTCTGTAGTCTAGTTGGTTTCATGTCGTGATAATGGTGACGTGTAGCATTTAAAACACCATGCCATATAATTTGGTTTCAAAGTAAGTATAGTTTACTGTCCACTGGCACAATGTCTAAATGTCAAACTCTGACAAACAACAGAAAACAGCATTCAGTTACTAGTAACTGCAACTCCCTAGGGAAGAAAAGATAGAAATAGAAATACATGCACAGTACAAATCAAACTAGATATAAAAGGTGTTATCAATCTATCAATGATAATGTGATTAAACTGCAGCCTTGTCAACTCGGTCTGCTGCTTAAAATGAGGCACGATAGCTATGTATATATATGATTTTGTATGATATTTTTTGACTACTGTTTGGGTGTTACATAAACATCTTGATTGATTGATTGATTGATTGAGTGAGTGAGTGAGTGAGTGAGTGAGTGAGTGAGTGAGTGAGTGAGTGAGTGAGTGAGTGAGTGAGTGAGTGAGTGAGTGAGTGAGTGAGTGAGTGAGTGACTGACTGACTGATTATTTATTTGTTTGTTTGTTTGTTTGTTTATTTGTTTATTTATGTACTTACTTGTATATTCATTTATTTAAATTACGTACATACGTTTACATCTGTCCGTGCGTGTATACTATGATCTGTTTGAAATGTATATGTGTAAATGCACACATGAAATTCTATCTTGCTATATGGAGTTTTTATTTAGGCATAATAAGAGAACTGTGTTGTTCCGATTAGGCTCAGGTTTGGAATAGGTGGCCCACTGGGGTAGGTAGATTTGTTATTTCATGTGTGATAGTCTATTTCAAGTTTTCCATTGTTTTCCTAATGGTCCCTGTGTTATTTATTTCTTCCTATCAGATGCACATAGCCATTACGTTTAGGATCGGCAGTATAAAACTAGGTGGGGTCGGGTAATCGGAACCAAACAATTATTTTTAGGCATTAGCTATGACCAGCATTTACAAACAACAGTATATGATCACTACAGTATTTTAATCAAGTGTATGTCCTCATATAATGAACTCCACTATAAAAGTGACACTATTGACCTCACTAGATATATACACATCTAAGTTAGACACATTTTGAACTATCTCCAGGCATACTATTGAAATGCCAAACTCTGACGACAGAATAAAATTTTAGAAGAGCACAAGATAACAATTTACTTGCAAAATACAGATGACTTTTATGCAAAAAGGTGTTTGCACAGTACAATACCCCTCTCTCTCTCTCTCTCTCTCTCTCTCTCTCTCTCTCTCTCTCTCTCTCTCTCTCTCTCTCTCTCTCTCTCTCTCTCTCTCTCTCTCTCTCTCTCGCTCGCTCGCTCGCTCGCTCGCTCTCTCTCTCTCTCTCTCTCTCTCTCTCTCTCTCTCTCTCTCTCTCTCTCTCTCTCTCTCTCTCTCTCTCTCTCTCTCCCATTGTGCTTTGCCGAAGTATTTATGGCATTTCGTAATGTAGAATTGCCATAGGTAGGGTTCTCAATACTCTACTCATTTTCATTGGTTCAGATATCAGTTATTTTCGGTGGAAGAAGATAGCGATTTTACAAGGTATTTTTTATACATGTAAATCAAACACTATTTAGATCATTAAATTATTCTATTATAAATTAATCTAGCTGAGAAAGGCAGTTATAAAATAAAAAACATCAAAGCATACAGATCAGAGAGAGAATACTGGTTAAATATTGCTCAGTGCTCAAATCTTGCAATTTCTCTAATATCACTTCTTAAGGATTATTGTACATATTGTTTCATCTTTCATTGTGAGAGTGTCCTTGTTTTTGTGTAGAAGCTTTTATGATACTAGAAGAAATGACAGCGATCGATGCACATTGGAACACACACTGTCTGATCTATTTAGTCTCTTAGGCGTTATACGGATCACTATAGTGATAATAATCACTATACAGCAAACACACAAAAATACAGAACAGAGGATATTCGTTATAAATAAATCCACTCCCATTAAAAAGCGACAGGATGGCATATGTAGGTCAATTAATCTAGCCAAAACACTTATATTGAATAATTATAGTGTTTATTGTGTAAAATTATATAATAATGAGATTCACGTTAAGCAAATAAAGCTAAACCTAAAAAAAGGGTCAAAAAAGCGTTTTCGAATTTGTGATTTTGTTAGCACAGCTGAACTGAGGTTGAGTAGTGCTTATGGAATGGCGAACTGTCTGTGTGTCTGTGTCTGTGCGTCTTTGTATGTGTGTTTCTGTGCAAACAACTTTATGTCAAAAACCGCCAGACCGATTGCTATTTGGTGGGAACATTATTTATGGTGTAGATGAAAAATTGTTCAAATGAAAAAGATTGCAACAGAGGTCTGTGTTTTGGATAAAAAAATTTAAAGTCCAAAACTACTGGGCAGATTGCCTGAAATATAGTTTGGATGTTCAGTGCAATGTGTAGATAGAGGATTGTTCATGACATGCCACTATAATTATTCGACACTGAACACAAATTTTTTAATGATTTATTAAAACACGATCGTGATTGTACCTCAGGTGTGTTACAACTGATAACATAGTTAAACTAATGTTATGTTAAACATTTGATATACTATCATCTGATAACATAGTTAACTTGAACTAATGCTATGTTAAACATTTGATACACTATCATCTGATAACATAGTTAAACTAATGTTATGGTAAACATTTGATATACTATCATCTGATAACATAGTTAAACTAATGTTATGTTAAACATTTGATATACTATCATCTGATAACATAGTTAAACTAATGTTATGTTAAACATTTGATGTACTATCATCTGATAACAGTTAAACTAATGTTATGTTAAACATTTGATAGACTATCATCTGATAACATAGTTAAACTAATGTTATGTTAAAAATTTGATGTACTATCAACTGATAACATAGTTAAACTAATGTTATGTTAAACATTTGATGTACTATCATCTGATAACATAGTTAAACTAATGTTATGTTAAACATTTGATATACTATCATCTGATAACATAAGGGTCGTTCTCACTAGAGCCTTTTCGACGGTGTCGACAACGTTGTTTATATCAATGTATGTCAACACCGTCGGAAAAAACGTGTCAGAACAGTTGACAACGTTGCTACAACGGCGGAGATTAACGCCGGCGTAAACAGCTGGACCTGCAATGGTGCGCCGACGCAAATTCCTCCAAACGTAGCGTGTGAACGCTCTCTCGCGACGACATTCGTCTATATAACCACCTCTGACCTTTACTTCTGATCAGTGTTCACAAGGCCAACGACTGATACAGATGGGATGGCAGAACAACGTGCGACTCCTATCATTATCATATACGCTCTATTCACTGGCGTTAAAGCATTGTTCAGAAAGCCAAACAGCATGAACATGAAACGCATGGTCGATCGCCTACGGCGTCGTTCAAAATTCCTTGTATACCCATTAGTGACCAAAGGAAGCAACTCTTGTTCATGAACATGATCCAGAAGTCGACGACTAATTATAAAGCGTTGGACACGTCTTGATCGCATACGAAGGTGAAGCAACAAGAGGCACGCTGCTGTAAATGGAATCAAACGAGGCAATGCTATTTTTCTTGAAAAATGACAGTCAGAAACTTTGCCGACATACACGAAGAGAGATGCATGTTGTTCTAAAAATAACTATGGCCAAGTAACCCACCTAGTCAGGGAGTGATGTACAATAAATGAATCACAAAAACAACCTCTTGAATGCTGCGAAAACATGGTTTTATTATTCACCAACACCTAAACAGAAGTTCCTGAATTCAAGAGATTTTTTTTCCGTTGTTGGGTCATATCACAACTATAAATGATGGTACGTGACGAACGAACATGTCAACCAATTTCTTGCGACTAGGATGATAAGCGTACAGCCCAAGCAAGGCATTACACTTATTGTTTGTAGACATTACCTCATTTAATACTTGTACCTGCAACTCTCGGTTTTTAAAACGTCCGGATCCGACATAGCTTTACGTTTTAGGATTACCTAATTCCAAATTCTAGACAGGTTAGCTGTTTAGACATGAGGATATTTATCGTACCCAAATATAAACAACACTGCACGCCACTACGTAGGTAACGCCATGTGATCTTGTCAACGAAAGTTAACGAAGTGGGTGCGTGATAAGAGCCAATCGTTCAATCGTAGTGGCAACTTTTAAAGGACCTTCACGATAATTGATTTGAATAGACTATGTGGAGAGGACGTTGCCAAAATCCACCTACGCGAAGGTTCTAAGTTAGGCCAGGTTGGGGTATAACGTGAAACCATGGAAGTATAACCCACGGGTTATATTTCCATGGTGAAACTAATACGAATGTAAATCCGGAAATTGCCGATGAGATGTCACGTGTTTGTCGTGACCTCTAAACTTGGACTAAATTATCGTAGATAGCGTGGTATTGCGAACGTTTATTTCGGCACTAGTAACAGGTTGATCGTTCGACTGATGTTGATTCAATCCTTCTATTAACGTGAAAATGAAAAGTTCAATCGCCTGAAATAATTATACAGTAATAGTTTAGTGATTCCAAACAGATTTATAGATGTTTTCACGTGATATTTTGAAACATGCACCTGAAAGCCGCCGCCGCGTCAACGTGTTCATCACTGTCATGGTGCGATGTCAGTCAAAATCAACTCGTATAAAATTACGAAACGTGCGAATATAAACGACTCGACAGATACAACTTGAAGGCTAAAAAGCATGAGAACTGGTAAATACAATTTCCAGTTGAAACTGTGTTTTGCAGAGATAGCAAAATGTTTTACAAGTTGAATAAACATACATTTGTACATGTAGGACAGGTCGTTCATTTTCCCATTTCGCATTAAGAAATTTCGTTTTGAGGGGGGAGGGGGGGGGGGGTTAAATTAAAACGAAGAAATTACGTTTCCTGTGCGTCAGTTTTAAAATGACACGGCCCCTTACATGCTGCACATCCGCCATTCTTGTTTACCATGCGTTGTAACATATACATATATTGATCCATAGAGGGCGCGTTACGCCGGCGATTCTCCCAAAACAACGACCTAAATGACTGCGTGTGGAAGCCAGTACGGATTAAGAGTTAATCCGTCGGTGTTTACCGATCAAACAACGTTGCATTTCGATGTCGTTGCACTAGTGAGAACATGGCTATAGTTAAACTAATGTTATGTTAAACATTTGATATACTATCATCTGATAACATAGTTAAACTAATGTTATGTTAAACATTTGATATACTATCATCTGATAACATAGTTAAACTAATGTTATGTTAAACATTTGATATACTATCATCTGATAACATAGTTAAACTAATGTTATGTTAAACATTTGATATACTATCATCTGATAACATAGTTAAACTAATGTTTTGTTAAACATTTGATATACTATCATCTGATAACATAGTTAAACTAATGCTATGTTAAACATTTGATGTACTATCAACTGATAACATAGTTAAACTAATGTTATGGTAAACATTTGATTTACTATCAACTGATTTTGTTGCATTATTCGTTAATTCATATCACGTACAATTATCGGTTGATACATAATCAGTTGAATACAAAGTATATCAGTTGAAACAATGCGAATGTGTCATAATTAGAACAACACAGTGAACACTTTGAACTGGAACCAATTGCAAGGCATCCGTGACGTAATATACACAGCATCATCGCTCACCTAAACAATTTCAGCTCATTTAATGGCGAGATGTGCAAAATGTTTCAATACCTCTAATACACACTGGTTATGATTTGACAATCGAAAAGTATATTTTAGTATCAGAGCAATGGAAATTAGTTCCTTTAGACTTCGTTTGTTCATAACCTATATCCCTTCGCCCTCTAAACTGATACCTTATCTTTTAACTTTTAATCATAGAAAAATACGTCATAAGACTGACATATAATGGTTGTGATAACAGATTAGAGCTATCCCTTTAGTAATAGATGCATAGATGTTTCAAATGTACAATCTTATTAACATTTACAAAAATTTAAAAACGATAACTTCTCCAAAAGCACTGCACTGATAGGCTTGCATATTGGCAAAAAGAATCAACTACTTGACGACTTTAAAGGTTTTAAACAAGAAAAAAATTCAATGCATAGTTTCATGGTAATCATTGATTTAAGAAATCTAGTCGTGGCCATGTTGGATTTTTCTCCAAATCATTTTTAAAATGTTCTTCTCTGAAACCAGTGTATAGATAACATTACAACTTGGCCTGTAGAAAGAAGACTACTCTAACCCCCATGCAGTACATCATTGCCTGCTGGGCAAACCACTTGGGCCCCATAAACGCTGCTTGAAGCTTTAATTTGAATAGGATTTTCCAAAGTGAGTAATTATTTAAATACAGGGGTGTTATCAATTGAGTTTACATTGGAATTCACTTTTGTGCCACGTTCTATTCTATTCACACTGGTCATCCGAATTTTATTGTAATTTTGGAATTAAATGTTCAAGTTGGGGACACATTTTTAGACCTTATTTGCATATCACTGATAGGATCACCCGGCTTTGAATCTGCAAGTTTCATGTACGAGCCCCACCATGCAGTTTGTTTCTGAGTAGCTAAAGTCCTTGGGTAAGATTAGAATCACGATTGTCCACATCCAGCTGTATAATTGGGGATTTGCAGGATAGAGGTTGTAATGTGATTGCTTTAATGCTATGTGATTATAAAGGCTGCAGTGGATTGTATGCTCTCCAGGGAGTTAAGAAAGTAATTGTAAAGTGGGATGCAGAGTGGAAAAGCGCTTCATAATAATCAACGTTATCATCATCATTATTTATCGTGTTAACTTGTATGGATTCAGAGGATTTCTTTGTTGTGTTGTTCTCATTGTGCATTCATCCCTGCAAAAATAAGTCGATCTTTCATACTGTCTTCTTATATAACGTTATTTGGCAAATCATTCATCAAGAATAACGAGGCACTTGTTTTCACAACGAAAGTTACAAATGTAATAGACATGGCAATGTGTCCCAATCAAAATCAAAATAAATATTCAGCCCAGTTTTATTCTTTAAATTATCGTTACCGTTGTATTTAGCTTAAATCACGTTACTGTGGCTGTCTGGTTTACATATTTTAGACGTCCGTTTGTGTTTCGCTGTGTGGATTTATCTACGGTGTTCCTTTGTTGTGTTCATAAAATATTCATTTTGATTTCTACGTATATTCATCATATCACCTGGACTCATGTGCTAACTTCTCTTTGTCCAATACCATCCATCTTCACATTCTATCGACCAATCACTTCATTCCTTCTACACATCTTTCATTACATGATCTTTTCCTTAAAAGGTATACGCAGTAGTATAGGCTAGTTAAGGCAGAAGTGTAGACGTGGCCAATACGGATACATTAGACTAGTGTAACATTTATATGTGTATAATCACATGTGGAGAATAAAGGTATGATCATCTACAAGTTCTGCAGTCTTGGTGCAACTACCGTGTCACAAGGAAACTTGATACTGATTTCGAGGAAATTAATAATTCGTGTATCAATTAATCACGGCATATAGATATATTTTTATTGAACGTATACCTTGAAATCATAGGATCATTCGAATTACATCATCGCTATATGTAACCCATGTCAAATAACAACGAAACAGGATACTTTTCTTTTCGATTACGTCGTTATTGTTTCACTTTACTATCATATGGCTATGATTTTATTCATAGAATATTGTACATAAAGAGGAAAGGTCTTCATTGATAGTCTTGTGTGTATCTACAATTTGCGATGACAAGTTGTAGCATCAAGGGAGTTTGGGTTAATGTTATTATGTATGTTATACAGCGATTGCTGATTAGACGATGACCCGCCTCGGATAGACTTGTTCATATTTCTCAGTTACTGCAATTACATACGGCAATTCTGAATAAGTCGCAAGAAACTATTACGCTCTGCCACTGCGGTATAGAGCACTGTCTTAGCAGATTGATACTCACCGAGTTATATATATATATATATATATATATATATATATATATATATATATATATATATATATATATATATATATATATATATATATATATATATATATGGGGCAAAAATAATGAATAAACCAGTCCTGGTCAATAAGTATAAAACGTTTCGAATTAATATTTATTTACAAAGTATAAAGGCAACATGTAAGCCTGCAGGTATTAGACAGCCTAGCAAATATCTGTGTAGTAATACTAGTAAATGGAAACGAATGATACACTGTAAGTTCTAATATACGGTAAAGTATGCATAACAATTTAGATTACATATCTTTGTAGTGATGTGACGTGTTACAAGTGGAACTAATCTTTCGCATTACATGTACATCATAATGCTTTCTAATGCATTCCGAATGAGTAATTACTTATAATGGAAAAGCAATATTGATGCTTAAGAAGTGTATTTGATATGACGATGAATAATTATGTGAATATTTACAGTTACTGTAGTAGAGAGGTGGTTTCTTTTATATTTGAAAATACTAACGTTTGTCTTTTATGTATTCTCCAGGTATCTGTTATAATCAGTATATATACATTGACAGCTATCGGTATCGACCGCTACTTTGCCGTGATTTATCCACTCAAGATAAGGGTGACTAAACACCGCACCAAGATACTACTGGGAAGCATCATTGTACTTGCTGTCTCGTTAGCCGTGGTCCAGACAGCTTTCACCCACATTCGTCAGTCATCACATGACGGACAGGATATATACTTTTGCCAAGAATGGTCGCCAAACAACAATTTCTTGGAAGCTTACGAAGTGTTCATCGTCATGACAACGTACTTCACCCCATTGGTCGTGTTAGCATTTACATATGTAAGGATAGGGAGAAAACTTTGGGGAAGAAGTATCCCTGGCAACGCAGACAGAAGCAGGGATCAATCACATGCGTCATCAAAGAAAAGGGTAAGGCTCTCGCATTAAACAGGTCGTTGGTGAAATGAAGAAAACTATCATTTCCTCCCGTGTTAAGAGATGAGGACGGGCAGTGGGGTATTTACCTAAATTCCAAAACTTTTAAACATCAAAATACAGATTGCAAAGTGTCTTAGACAATTACAATGCTTTTTAATTGATGCAAATTAATTGATTATGCAAATTAGTAAGAAACATTACAACTCGAGTATTAACTATTCAACTGGTTGAAAACATATGCTATAAATGTATAGATGTATGTGAATTATACTAATTGAAAAGCAAGCCACCAATTGTATAAATGTATATAAATGGTATTGGTGCATCATCATCGTATGTACCAAGTATATCGACTCTGAAAACGCTACTATATAAGGAATTACCTAATGACTGAAAGTAATTACTTATGCCAATCAAACTGATTAATATGCAAGTCATGTCTACCAGATGTTTACAATAGATGTGGTATAGTGAAATCAATATCTCAAGTAAATCACACGGGGTTGCAATCAGAGACTGGCAACATATTGTATACATCATTTATATGCATATATGTCTAATTAGTATTCATGGAGGTCACTCAAAAACTAGTCATAACTACCCTTGAAAATTGTACACAATTTTATTTGAATCGAATAAAAAAAAATCAAAGATTTTCTATTTTAACGCCTTGGTCCAAAACACTTAATAACTAATATATATATATATATATATATATATATATATATATATATATATATATATATATGGGGCAAAAGTAATAAATAAACCAGTCCTGGTCAATAAGTATAAAACGTTTCGAATTAATATTTATTTACAAAGTATTAAGGCAACATGCAAGTCTACAGGTATTAGAAATCCTAGCAAATATCTGTGTAGTAATAATAGTAAATGTAATACTAGTATATATATTTATTTAAGCAGTTCATTTGAATATATACAATAAACTATCTCTGGTCAAGATTTTACTTCTTGAGTGTATATATTCCGAAGATGCCATTAAAACTTGAATTTGATATGCCGCGATTTGCATTCAATGTACCACTCGAAAATCATTGAGAAGTAAGCTTACTCAGTTGACGTCATATTCTGACTAGACTTCTTGAAGCCTTAAGGTATGGTACACATGTAAGATTTATGCACCTCTTTATATACATACATGGAAGGGCAATTAGATCGTAAGTAAAATAAGAGAACACCGGTACCAGTCTTGTTCAAGTTACATGTGAGAGGTTTGTACCTGTATAAAAGTATACCATTAGTATTCTGGTGTCACCTAACAGACGAATTAACTCTGTTGTACAACCATGTGTTTTGTAACAAATTAAAGGTCAGCATATCATCGTCATTACGGTACACTTGTCAAGTACATGAGATATACTAGTTGTACAAATGCAGGGCTAGCGTGTATATATTGGCTGATATCGAAATAACTATTTGCATTGCTACCAGCACGTATTAAATTCCCATATACATGTATCTTTTGTTTAGCTTTCCTTAATTGCACAATATATCATGTCACTATAGCGATTCATCAACTTTATGTTTTCATCTGAAGTTGTGATACGTGCATCACGTACAGAAAGCAGCCAGTCAGCATTCTAAAATTTGAAGATCTGCTAATGTAAGTTGATATGATCGCTGCTCCTTGTGATGATATCATTGATAGGGTCACAGCACGTCCTTAGATTTAGGTTCTAATCTGAACAAAGGATAGACATGTCCAAGAATGATAGATTGTTTGGATAGTCATGGTAACTGTACAATGTGAGACTTAAATGATTGCGATTGACTGGGGATTGCTACATGGATAGACTGGCGTCTCACACAGAGCCCTTTTGTACTCTAGCTATAGAATATGATAGTGTTCTTTTATATGAATCATTCAAGTGTCTCAAGCCTTTACATTTAATACTGAACAACGGTCCATCTTCTCTGTATGAGTTATTTCAGAGAACTGACATATGATTGTGTACCTCTAACTGCATCACATTCCGTGTTGTCGCAAGCCAGAGTATATGTATTCTCCCAGCTGATCATGCTATTAAAATAAAACAGGCTCTTTAATTGACTCTACCCCATAGGAACTTGTTTCCCGAGATTTGTATCAGAATGCTTCCATCAGAATACTGTGACAATAAAATGTCGATACTATTCACGTCTCGTAGCCAATTGTACATAACACTTGCTTCTGTGATCGCACAAGTCCACTCATATCACCCCGAGATATAGACAGGGTTTTGCAACAGCACACAATTACACAATCAATAATTGTTTCTAACCACCAATATCGCCAATAGCAGCGTTCTCCATAAACATCGATATCCAATCAGATTAACGGAAGGTAGTTAGAAAAAATGTATTCGCTCCAATTCTACTTGGCTTCAGAAATCGGTTGATATCTTTGGTAGCATTACCGTACGGCAACATGAACTTTCAACCGGCCGTTTTTCTCGGCAAACATTTCGAAAATGTAACCTACTGTTACTCCCTAGTTCCCAAGTTTAATAAACTTGCATAAATCATATCGTTGTAATCTGACCACTGTGTTCTGTTGCAAACCTATCTCCTGGTGAGTTGACTTGTGTGATTACAGAAACAAGTGTTATTTTACCCCTTCCATATACAGTTGGTTAAAACACGTCAATACCGTCGATATTATCGACATTTCTTTGTATTCTGATAGAAACATTCTGATACATATCGCGGGAAACAAGTGCCTATGCTCTACCCATTAGCCTAAAACGGATGTCCAAATATACTGCATTGTGCTCGATTCTATCCTAGAGGGCGTAGGTTAGTTGTTTACGACAAAGCAGAATTCATTATTCCAACTTCAAATAATTTGGTACACCATTAATTACAACAAAGGGCACATTGTCGATAAAAAATATATTTTTTTTAGCTTTCAGCATGAGTCATTTGCATAATCGATAATGAGATTGCATACTTCAAATATGATATAAATTTGTATACACATATGCCCAATAAAAGTTACTTGATAGGGTTTTTATCAGGTGTTGTTATAATAGAATTAATGGAATTTACCAATTCAGGTAATAACATGTATGGTATATCGTAGAATTCAGATAGTGCGTGTAGATTCACATACTTTATTGCCACACGTGTAATTACAATATTGGAATTTGATTATTCACGACCGCTCCTTATTATGCAAAATAAAACACATTACTTCAGAAAATGTAGGTCAAATTTTTTATTTTATTTTACTGTGAATTTTAAAAATAGAATACTTCGAGCCCAAATAAGAGACTCGTCGGTCACAACACTTCCGTGAGAGTTTGATGAGGTGTAAAAGATGTGAATGAGACAATTACAGTTAAGTAGACGAACATGTTATGTAGACTGTACAGTTATACAATGTAGTCTAAAGAGTCTGGGTTCTCTCTGGAATGCTATGTTTTAAAAAATGACCTCAACTGAGGCAAAGGCATGAAGGTGTACACTGAATTAGAAGTAAATTGTTATTATTTTACGTGGTTTTTTATATTATGAAAATACTATATACCGATTATTATAAAACATGTAGAGATAAATGTACACAGTGCAATAAATAGCTGATGTTTAAGGAGTAACTCTTCTATAAGTTAGAATCTAATTGGTACTTTGGAAACCTACCATAACCTACACTCTAATAGACTTTATTGATCGTGGATAACAACGTAATTTTACTATGCTCATATGCAACCCGTGAAAACATTAATCTAAACTTGAAATTCTGATATTAATATACGTCTTAACACCATTCCTATAGTTTACCTAAAAACAACCCCATAGAAATCTCTATTGATAATGATGGCTAAACGTGCTTTAAAAGTGACCCTTAACTGTTAATATAATATTATATTATACCAGTATATTGATGGCGCAAATCGAGAGATCTGATTGGTCTGGACATCGAACTAGCATGTCTTAAACGAGCGATAATGCACGGTTGGCACGCGTCCAAATTTTGTTCCTCTACGAGCATTGAGTTGTAGTCCGCCGTGATACCGATAGTGAACTCTTCTCTCAATCAGACAATATTTTATGAGAAATTAAAGATCGAAGATGGAAGACATCTATACTCACTGAAACTTTCTGTACATGCAAAATCAAATAGCCCTCAATTTTATCACTTAACACGACCTCATAAATAAATGCAAAATGATTGTTCAACGAATTTTTAGGGTAGAAAGCCAAATCATACCAGACAAAACAAATTCTCTTTGGAAATAGACAACCCGACATTATGCTTCATGATTATTTTATTTTCATAACGAAAATATCACATTCCCAACTACAAAACCTATTTAGAAGTTTTTTGTTTGTTTTTTAATTTTTTTTATATATATTTTGTTTTAATTTCCAAAACAACTGCAAGACAATACAAAGGCAAACACTACATTACAGAGAAAACACAGGACGTACAAACGGAGAGGGGGGAGGGTTAGTTAACTTAATTAAATAGATTAATACATGGCATTGGAAATAATTACAATTGATAAAGAATAATGTAACAATATCTTGAACAGAAATATCTGTCTGTAATGAAAGGACTAAGCACAGAATCCTAACTTAATCACAGGAAAACACCCAATCCCTACTCAGTTGAAAAACCAGTTGCATGACTTACAGTAACGTAATAATTACAAAAGTAATGATTCCCATTTGTGCTCCAGGGCTCCTCTGCGAGCAAATTTAATTTCCATATCCTTAACACTTTTGAGATAACTAATAAATGAATCAAAATTGGAGATTGAAGATTTTGTCGCAAATGTCAAACATACCAAAAATCACATCTGACATAGACAAATGAATATCAGGAACAAAATTAAGGAGTAAAATAAACTTGTCCCAAAATACTTTAGCTGCAGAACACTCCCAAAGGAGGTGATGTAAATCTTCATTTTCAGGGCACCAGTTGCAACAACTGGTGTCTTTAATTCCCCATGTATTTAATTTCTGGTTTGTGGCGAGATTGTTATGCAAGATTTTAAACTGAGAATTTCTGATTTTTTTCCTCCGTGGTTACCCTAAATGAAAGATTCCATATAGTTTTCCAGTCAAACTGTGAACAATCAAAGGAGGAATCCCATTTCCCCAATACCGTTGGGGCTTGAAAAACATAGTGTAATAACAAATCATATACTTCCTTTGTAGTAACCTTATCAAGTAGTTTTCCTCCAACTTTCGGAACAAAGCGATTCACATTAGGTGTTTGAATAATATTGGGACTATGTGATCTCATCTCTGTCTTCCATTTACGTGGGATTGCATCTAGTAAACCAGCATAAGATAAAAAGTCAATTTCAACATGGAATTTCTGTTTGAAATCATTCCGAGAGAATATTACCATAAGGATCAAACAGATCCCTAATGTATAATATACCCCGATCATACAGCCTTCTATAAAACACTGATTTTCCTCCAATCCTAATATGTGAATTATTCCAAATAATCTCCTGAGCTATATCAAGACTGGTTGTCGGTTTCTTCCTATATACTTTTGAAAGAGTAAACCAACTGTTTAACGCCTCTTTGTAAAACAAAGGCAAGTCACCTAAGCCTAAACAAGAGGGATCAAAGTTGCAGCAAAGAAGAAATCTAAGACCACCAATTTTATTAAAATAAAATTTAGGAATTATTGACCATGAAGCAGTAGATTCTAAAAGGCGTTTTAGCCACATTACTGTTATTGCCTGGTCAGTTATGGCTATTGATGGTAATTTAAGACCCCCTTCTGAAATTTGACCAATCATAGTACTCCATTTCACTTTAGGTCTTTTATTATTCCAAATGAAAGAATTAATAAGTTTCTGAGCTGCAAATTTGATATAATGAGGAATAACTAAAGAAGACATTTGGTAAATAAACTGGGAAATCCCAAAAGTCTTTGAAAGGAGGATTTTACCCCTAAACCCAATATCCCTGCTAGAACAAATATTTAGCTTTGTCCTCAGAGTAGAATCAGTTTTACCAAAATTATTCTCTAAGTTTGCCGTACTATTATATGATAAATATATTCCAAGAAGTTTAACTGATTCTGAAGTGGGGGTCAAGCTGCATATTTTATCTTTTCACTTACGCAGGGAGCCCATATAAACAAGTTCTGTTTTTGCCTTGTTGATTTTAAGACCTGAACAAATAGAAAACAGCTGAATAACTGATAAAAATGCAATAACAGAATCTTTGTCATTGAGAAGGATTGACATATCGTCTGCAAATAAAGCCAATTTTGTGCTATTGTTTTCAGGGAGTTTTACCCCTTTTATCTCCTCGGTATTTCTGACAGCAATGGCAAGGAGCTCTATTGACATAATAAAAAGGATCGTAGACAGGGGGCACCCTTGCCTAATACCTCTAGAAGGACTGAACCAACCGGTGGAGTGACCATTATTTAAAACACAACTTTTTATATTGGTGTAAAAAACCTTAACCCATTTAATAATCGAGGGACCAAACCCAAACAGATTCAAAGACTTGAACATAAGCGGCCACTCGAGGCTACCGTATGCCTTCTCTAAATCTACAAATAGTACGACACCTGGGATATTTGTCATTTTTGTGTACTCAAGACAATCGCGAATAAGGTGAATGTTTTCTGCAATATTCCTACCCTTAATGAAAGCCCTTTGGTCAGGGTGAATTACTGAAGAAACGACACTGCTCATTCTCTTAGCAATTGCTTTACTAGCAATTTTATAGTCAATGTTGAGGAGTGAAATTGGTCTCCAGTTCCAGAAGTTAAATCTCAATTTATAACCTTATGTATGTTCATTCAAAACCGAATACTGAAGAGGGATCGGAAATGAACGATCTTCTATCTTCGATCTTCGCTTTAGAAATTACCCTATCAAATCTCGAAAACGAAGATCGAAGATGGAAGACATCTATACTCATCACTGAAACTTTCTATACATGCAAAATCTAATAGCCCTCAATTTTATCACTTAACACAACCTCATAAATAAATGCAAAATGATTGTTCAACGAATTTTAGGGTACAAAGCCAAATCATACCTGACAAAACAAATTCGCTTTGGAAATAGAAAACCCGACATTACTACTTCACGTATATCGTATTTTCATAATGAAAATATCACATTCCCAACTACAAAACCAATTTAGAAGTTAAATCCCAATGTAGATTATGTTGAAATGAACGATCTTCTATCTTTCATTTTGTCACTGAGATCTGATTTACCATAAAAATTCATTGCACAATCATTTACTTATATAATATAAGGTTTTCACTCTATTTCATTTCAAAGTAGGTTTTGCAGTTGGGAATGTGGTGAAATATTTTTATCGTCGGGTACATAAAACCATGGCAAAAAACGTAAACATGTACTACGAAGGTTAATTCAAGCAAAATAACGAAGGTAAAATAGCAATGAATGATTAGCCGACATCTACATCTGATTTTAGTTATGATATGTTCGATATTACTGTCACATAGTGATCAATTGTGCTTTAGTGGTGACCTTTGACATATATCCATACATCGACTGTATGATATCAGTGCACATCTCTCTGCATGGCAAGATATAGTTGTTATAATTACGTCTATAATTCTGTGATTTATTCTCTATTGACCTATATCGACTGATGATGTATGTCACATGATAATGACACGAAATCACAGAATGTCGTTGTCAATGACTTGGCTTCAACTATACATCATAAATGAAGAAGTATGATCTAGTGATCCCACATTATCTTTAATACTTGGCATGAAGCAATGATACTTATATGTTGTCGTTTTTGCACTTGGTTACTTTTGAATTGATTGGGTCTCCTTATAGTAACTCTAAGCATTGAAATAACATGGGCTAATAGTCAAAATTATAGGATGTACATGGTGTATTAGATAATGCGTCAACAGGACGTCATCGTCTCGATAACATGTCATGTAGAAGGCTATCTCCCCTGGTAAGGTGGAGTAAATACACACATGTAACGATAGGCACTCCCTTGAAGACATGGAATATTACATTCTAGCAAACGGAGTCCAAGACATTTAAAACACAAAACTTCTACTGATGTTAAAGTCACAGATGCTGCTTTTATAAGCTTTGTGAACTTGTGAAAGTACTTACATTAAAACTCGATAAAATTAATTATAGTTGTATAATGTTGATGTCAATGCATACATTCACCGGTACCAGTCTTGTTCAAGTTACATGTAAGAGGTTTGTACCTGTATAAAAGTATACCATTAGTATTCTGGTGTCGCCTAACAGACGAATTAACTCTGATGTAGAACCAAGTGTTTTGTAACAAATTAAAGGTCAGCATATCATCTTCATTACGGTACACTTGTCAAGTACATGAGATATACTAGTTGTACAAATGCAGGGCTAGCGTGTATATATTGGCTGATATCGAAATAACTATTTGCATTGCTACCAGCACGTATTAAATTCCCATATACATGTATCTTTTGTTTAGCTTTCCTTAATTGCACAATATATCATGTCACTGTAGCGATTCATCAACTTTATGTTTTCATCTGAAGTTGTGATACGTGCATCACGTACAGAAAGCAGCCAGTCAGCATTCTAAAATTTGAAGATCTGCTAATGTAAGTTGATATGATCGCTGCTCCTTGTGATGATATCATTGATAGGGTCACAGCACGTCCTTAGATTTAGGTTCTAATCTGAACAAAGGATAGACATGTCCAAGAATGATAGATTGTTTGGATAGTCATGATAACTGTACAATGTGAGACTTAAATGATTGCGACTGACAGGGGATTGCTACATGGATAGACTGGCGTCTCACACAGAGCCCTTTTGTACTCTAGCTATAGAATATGATAGTGTTCTTTTATATGAATCATTCAAGTGTCTCAAGCCTTTACATTTAATACTGAACAACAGTCAATCTTCTCTGTATGAGTTATTCCAGAGAACTGACATATGATTGTGTACCTCTAACTGCATCACATTTCGTGTTGTCGCAAACCAGAGTATATTCTCCCAGCTGATCATGCTATTAAAATAAAACAGGCTCTTTAATTGACTCTACCCCATTGGAACTTGTTTCCCGAGATTTGTATCAGAATGCTTCCATCAGAATACTGTGACAATAAAATGTCGATAATATTCACGTGTCGTAGCCAATTGTACATAACACTTGCTACTGTGATCGCACAAGTCCACTCATATCACCCCGAGATATAGACAGGGTTTTGCAACAGCACACAATTACACAATCAATAATTGTTTCTAACCACCAATATCGCCAATAGCAGCGTTCTCCATAAACATCGATATCCAATCAGATTAACGGAAGGTAGTTAGAAAAAATGTATTCGCTCCAATTCTACTTAGCTTCAGAAATCGGTTGATATCTTTGGTAGCATTACCGTACGGCAACATGAACTTTCAACCGGCCGTTTTTCTCGGCAAACATTTCGAAAATGTAACCTACTGTTACTCCCTAGTTCCCAAGTTTAATAAACTTGCATAAATCGTGTCGTTGTTACAATCTGACCATTGTGTTCTGTTGCAAACCTATCTCCTGGTGAGTTGACTTGTGTGATTACAGAAACAAGTGTTATTTTACCCCTTCCATATACAGTTGGTTAAAACACGTCAATACCATCGATATTATCGACATTTCTTTGTATTCTGATAGAAACATTCTGATACATATCGCGGGAAACAAGTGCCTATGCTCTACCCATTAGCCTAAAACGGATGTCCAAATATACTGCATTGTGCTCGATTCTATCAAAGAGGGCGTAGGTTAGTTGTTTACGACAAAGCAGAATTCATTATTCCACCTTCAAATAATTTGGTACACCATTAATTACAACAAAGGGCACATTGTCGATAAAAAATATTTTTTTTTTAGCTTTCAGCATGAGTCATTTGCATAATCGATAATGAGATTGCATACTTCAAATTTGTACACACATATGCCCAATAAAAGTTACTTAATAGGGTTTTTATCAGGTGTTGTTATAATAGAATTAATGGAATTTACCAATTCAGGTAATAACATGTATGGTATATCGTAGAATTCAGATAGTGCGTGTAGATTCACATACTTTATTGCCACACGTGTAATTACAATATTGGAATTTGACTATTCACGACCGCTCCTTATTATGCAAAATAAAACACATTATTTCAGAAAATGTAGGTCAAATTTTTTATTTTATTTTACTGTGAATTTTAAAAATAGAATATTTCGAGCCCAAATAAGAGACTCGTCGGTCACAACACTTCCGTGAGAGTTTGATGAGGTGTAAAAGATGTAAATGAGACAATTACAGTTAAGTAGACGAACATGTTATGTAGACTGTACAGTTATACAATGTAGTCTAAAAAGTCTGGGTTCTCTCTGGAATGCTATGTTTTAAAAAATGACCTCAACTGAGGCAAAGGCATGAAGGTGTACACTGAATTAGAAGTAAATTGTTATTATTTTACGTGGTTTTTTTTATATTATGAAAATACTATATACCGATTATTATAAAACATGTAGAGATAAATGTACACAGTGCAATAAATAGCTGATGTTTAAGGAGTAACTCTTCTATAAGTTAGAATCTAATTGGTACTTTGGAAACCTACCATAACCTACACTCTAATAGACTTTATTGATCGTGGATAACAACGTAATTTTACTATGCTCATATGCAACCCGTGAAAACATTAATCTAAACTTGAAATTCTGATATTAATATACGTCTTAACACCATTCCTATAGTTTACCTAAAAACAACCCCATAGAAATCACTATTGATAATGATGGCTAAACGTGCTTTAAAAGTGACCCTTAACTGTTAATATAATATTATATTATACCAGTATATTGATGGCGCAAATCGAGAGATCTGATTGGTCTAGACATCGAACTAGCATGTCTTAAACGAGCGATAATGCACGGTTGGCACGCGTCCAAATTTTGTTCCTCTACGAGCATTGAGTTGTAGTCCGCCGTGATACTGATAGTGAACTCTTCTCTCAATCAGACAATATTTTATGAGAAATTAAAGATCGAAGATGGAAGACATCTATACTCACTGAAACTTTCTGTACATGCAAAATCAAATAGCCCTCAATTTTATCACTTAACACGACCTCATAAATAAATGCAAAATGATTGTTCAACGAATTTTTAGGGTAGAAAGTCAAATCATACCAGACAAAACAAATTCTCTTTGGAAATAGACAACCCTACATTATGCTTCATGATTATTTTATTTTCATAACGAAAATATCACATTCCCAACTACGAAACTTATTTAGAAGTTTTTTTTTTTTTTTTTTTTTTTTTAATTTCCAAAACAACTGCAAGACAATACAAAGGCAAACAATACATTACAGAGAAAACACAGGACGTACAAACGGAGAGGGGGGAGGGTTAGTTAACTTAATTAAATAGATTAATACATGGGATTGGAAATAATTACAATTGATAAAGAATAATGTAACAATATCTTGAACAGAAATATCTGTCTGTAATGAAAGGACTAAGCACAGAATCCTAACTTAATCACAGGAAAACACCCAATCCCTACTCAGTTGAAAAACCAGTTGCATGACTTACAGTAACGTAATAATTACAAAACTAATGATTCCCATTTGTGCTCCAGGGCTCCTCTGCGAGCAAATTTAATTTCCATATCCTTAACACTTTTGAGATAACTAATAAATGAATCAAAATTGGAGTCTGGACGCCTTTCAATTAACCGAGCTTTATACAAAAAAAATTTGCCCAAGATGATAAGGTGATTAACTAAATTGAAGATTTTGTCGCAAATGTCAAACTTACCAAAAATCACATCTGACATAGACAAATGAATATCAGGAACAAAATTAAGGAGTAAAATAAACTTGTCCCAAAATACTTTAGCTGCAGAACACTCCCAAAGGAGGTGATGTAAATCTTCATTTTCAGGGCACCAGTTGCAACAACTGGTGTCTTTCATTCCCCATGTATTTAATTTCTGGTTTGTGGCGAGATTGTTATGCAAGATTTTAAACTGAAAATTTCTGATTTTTTCCTCCGTGGTTACCCTAAATGAAAGATTCCATATAGTTTTCCAGTCAAACTGTGAACAATCAAAGGAGGAATCCCATTTCCCCAATACCGTTGGGGAGTGTAATAACAAATCATATACTTCCTTTGTAGTAACCTTATCAAGTAGTTTTCCTCCAACTTTCGGAACAAAGCGATTCACATTAGGTGTTTGAATAATATTGGGACTATGTGATCTCATCTCTGTCTTCCATTTACGTGGGATTGCATCTAGTAAACCAGCATAAGATAAAAAGTCAATTTCAACATGGAATTTCTGTTTGAAATCATTCCAAGAGAGAATATTACCATAAGGATCAAACAGATCCCTAATGTATAATATACCCCGATCATACAGCCTTCTATAAAACACTGATTTTCCTCCAATCCTAATATGTGAATTATTTCAAATAATCTCCTGAGCTATATCAAGACTGGTTGTCGGTTTCTTCCTATATACTTTTGAAAGAGTAAACCAACTGTTTAACGCCTCTTTGTAAAACAAAGGCAAGTGACCTAAGCCTAAACAAGAGGGATCAAAGTTGCAGCAAAGAAGAAATCTAAGACCACCAATTTTATTAAAATAAAATTTAGGAATTATTGACCATGAAGCAGTAGATTCTAAAAGGCGTTTTAGCCACATTACTTTTATTGCCTGATCAGTAATGGCTATTGATGGTAATTTAAGACCCCCTTCTGAAATTTGACCAATCATAGTACTCCATTTCACTTTAGGACTTTTATTATTCCAAATGAAAGAATTAATAAGTTTCTGAGCTGCAAATTTGATATCCTGAGGAATAACTAAAGAAGACATTTGGTAAATAAACTGGGAAATCCCAAAAGTCTTTGAAAGAAGGATTTTACCCCTAAACCCAATATCCCTGCTAGACCAAACATTTAGCTTTGTCCTCAGAGTAGAATCAGTTTTACCAAAATTATTCTCTAAGTTTGCCGTAATATTGTATGATAAATAGATTCCAAGAAGTTTAACTGATTCTGAAGTGGGGGTCAAGCTGCATATTTTATCTTTTCACTTACGCAGGGAGCCCATATAAACAAGTTCTGTTTTTGCCTTGTTGATTTTAAGACCTGAACAAATAGAAAACAGCTGAATAACTGATAAACATGCAATAACAGAATCTTTGTCACTGAGAAGGATTGACATATCGTCTGCAAATAAAGCCAATTTTGTGCTATTGTTTTCAGGGAGTTTTACCCCTTTTATCTCCTCGGTATTTCTGACAGCAATGGCGAGGAGCTCTATTGACATAATAAAAAGGATCGTAGACAGGGGGCACCCTTGCCTAATACCTCTAGAAGGACTGAACCAACCGGTGGAGTGACCATTATTTAAAACACAACTTTTTATATTGGTGTAAAAAACCTTAACCCATTTAATAATCGAGGGACCAAACCCAAACAGATTCAAAGACTTGAACATAAGCGGCCACTCGAGGCTATCGTATGCCTTCTCTAAATCTACAAGTAGTACGACACCTGGGATATTTGTCATTTTGTGTACTCAAGACAATCGCGAATAAGGTGAATGTTTTCTGCAATATTCCTACCCTTAATAAAAGCCCTTTGGTCAGGGTGAATTACTGAAGAAACGACACTGCTCATTCTCTTAGCAATTGCTTTACTAGCAACTTTATAGTCAATGTTGAGGAGTGAAATTGGTCTCCAGTTCTAGAAGTTAAATCTCAATTTATAACCTTATGTATGTTCATTCAAAACCAAATACTGAAGAGGGATCGGAAATGAACGATCTTCTATCTTCGATCTTCGCTTTAGAAATTACCCTATCAAATCTCGAAAACGAAGATCGAAGATGGAAGACATCTATACTCACTGAAACTTTCTATACATGCAAAATCTAATAGCCTTCAATTTTATCACTTAACACAACCTCATAAATAAATGCAAAATGATTGTTCAACGAATTTTAGGGTACAAAGCCAAATCATACCTGACAAAACAAATTCGCTTTGGAAATAGAAAACCCGACATTATAACTTCACGTATATCGTATTTTCATAATGAAAATATCACATTCCCAACTACAAAACCTATTTAGAAGTTAAATCCCAATTTATAACCTTATGTTAAAATGAAGATCTTCTATCTTTCATTTTGTCACTGAGATCTGATTTACCATAAAAATTCATTGCACAATCATTTACTTATATAATATAAGGTGTTCACTCTATTTCATTTCTAAGAAGGTTTTGCAGTTGGGAATGTGGTGAAATATTTTTATCGTCGGGTACATAAAACCATGGCAAAAAACGTAAACATGTACTACGAAGGTTAATTCAAGCAAAATAACGAAGGTAAAATAGCAATGAATGATTAGCCGACATCTACATCTGATTTTAGTTATGATATGTTCGATATTACTGTCATGTCACATAATGATCAATTGTGCTTTAGTGGTGACCTTTGACATATATCCATACATTGACTGAATGATATCAGTGCACATCTCTCTGCATGGCAAGATATAGTTGTTATAATTACGTCTATAATTCTGTGATTTATTCTCTATTGACCTATATCGACTGATGATGTATGTCACATGATAATGACACGAAATCACAGCATGTCGTTGTCAATGACTTGGCTTCAACTATACATCATAAATGAAGAAGTATGATCTAGTGATCCCACATTATCTTTAATACTTGGCATGAAGCAATGATACTTATATGTTGTCGTTTTTGCACTTGGTTACTTTTGAATTGATTGGGTCTCCTTATAGTAACTCTAAGCTTTGAAATAACATGGGTTAATAGTCAAAATTATAGGATGTACATGGTGTATTAGATAATGCGTCAACAGGACGTCATCGTCTCGATAACATGTCATGTAGAAGGCTATCTCCCCTGGTAAGGTGGAGTAAATACACACATGTAACGACAGGCACTCCCTTGAAGACATGGAATATTACATTCTAGCAAACGGAGTCCAAGACATTTAAAACACAAAACTTCTACTGATGTTAAAGTCACAGATGCTGCTTTTATAAGCTTTGTGAACTTGTGAAAGTACTTACATTAAAACTCGATAAAATTAATTATTGTTGTATAATGTTGATGTCAATGCATACATTCTATGACAGTACAGTTGACTGCTGCAGTTAGTTGATCAGTTGATTGTATAGTAGGAATCCCTCGACATCTGTATACGATAATAAATTACGTCATCGGATTGTTTTGTAAGTTTTATCTGAATATCAGTGTTGAGTTCTGTCAATTGCAAGTGATGGTTAAGGTGGCACAAACTGAATTAATTAACTTGTCTACTCAAGTGACAAACTATTGATTACACTATTCTAGTATAATGTAAATGTCGATGCATGGCTTCTATGACATTATTCTTGTCGTTTGGCATTATTAGAACAATTGAATGCAAGTTAGGGATTTACTCAACAATTTTTATAGGTATACAAATTACGTCATCAGATCATTTATAAGGAATCTCGTTGCACTGGGTTTGAGTTAAGGCAATCACAAGACTAGTGATTGTTAAGTATGCTTTAGTAAGTAGAATGCTGCAAATAGCTTTTGAATATGTAACAAAAACGTCTTAACTAAGCTTATGCCCCTTTAATTATGCTTCACCAAGTAGCAAACAAGTACGTGTTTTGATATGCAGCCAAAATTACAACAAGGAACGTATGCACACGGCCTGTGCCTCTTTAATCAGGGCCCCAGAAAATATACTAAATATACTAAGGGACGATCGCACAATGCCGGACAAGTTCAACAAACGAACACAGATCATTTAGGTCAAAAACCCCTCTGCACCTCCCCCTGAACTAACGTTCACAAGGGCGACATCGAACATTTATATATGATGTAAATTATAATGATTAAAACTGTGGTGGTCACACCACTACAATCAATGTAATGTAAAAACATAATTGTAAACAGTTTAAAACACTACCGTAAACCCAGCACCATAATATCTAACATTAGAAGTAAATTGTTATGAACTTTCAACATCTCAGGAGTAAATAAAAAACCTGTTATCATTGAAGGCGTGAACGTTTTCCATCGAAATTTGGTTAGAAGTGCGAAAACGGAGTTCAACAAGCACATTGACGACAGACCCCTCCCCCCCGCCCCCTCAACTTAGTTCTCTTATTGAGCGTGTGTGACATTGTGTGATTGTTCCTAAATATACTAAATAGCTAAGGACGTTCAGCGGGTTTGGAGAATTAAGCAGTTGTCGTGACTATACATATAATTACGAAAAATACTAAATTATAGACATCTTGCAGTTAACAAGCTTGAAAATGTACTACATATTAAATCAAACAGGTAAATGGTTAATAATGAACAAACCGCCTAACCGATGTTACTGACATTTGCCTAAGGTTAATCTCATATGCCTTGGTAACATTGTATTGGCGCCATCCCTCAGGACGTCCCAGTGAATTCGAATGCTAATGTTTTGTATAACATTAACGTCAAACGTATGGGTAATATTGTATAGGGAGGAGAATTACTAAAACATGCATGTGATATACACTTGGTGTAATTTGTATGTACTACATTGCTAACATCGTACTAGAAGTTGGCCTTGCTTTAAAGGTACAAGCTGAGTTATATGTTGTTGTGGTTTAATTTTTTCCACATGTTGAATGTTATTCACGGTATTCAACTTACTGATGTATAGTTGTATACTTAACCATCACTTGCAATTGACAACTCAAATCTGATACGAGGATATAACTTATAAATGAGTTGATGAGGTATTTTATTATATGTATAAAATATGTACAAGAACTCCCAACAAAATATGCAGTCAACATTTCTAATAATGTCAGAACACAAATTGTAATGTCATAGCAGGTATGCATTGACACCAACATTATGTCAGTGAATCAGCGCCTTATGTCAGTATTTTTACGTAATCAAACTTTAGATTATAAAACCAGTCCTTTAGCAGCTGTGCCATTATGTATTTGACATTCGTTAACTTTCAATGAATGTCGTGCATTTCCAGACATAATCCGTCCTGTTTTCTGAGGTCAAAAACAGGGAATGAAACGTCAGTTATTAATCTTAACTTGATAGCAGAGTATACGTTATTGATTTCACACAAGGGAATAAATCGTGATCAACACTTCCAATGCTGTCACAACAGTTTTATCACTTCAATGTGGGTTTCTGAAACCTAATGGACCGTAATACCTATGATGAATAAAACCACCCTTGCCGTCTCTATTCACGATAAATGTCGCCGTTTATCTGAGCAGGGGCATGAGGCAACAATTCTGGTGAAACCCAAAAATTATAATGATATCCAGGTAATAAAAGGCCCAAGTTAGCTATGAGTCACATTTACATACTTACTTCTTTATTTGTAGTTTATTTTAATAAACTCATTATACACGTCTACACATATTTGTTATTTTGGGTATGTATTTGTACACTTTCCGGTCTTTTAAAAAATGAAACATTTTTAAAAATCGCAGAAAAAGTTTATATAAATATGGAAGACTCCAAAAAAGAATAAAGGAAAAGAAACTATATGGATAGATTTTGTCTGTAATGATTTAATGGAACATGATCATGGTGCATGCAAAATCGACGCTTAGTTCGCTCGCGACAGCTGACGCTTCGATGCGTGACGCGCTGCTTGCCGTGCTCGAGCTCGAGCTCAAACGCATTCCTTGCTTAAACTTGTAATACAGAGGGGTAGGACAAGGCATCGAATTAACCAACCAGGATGCTTCAATTCGAACATGTGACCCATGAATTTTCGCTCGAAGCTCGATACCACCTGCTGCCCTCTTGTGGTGAGGTATATATTTCGCATGTTTCAGTACCAGAGGAGGCTGGAAGGGGTGCAGAGCATGATGGGTAAAAATAACTGCGAAAGCTCATTACGCAGTGAGCCTCCATTGTGTACGCTTGTGAACGTACGTTTACAATGGTGGCTGGCTCAGTGGTCACCAGCCGTACGCGTAGTTTGGGGCATCAACTCGCCGTAACTTTCACAATAATTCATCATATTGGATACTATAAAAGCGAACATTTCGACTGATATTTCTCCCTCCGTGCTAGTAGAATCGATTTTGGAATTATTGATAGGAATACTGTGATTTTTCGTGAAGAATACTTGACCCCGCCGAGGTCGTAAATTTCGGTCCGGTTTTTCGCCCGTTTGTAGTTTCGCCCAAAATTTACAAAATTTTGCAAAAGAGATGGATTCTTGTGTACTTTTAAATTGCTATAGTTAGAAATAGACAAGGTCTACTCAAGATTTGCGGTAGAAAGTGGGTGATCCGCCCCGGAATCGAAGGTGACCTCCATTGACAAGTGATGTGACGTGACAATGCAACCAGGCGAGTTTCTCACAACTTGCTCCACTACTACTAGTAGTAATTTAAATCACCGTGCACACCCAATTTCATCATTGACCCTACACGAAAGGGTATATGATTTCGCACATGTTTGAGATATTTTCAAGTAACATGTAACTTGCAAATTCGATATCACCCTGCAATCGTGTGTAATAGTGACACCAGAATGAAGGCGACTCGGGTAAACAGGTCGTATTTTTGAGTGCAGTGTCCCAAGTACAGCTCCTCAACTTTATTCAGTCTAGCTCAGAAGCTGACTAAAACGTTAGATGTCTACCTTCCAAAATACAAACATTTGCTCAAAAAAATAAAATAAATAAATAAATAAATAAATAAATAAATAAATAAATACAACTACAACAAGAGTTCGGCCTTTGTATTATAAAGTTATATATTGCCACACATTGTGCGAGTCTCTCAGTTTCGCATATTTTAATCCGACATGGTTTTGCTCGTCTGGCAACATACATGTAGCAAAATGTGCTCAGGCTACGCAAATTGTGGTAACGTATGATGAGTACTAGTATTTTTGATCATATAAGCATTGCGAAATATTATATAACTAGCAAGGTAGATGTAATATATGTAATTTTGAGCTGGAATGGCGAGATTTGATATTTTGAGTGACTGGCATGAAAGCCATGTGAAGAGGAAAATATTCACTATGTGGATCCGTAATGCGAGTGCTTTCTGAAGATATTAAAGCTTTGACATAAAATAGGCCTTGGAGGTCTCAATTGTTTATCATACAAATTTGTAATACATGACGTTGTTGTACATCAATTTTTTTAACAATTAGTTTGTAAGATGTAAGCTAAATTATTTCTTAGCTATCATCAGGGGGTAGGAAAGGGGTTTACGTTAAATTACATTCAGGTCTTTTTCTCACGCAAGACAAATTTATAGAAGTCAACACAGAGATGGTTTAATACGAGACAAAATGTAACATGAAGAACAGAAGAAAGTCCAGATTTGGCACAGCAAATCGACTAGCGATAGCGACGAATCTGAAAATAAACAGAAAAATGTCTTGATAAGAGTGAAAAGGACAAAATTTTAAGGATACAAGAGGAAATGCTGACAATTGGATTAGTGTTACGTGTAACGATCAATGCACGACACGAGAGTGTCAATAAACACGTCCGGCCAGCAAGTGTAGGACAGCCGTCAATGGCCAAGCCACTTTGCGTGTTATACAGTATGCACGCACAATGGGTCGCCATCTTGAAAACATCGAAATTCAACAAAAAGTAGTGACAATTTACGCACATTATAAATTGGGGTATTGGGAAGATCCCTGCAGAACCATGAAATTCATGACGGTAATTAATAGAAAAGTGACAAAAGCATACATAGAAACATAATTTTGTGCTAAGACGACCGAGGTGAAAACCCCGGAAATGTAGATATCGATAACATTGACTTGTCGAGTACCAAAGTTTGTGTTCGTTTTAGATACACTAATCATACTGAAAACACGATTTCCATGTTGCATAACACTTGTAATGGTCATTTTAAAAAATAGTGATCGTCTGAACGAAAGACTAATGACGCAAATGGGAATAAAACGGATAAAAGAATGAGGTACTCACCGAGGTCATCAGCGTATGCGCTATCGCGAAACTGTCACATGGGTGTCACGTGAGACCCCTTCCAGCCTCCTCTGTTTCAGTACATTGTGGCGTTTGCGGGACAGTAAAACAGATTGCCGAAACAGCATATTATATGAACTGAAGCTCCGAAACGGTGCGTCTTTTGCGAGGGATATAAACAAAAACACAATTGATAATATCTTGGTTTAAATCAATATTTGATGCCGTAGAGTTACGGTAGGCTCGAACACACAGTCGATTCCGGTCTATATTATTTTCATAAAATTACGTTAAAATAATCATTAAACATTACTCGTCATATCTGTGTCTCTTCAAAATATACCTTTGAATGAAAGAGAAAACGTAACAACATCATTTGACTGAGTAACGTGTAAGTTTGCCCGAAACAGAAAGCGTCCGTGAACGAGGGCGATGTGGTTTCAATGTTACGACGAAAAAGAACACCGGAGTGTCCTACCCTTCCTTTTTTAGCAATTGAGCAAATTGAGCAAATGTCGAGCTCGTGCATATGGAATTTTCAAAATCCAGTACTTTTATGGACGGTTGCAAAGATTCGAATCATTCGAGCTCGCGATCGCGAGCTCGCGACAAGACAGATAATTTATATGACCGTTGGGGGCGCTACACAATCGGTACACTCCACACACGTTAGACTAGACATGCATTTTACGCATGTTACGTCCCAGTCCGCCGTATTCTATTTATATTTCAGCGCGTTTCAAGTTACTGTATGTATTTTTCAGTGTATTTTAATTAGATATTATAATTATTGATTCAAGATAATGAAGTAATTATAAACTTGACGGAACTTTTTGATATTGTCTTTATTCATGTTATTCAATTGTTGATAGACACCAGAATTGTTGCCTCATGCCCTTGATCTGAGTAGACACAATGTGTGTATTTGTCGATGGAATATTTGTATATTCACGGCGTTTCATCTACATGATATAGGTCTGTATCCTAATTACGTCAAAATTGATGTGGTGTGGTTTGATATATGACTGATGACCTTTGATCTTTAATTGAAATCAAATGTTCTCACTTCTTAACAATTTCCTAGAAGGTAATCACATATAAGTCTGATAGGTGAGGGCTGTACTAATAGTTTTTGGTAACATTCAGGTTTCTGTTTTTAATCTTACAATACACGTTTATAAAACGGAGTGAATTATTTAATATAATGGAGAAAGCACAATGGTGAATATTATTTACTTGAAGCAATACGAATTTCTTTCTGATTAGGTATTTGCTTATCAGACCTTCAGTATCTTAGTGAATGATAGTTTTCATCGATCAGCAACACACCTGTCTCTTGTAATCTAGCTTGAAAGTAATTAAGACATGAACATAAATTCTAATAGGGCGAATTGAATACATTCATCTTCAAGGAAATAAATACCCTTTGCTAAAAAGTACTTTTTTCACACACACCAATGTTTAGTGTTGAATGTCTAGACACACTAAATAAATGATTAAAATGATTAATTAAACGCTTAAAAGACTTAACCATGTGATATTTATAGGTGAAATCCTCCTTTTCTTAGTTGCTTTGGTTTGAAGCACATCTGAAGCATGGCTAGAAATGCTTTGAATCATTCTGTCTGTCTGTCTGTCTGTCTGTCTGTCTGTCTGTCTGTCTGTCTGTCTGACAAAATTCATATCGCCCTATTGGATTTATTCAGATATGACAGACGTTAATTTAGTTTTAGTCAATTTAGTAATTTCCGTCCAAAAACCATACTTTACGATTTTGACTAGGTCCTCTCAACACACGATTAAGAAAACGATAAACTGTCCAGTATTCAAATCTTAATATGAATTACTATTTGACATATAGCAAAGTTTCAACCCACGTAGATACTAACGTGTTGTTTTGCAATACATGTTAGAAAATGTTTTCCTCATCAGTGATTGCCAGACTCTGTCAACCTTTGCCGAGTCATTAATATCCACATCAAGAATTTGTGCTCCTTTTCTGGTGGACCTCCGCTAAAGTTTGGTTTGAAAACGTTTTCGTGAGAGGACATGTTCAAAAACAACCAGAGCGATACTAACAAATAAAAAAACTATGATATGTAATATGTCACTCTGATATTTCACTGATTCCAAATCGGGTTTCTTCTGTACATCACTTAAACAATGTCCTACCGTACATATCTTCTTACAGATCACAATGATGGCAGTGATGTCCCTAGTTTGCTAATTTCCCTTGCATATATTCAGCACGGCGGCACTGTTTAGACCTAAAATGGAGTGTTTGCCAGAATAGTCCTTGTACATAACATAAACATTTACAGCTAAAAGGGGCGTGTTCGCCAGAAGACTGTACATAACATATACATTTACAGCTAAAACAGGGAGTCTTCACCAGAAGACTGTACATAACATATCCACTTACAGCTAAAACAGGGAGTCTTCACCAGAAGACTGTACGTGACATGTACATATACACTAAAACTGGGAGTGTTTGCCAGAAGACAGTACATAACAACATTTACAGCCAAAAGAAGGAGTGTTTGCCAGAAGACTTTACATAACATTTACATTGATACAGCTAAAACAGGGAGTGTTTGCCAGAAGACATCATAACATATACATTACAGCTAAAGCAGGGAGTATTCAAAGGAAGACTGTACATAACATTTACATTGATACAGCTAAAACAGGGAGTGTTTGCCAGAAGACATCATGACATATACATTACAGCTAAAGCAGGGAGTATTCAACAGAAGACTGCACATAACATTTACATTGATACAGCTAAAACAGGAAGTGTTTGCCAGGAGACATCATAACATATATATTGAAGTCAATCAATTGACAAGTTGGGGGTTATTGTTCTTGAGTACTTTAAATTTACTTATGAACACTGCGTGAATGTTATCTAAGACAGTATTGTTTACATTGATATAGTCTTTTGGACTCCCCTTGATAACAACCATGGTGTGTCCAACAGTAAATGTGCTGTCATTTGTCAAACACCAATCTAAACTTGTGAAATTATCAACTTTGATCGTAAATCCTTGTCATAAATAGTCTTCTGGTGAACACTGCCTGTTTTTAGCTGTAACCATACAGTGCATGCCCATTCAGTGAATATTTTCTAACTTCACACGGGAAATATTTTACTTGTTGTGGTAGTACTGTTCATTATTTACTGGTTACCCATCGCTAATTAAATCTGGTGGTGACATTTTACACTATAATTGTCTACCCCTATACAAGGAATATATTCTAACAATGTTCTAATTCACATATCATTTCACAGGTTATAAAGATGTTGATTGTTGTGGTAGTGATGTTTGCTGTTTGCTGGTTACCCCTTCATATATTCAATCTGGTGGCGAAATTTAACCCTATTGTTTACCATGTGGAAGACTTGGAGGCACAAGACAGAATACGGAAGATAAATGCATGTGTGCTGTGGTTGGCGATGTCCAATAGTTTCATGAATCCTATTATTTATAGCTTCATGAATGACGGCTTCAGAGTAAGCATTTCTCTTTTATCATCATCATGCTATTGTATAGGTTATGGTGATTCGGGTTCATATATAAGTATAGTACATGACGAAAGTAGCACAAGCTGAGTTTGTAAACTTTTTACTCAGTGAAATACTTACATAAAACCTAGTTTGTATATTGTGGTAGTGTCAATGTATACCTACTATGACATTACAATTGTTTTCAGACAAACTGGAAGAGTCGATTGCACCCTATGACATCCTTCGACATTTTAGTGGAACACCATTGCCTTGTGGATCATAACATTATATACTAACTGAATATTCATGACTGTAAGGACAAGAACAGGAATTTCATTTTGATGTTTCTTTGCAGTCAAGCAACAATTATGTGATGTAAAATAATGAAATTACTCTTCAAAACCCACAGTTTTTGAAAATACCCCTTTTCCTGAAGTGCCGTTCCCCATTAAGTATGCTTCAATAAGTACCGAGTACACTTTGTTTATGCAGCAATAATTCCGTGGTAGATGCAGGCTTTCTCGCAGACTTGATTGATGTTAATATTTCTTATTGGGTTTAGTAAATTCCGAAAAGGAGGCTAACTTTACAAAGGAACGCTCATATATATATATATATATATATA
Source organism: Glandiceps talaboti (assembly GCF_964340395.1). Lineage (NCBI taxonomy): Eukaryota > Metazoa > Hemichordata > Enteropneusta > Spengelidae > Glandiceps > Glandiceps talaboti. The sequence goes on along the minus strand of NC_135562.1, from coordinate 19,992,142 downwards.
TATATATATATATATATATATATATGTATGTATGTATGTATGTATGTATGTATGTATGTATGTATGTATGTATATGCTTCGGAAACAGACTTGACCTCACGAGTAAAGGTTCAGACAAAAACGTCAATGTCCTTTGTGTCGCTACCCCACTTTACCCACTTTCATGTCTTCTACTATATTCTTGTTGGAACTAGATCTGGTTAAGATTATTGCATGTGATCCTTTTTATCTTGGCCGACCTTCTATTTGCAGAGTATCGTTTATCACCACAGCAAGAGATATAGTAGATAGGGTCCTACCTTGATTTGAATGTGAAAACGGTTTGTTCACTTAACGAACACTTGATTTACCAAACAAAACTATCTCCAATAATATCAGTAGCCACTTGTTTGTCTCTAGCTCTGTTTAAAATTCATTAGATATATAATTGCTTAATCCTACAATGTCTTCTTATGACTTAGGATGTCTCCTATGTCTAATATATATACCCTTAGATGTCACTTTTAACAACAATATTTCAAATGTTGCTAACATCGTACTGTATTGCCTTTAATCAGCAAGATAAAGTTAATTCCCAACTTCTGAAACAAGCATTTTAGTTCAATTAATTAAAACAAGTTATATTATGAATGACAGTGGATACAAATGAGATTCTACTGAATAGCCGTCTTTTACTGCTCAAAAACAGTCTAGGTTTAATTTGTTTTTCGTAATTGAAAATGTATTTCTTTATTAGAGGGAGATGTTGTGTGTCATTTACAGTTTTGATAATTCTCGTGTTGATGTTAGTCTTGTAGCCTCAGTAATGCTATAACCTATCTGTTTTCATGGTTTTGGTATATTGTAAAAGTTCCCTGCTACCTACTATACCTAACCTCAACACCAAGTACACTCAAAGCAAATACATAGAATGATAAGGTTACTGAATGATAATGTAACATAAGGTATCAATCACGTTACATCACATGCCTTCATTACCATCAACACTACATTCTCCCATTTAGTATGATTGATGGCGTGAGGAGGGTTTCTTCAACTTTTTAATTTTTACAGCATTGAACCCACCATGTATTATGCCTAAATACCGATTTGAGCGCAGCAAGCAATAAGTACTCGTACGCTACAGGTACCTTTAATATGCAACAGACCCCCCCCCAACCCAAAACAAAAGCGAGTGTGTGCCCCTGTAAAATGATTTAGTCGTCTCATTTATATTTATTACCAGGCAGACCTGAAGTACATGTATACTTATAGTATCTGCCGGTGCAAACGACCTGAAAAGCAAGTATACTTTACATCGTCTAGGCGGGAACGAAGAAAACGGTCACTCTCATCGACGTCTACTTCGTTCTTGACAAATACCAAATTGAACAGAGTACTGGTGCCAAAGAAACAGCAATTCGAAGTGGAGACAGTTCCACAGGAGTTGATGACACAACATGCTGACTAATGTAGGTCTTACTTTTTTATACTGCTATGTCTATTTTTTCAAACGTTGATTATCTCTGACATATATTAAAGTAATGATTCTTTGAATTGTTTTGTGGGACTAATAACAGCCCAACGGCAATAACAATAGTCCATGGGCCAGAGGGGGTTACCGTGCACCCCCCCCCCACAAATCTCCATCCTAGGTATTTTTTTGTTCATTGGAATCTACTGAATAAGAAACAAAATGTTAATAGTGAAAATTTTGGGATGCACTACCTGTTTGGCCTCGATTTCAAATTACATGTGCGTCACGGAATGGCATCGAAAGGTTGAGGTTAGGGGTAACACATTGTCTTCCATACAACACATGCAAGTACGGAATTTATTATCCAATATATATTTGGAAAGGTTAGGAAATTCCTTTCTAATGATATAATGTTTGCCATACATATGCCAAGAAATATTTTTTGAGGCTTTAAATTGCCGATTTCTGAAAAATCAACAATTTTCCCGCAAAATAACAGATAAACTTTCCATTCTTTTTTTTAAATAACATGATCTGATACACATAAGGGGTGTTTTTTATTCAGTTGAATGAGCTGAACAAGAAAAAGTAGGTTAACATTGAATATTTGAGGGTTATTAATGATTCTCACCCATTAAATCAAAATAAGCTATCATTTTGAAATATCAAAAGCAGGGGGTAGGGGTAAAATATCTTCCTCTATAGTTTTTATTCAGCATCTTAGGGGCATACTAATACTTTTTTCTGATTGCTAGAACATATTTCTTTACAGGAAATATTTTTTCTTTGATAAAATAGCCTGTAATGTTGACAAAAATGTCAACGGGGTATGGGGTAAGATGTCGTCCTATTTGCTCAGTACACACCACCTGATCAATACAGTAGCATGGTTTTCTGATTGTTAGAATGTTTTTAAACAAAACAAAATGTTTCACTTTGAAAATCTAGCAAATTATGTGAAAAAACGCCAAACATATTTGGTTAAAGGGGACATTGAAACACTAATGAAGATTGCAAAGGTTAAAGTTAGGATAGCTATAGCGTATTTTCTTGTCTGGCGTACGCGTGTATATGGTACTAAATCATTCTAAAGAATGTACGATCATTGTGAATATCAACTTTAAGTATAGGTATTGGGAATATTTCTCCATGAAATGCTTCACATGTCCATTTAAATTCTTCATTTGATTTTTTTTAAACTCAGAACACTATAAAGAATATATAGTGGTCTGAGTTAAAACAAATTTAGTCGGAGAGTAAGAATCACTGATTAACGGTTGGTTATCAATATTTCTAGCAAGAATTTTTCATTGGAAAATGGTTATTTAGAGAATTGAAAACATCAAATTCATCTACACTGCATTCATCTTTGTTATGGTGTAGTGGAAATCCTGATTAGCTATTCACCTAGTTTAACTATGGGTGACCGTGCGCAACATCTACAGTCACATGGCCTGTTGATTGGTAAAGTACACAACAAGCAAACATCAGTTTTTCCTGATACTTTGGATTTTCAAAGCAGTCTTCATCATTCTTCAAGAGTTTTCCTAGTGTTTGAATTGTTGAATGTTTTTATCTGAAGGCGTTTTACTGAGACTTTTCTTCCAGGATTTTTCTATCTGGTTGATTGAATTCTTGCATTAACAGTCCTTTTTCACCATTAGACAGTGTTATTTATTGGATTGGTGTTAAATGCCATTTCCAACTTCTAAGTATTAGAATACTGCCGTTGTTTGGGTATGTAATTGCAATAGTTGGTGCTTTGAATATTTCCTTTTTACAGCTTTTCAAGGGTTTTTCTTTCGCTGGTCTCTTCTAAAACAGAAACATTTCGACATTAGCAGTCAGTTATCATCAGTAGAAATACAGGTCTCTGTTTTGATCAGAGCCTAAAGTAGTCTTTAATACAGAAATAATTACTATATCTTAAAGCTTTTCACTAACTACAGTTTCCTTGTGGTTTTTACTGTTAGGAGCTACACATTTCTTATGAATGAAAACAATATGAATGATTGACACTATTTGTAAGTTCACCTAGGGACAACACTCTTACTGTTTGTGACCAGTTATATTATTGCCTAAATAGTAAAAAAGCACAACTGTTTGACTTTCATATTTTGGAAATTGTAGTAGTGGGGTATAATGGATCCAATCAGAAAAAATGAAGAATGTTGAAAGGGGATGAGTCAAAGTGTAAGGGGAAACACAATTGTGTAGTTCACTTTCCTGACTCTAGTGGTGAATCGTTTACTCTTTTTTCTGAAACCAAAGATCCGGTTGCCAGAGACGATAAATTAAAACAAATACGCACAAAAAGGCTGGCTCAACCTATTGGCTCTGGTCAAAGAATGGTTAATGTTTGTATGAACATGCCTGAACAATTCACAGCAGAGCATGGTTACCATTGTGATTGTTACCAAAGGTTTACAATGAACCTCAATCGTCTGATACAAACAGAGCACTTAGCTGAACAACCTGGTCCATCTCATGCATCACGTTCATCATTGCTTGGAGCAGAGAGTATTATATTTAAGCCTGATTGCATATTTTGTAACAAAGAAGGTCGGAAAAAAGTGAAAGACAAGGGGATATGGACTACAGAAGGCATTTCAAAGTTTCAGTTTGGTGGTGGGAAGAAAGTTATGGAAGTTGCTGAAATGAAAATGGATGAAAAACTACTAACCAGAATAAGAGGATATGACTTTTTTGCATTGGAGGCTCAGTACCATAAGAGCTGTCTTGCGAAATACTTCTCCGATCCCATCAGGTGGAGAAGTCAAGATGACAAAGAAAAACAACAGCAAATTGACCTTGAAATAGCTCATGCTGATGCTTTTTCAAAAGTATGTCAGGTGATTGATGCTGACATATTAAGTGTAAAAAAGATACTAAAGCTTAGTCATATCTACATATCCAGCCTCAAGAATATAAAATTTCCCAATCCAAATTACGGGGGGGGGGGGGGGGGGATTTGAAAACCAAGTTAGAGAAGGTAACTGTGATTCTTACCAAAGGTGGGTGCGAACGCAACATTCAGTATAACAGATATGTTGTCAGAGTCAATGAATGGTAAAGGAAACCGTGATGTAAGGCCTGCAGAAATACTGCAAAGTGAAAAGTGTGTTGTAAAAGTCCATGATGCTTTCAATAGTTTCATGAACCCTTTCTCTGTTGATGACAAAGACTGGCTGCTTAGCATTTCATCAGGTGCAATTGCACCATCTGATATAACACATGATGTTCTAAGAGCAGAGATAGCTGGAAAGGAAGCGAAAGAGACATTTATAAAAGATCGTCTTGAAAAGAAGGAAGGCTTCTTTGAACCTGTGAAGAGATTAAAATTGAAGACCATTGGTGATATGAACAAAAAGCTGAAGCTGTCCAGAGAGAAAGGCAAAGTAGTTGAGTATAGACAACAGGGACACATAGCTTTCCAGCTGCTTTTGAAGGCTCAAAATCAAGGTCTTCAATTGGATATGAATGAACTCATGACATACCCACTCACACCTGTTCCCTATAGTATTGGAACAGCTAATGGTTTCTTGGCAAAAACTGACAAATCAATAGGTTTCCACTTTTTGACCAAAGACATTGAAAATTCTGCTCAACCCCCATGTGACACAACTTTTTTTGTCTTGGATGGGAATGCTTATTTCTATTTCATGAAGGAGATTCTCGCTAATTTTCGACAGATTTGTTCTAAAGTATTTGACATGATGCCAAAGAATGTTGATGTCGTTTTAGCACTGATACATACAAAGCTGAATCAGTGAAATCTATTGAAAGAAAGAGGAGAGGTTGTGGTGAAAAACTCATCATCAAAGGTGACAGCACAGAAAACCCAGCAGATTGGAAAGTGTTCCTCACTAATGATGAAAACATGAAACAGTTCATACAGGTATTGCTGGATGTATGGAGTAAGCACTCCTTTGTAGAAAGGCTAATTGGAAGACAGGTCATATACATTTTGATTTGTGAAGGAAATGCATATCATTTAATGTCAGAAGATGGCAATACAACTGAGCAGACAGAAATCACAGGACTCCATTCAACACAGGAAGAGACTGATACAAGAGTCATTCTCTACTGCCAGTATGCACATGATAAAGGCTATAAATGGGTTAGAATTAAATCTCCAGACACTGATATCTTCTTCATCCTCTTGTACTATGCCCTAACCCTCCCAGACATCATTATTCTCTTTGACACCAGTACTGGTAATAAACCGAGGCTGATAAACATCAGTGAACTCGCTAATGGTTACACCCAACAAATGTGCACTGCATTGATGGTCCTCCATGCCTTTACTGGTTGTGACAGTACTAGTGCATTTAAAGGAATGGGGAAAGTCAAACCAATAAAGACAATGCAAAAGCTTCCCAAGTTTGTACCAGTTCTTAAGAAGTTGGGTGACTCTTGGGATGTGTCGGCAAATCTTATTGATGAAACCGAAGAATTTACATGTGCCATGTATGGACGAACGCGATTTAACAGTGTTGACGAACTCAGACTAGTGATTTTATCTGAAAAATGCACTGACACAGCATCACTTAACCCATCATACAATGTTGGCATTGGAAGTTTGCCACCATGCAGAAAATGTCTGGAGCAGCATATACGAAGGGTCAACTATCAGGTTGGTATTTGGAAAAGGGCACATATCTCTGAACCTGAGGTTCCAGATCCAACAGCTGGCTATGGTTGGACAACTGATGATGATGTGCTAGAACCATTTTGGAAAGATGGTGATAGCATACCATCACAGCTGACAGATATCATAGAAGACACAACCGACAGTTCAGATGATGACGACTCTACAGATGAATTGCAAATAGATATATTTGATGGATCAGACATTGATTAAACTGAATGCTAATTTGCTTCATTAATTCACATTGATAGTGACACTGCCCTCACAAACGTACGCATAAATTTATTAAGTATGGTGTCTTAAAATCAAAATCTCGTACCTGTAGAAAAGGTGTCATCCAATATTATTTATGTTAAACTTTAAATATACTACATAACAATTTTCAGATTGTACAACCAGATTTGAATCACAACTGTCCAAAATGTGATTGTTAAGGCTCTGGCTGAGGTGTAGAGGAACGTTAGTTTTCTGTTCTAATAGATTCCGTTATACACAGAATTTCAGAATTTCTAGACAATTTGCTTGTAAGGTTATCAAAGTAAAACATTTTTGTTTGTTAAGAAACATTCTAACAATCAGAAAACCATATTACTGTATTGATTAGGTGGTGTGTACCTAGCAAATAGGACGACATCTTACTCCCTACCCCGTTCATCTTCTACAATCTTTAGATTTTTTCCTTAAACAAGACATATTTGCCATTTTTGTCAACATTACAGGCTATTTTTTCAAAGAAAACATATTTCCTGTAAAGAAGTATGTTCTAGCAATCAGAAAAAAAAGTATTAGTATGCTCCTAAGATGCTGAATAAAAACTACAGAAGAAGATATTTTACCCCCACCCACCCCCTGCTTTCGGCAGTTTCTGTGCTGGTATCTGTGGTAAATTGCTTCCCATCCTGTACAGTGATCACAGGTCATAGATGGTAGTTAGCACCAAAAGGGTAATCAACTCTTATATGCTTACAAAAACCTTGTACTGTTCATTCGTAGTTGAACAAATGGGTAAAATCTATAATATGATAATATGATGCCTAACTCTTAGTAATGGTCTATGTAATTTATTGTCTCTCAATTTTAATTTTACAGAGACATCAAGAAATCCTGTTTTGTATCGAAATTGTGACAAACACTGGTTTGAATATCCACTACAGGGACATGCTATTGTTAATGGGAGACCACATACAACGACAGCATTAACACGAAGTATTTATGGCGTGAGAGACAAATTCATGAGAATATTAGTATTGTAGTATTTTGAGTTTCTAAAGTTCCAGAGGCTTGAGATTAGCTTTCTATCAAAGATTTCAAATAACAGGATACTAGTATGCTCTTTTCAGCTGTGCGTCAGAGTTTTCAGTGTGCCCTCTGCAGCTGTGTATGTCAGAGTTTTGTACAAAGTCGACAATGTCTGTACCTGATTAAAGTGACCTCACATTCAAAATCATATAATTTATGTAATTATTTGTTTTTTGTCAATCATCAGATTTAAAAGAAGATATATACACGTGTCTTAGGATAAAGAAAAGAATGATCGAATGCTACTTTTGGTCATATCCGTTGCCATGGTAGTCACATCAACAATAAAATTCGTAGAACTTTGATAGATAATAATGTACAAATGCAAGCCATTACCGAGCAGGAAATTGAATATAAACAGAACTTGGTAATACATCAAATTATTTTACATGTTTAGTTCCGACTCTGAATCTTCACGATACTCCGATCCTCTTTGCGTGTGGTATTTTTTAAAATTTATTTATCATTTTCATGAGCCTGTAAGGTATGCTATGCTGGGGCGCCCTCATACATCGGCCAGCCCTCTTAAAGATCAACACCATTGAGGGCGGAGTGACATAACGTATTTTACAGGGTATTTTTAAAATGAACATTTTTTCATTTGTGCTGTTATACTACTAGTGAAATAGTCTATAATTAAGCAATAACCCCCGCCGAAGGCGGGTATACACGAGATTTTGGTACAATTCGCGACATATAGCACGAGCTGAATGGCGAGTGCTATATGGAGCGAATTGTACCAAATTCGAGTGTATACACGCCTTCGGCGGAGGTTATTGCTATTATATTATATCAAAATATGTGTCTATTTCTTCTAAATGTGATTCTGTGGTTATTTATATGCCTGAAAAGGAGAATTCGCACGTACAGAAAAAGATCGTCGGGAACGAGCATATTTTGATGAGTGGATACGTTCATGTCACCCACACATACACACTGCATGAACACAAACCATACACTGCATTGCATTGCATTGATAAAATACTTTATTTACATCATATAATGCAAAACGAAAACGCGTTGAAAACTAGCAACAAAGAAAACGGGGCAAGAGGTCAAAGAAAGTAACAATTTTGTTTGGATATTTACATAAGAACAATACAATCTTGTACACTGCTAAAAATAGATGTCTCGGCGTTGAATCAGTTGAATCGGAGAAAGCTCGAGACAGTAAATCAGAGACGCGACGTTACACAGTCTACTTTAATTTAACGGTTAACAAATTGAACATTGACTGAACCTGAAAATGTACAGTTTTGAAATAATCCTGACGCACTTGACTGATGGTTAAAAGTTAAATTGGTGTTGCTTGATTCAACGAGAGCAGGACGCTGAGACGGCTCGATATACTATTCATATGCTAGTTTAGGGGCCCATTTTACCACTGCCAGCCGTGGTCAAATGGGATTTTACCACAGTTATCATCCAATCAGAATGGCACATAGTAGCATGATATAATATAATGTATATTTTAGCAGATCATTAACATTACAGAAAATTTAACTCTTTTCTTAAGTCAAAGAGTTTTAGAACTTTCCGTTGAGAAAACGGTGTGAATTCTCTCTTAATCAATCGAGATATTTTGTATTTGTATAACAATGTAATCATGTGTGTAGTTTCATTATTCATTATTTAAAAGGTAACTTAATAAAAATGTTTGAAATATATAAGTTGTGACATAAGCTTTCATAACTAACTTTTGCAAATCAAATGTGGAAACAGATGACGATTGATGGTCAACGTTGATGTCTTATACAAAAACTTGCACCAAGTATCATGGGATTGGACACTTTGAATCTCCGTGTTTTACAATTATTCACCTAGTATATAGTAAATATTGATTTTTAAAATACTTATGGGTGTCATTCCGTCAAATTTGCTTATTATGTAGCAAAACAATGCCTTTCATATGTCATATATATATATATATATATATATATATATATATATATATATATATATATATATATATATATATATATATATATATATATATATATAATATTATGTAACCTTTATACATGGTTTGAATGGAATTGGATATTGCATGCCAGAGCAGTGACGTATTAAGGATGCACACACACGGAGGCATGTATGAATGGAGCCTGTTGTAATATTTTCCTATTAGTAAGCCTCCAAATAATACCTTACCATTTCATCCCACATATTATTCATTAGTAACAATTGAACTACATAACTCCTCTCGTGAAACCATACTTAACTATAATATAATATACTGCTATTGTGACTGTACACTGTATTGAATACTACAATAGTGTTGGATCGCTGTCCAGTAAGAGGTTGTTATTATTTACGTCCCAGGGAGGGGGGGGGGGGCAACTGGTAAATTCCATATACATAAGGGATGATATGTACAGCGCCCTCAACCAATAAATCGATCCCAGTAGAGATTGTTCATATTAATTTAGCGACATTAATTGCTCGAGTCTGTCATCTTTAAATCAATTGAAATCACTATGGTGGGTTTTACTATGACTTCCTCTCCAAGGAGTGCGTCAAATGTAGATATCCCAGCTCTGTTTGAAGTTATATTTTCAATGACTAGTTTAAATAATTCTTTGGGCTGAAGGATGATGTTGGATGTTGATATGAAGTGAGTATTTTTGAGCTGGTCTTTCTGTGATATTGGTAAACCAGCCAATTGGATAGACAAAACATAGTAGCAATTCCATTGCTTTGAATTGTTTCCACAAGATTGCAACATTCAAAAGAATCATCATTGCGCACGTCGACATTTTCAAAAGAACTTTGGTGGGTGGTTGTTGGTTTTGCCGTTTCAAGCCAGTTTTGTAATTGCTTCTTGGCCCCATGCGTGTCACCATTCAAATGTCGGTTGAAGTTGGACTCTAAGTTTTGTAGTTGCAAATTTGGCAGACGAAAAAATAACTGCCATAGATTTGCATTTTCCGCCATGATTGTACCCTCTGTTATATTAACTACAGATTAACCAATAAACACGTGATTAAACCTACGTCATTTAATGAAGTGTAATTTTTCGAGTATTAGCCAATCAGAGAGCAGCAGACGACAAGTACACAATAATCAAATCTTCTTTAAAACACGGACGGAAAAGAAGTCGAGGCAGTTTCCTTTTTATGTCTTCGATTTAAATTTAAAAAAACAAACTAAGTACATGTATTACACAGTTGAACATTATTTAGATGTCAGATTTCCTTTTTGAAAATTATTTTATGATTATTATTTTGTACAAAGACTCGCCATAATAAATTGTGTGTAGGTATGTACAACCAGCAGGCTGTATTACATCACATATTTTGAATATACACCACAAAGTATTGTAAATTTATAAATATATATTACGAGACATTTATATTAAATTATGAAATAAGAAAAAAAATGGTTTAACTAATTTTTTAACAATAAAAAACGAATGGTGTACATTGTTTACCTCATATACACGGTTCATTCGGTTTCGAGTATAAGATTTTAAAAGTCGCGCAAACACGTTTCTTGAGTTTTATAAACAACCCCCCCCCCCCAACATTTTTGTATTATCTGTTATTGTTGTAGCTATAGCCAAAGAATTTAATACTAAGAGTCTGCTGTAGAAAAGAGAGGATGTCGTTAAAGGGAGATCAAGACAGTGGGAATTTATTTGATGTGAGTAACTATAAGTAATGTGGCTTTGAACATCATTGCCGTCCGTACACGTACAAGAGCCCATTATGTATACATGTTTCACTTGAAGTCTTAATATTTTTACATAAGACAGAATGATTCTCAGTGAACGACTTCAAGCATACATACTAACATTCCAACGGTATACCTTTGAGTTTTTTATATAAAAGAATGGCCTAAAACGCTACAAATTGCATACATTCTTTTAGTGTTTTTTTGAGGTCAAAGCAAGGTGACCTGTGCAGAACGCTCACCGGTACTATTTTCAAGACACAAATATAGGTAAAGAATGGAACGCAAATGTATGAGTGAATATATTCTAGATATAAAATTTCAGACAATATGAATTAATTCGTAATATTTCCTTCAAATTATTTCATACAGTAAATGACAAAAAATTATATGAATTCTAAGTATAAGCAAATGACGCACGCCCTCAATATACATCACG
>NC_135562.1:19803125-19975625 GCF_964340395.1 Glandiceps talaboti | reverse complement strand
GCCAATAACTAATTATAAATGTCGGCAATTGTATTACAAATGTCGGCAATTTTATTAGAAATGTAGGGAATATTATTAGAAATGTCAGCCGTTTATTACAAATGTCGGCAATTTTATTACAAATGCCAATAACTAATTATAAATGTCGTTAGTTTATTACAAATATTGACAAGTTTAATTTTCAATTTTATTACAAGTGGTACTCATTATTGTTACAAGTCTGTGTAAAATATACAAGAACTTTGCAATTTTATATCAAGTGGCCGAAACAACATTCCGCTGTGTGAAAATAGAACTTCTGGCTTAAGTTATTCCTATGCGTTTTAAACAGAGCAACCTCATAGCGATGATGAACAGAGAAGCATCATACTTGAAACAGAGCAACCTCATAGCGATGATGAACAGAGAAGCATCATACTTGAAACAGAGCAACCTCATAGCGATGATGAACAGAGAAGCATCATACTTGAAACAGAGCAACCTCATAGCGATGATGAACAGAGAAGCATCATACTTGAAACAGAGCAACCTCATAGCGATGATGAACAGAGAAGCATCATACTTGAAACAGCAACCTCATAGCAATGATGAACAGAGAAGCATCATAGAGCAACCACTGCAGCAGAACACGTCCAGTGAACAAAACTCTCGGAAACTCGTACCATTGTAGATACGTTCGGTTTTCTGTTTGTACTGAACACACGATTTCAGAAGTTAAGTATATTGGTAGATCGCCGAAAATTAGCTATGGCAGTGATACATTCGCCGGTTTCCACAGCATGCGACAAATATGTCGTGACTTTGGTAGAGGTAACGGGATAGTCATAAGATTACGGGAAATTATCAACAGTAACAGATTGTTCAATGCATGGGTTAATATTCTTTTCACAGGCGTGCAAAATTGGATGTATGTGCGGGAGATCATATGGAGGGACGGGAAAATAATATTAACAAGTTCGTGTTAAAGTTTGATATTTCTCAAATATGTTAATATGTTTTGTTAAATTCGATATAAAGTTATTATATTTAAAAAAAAAAACATTTCCAACAACATGAGTTCAGAAAATAGGTCGGAATATTCTTTTATTTTATTTTATTCTATTTATTTATTAATTTATTTATTAATTTATTTAACGTGTCTATTTATTTATTTTACTTATTTTGTTGCAGACTATGCTGTTTAAATTCAACTTAGTTTAAAAAGGCATGGAATGCAAATGTAAATGTTATTGGCGATAAAGCAAATATCGAGGGAGTACATGTCAAAATTAAAGGGAGATACGTTTTCGAAGTTGGATAGGTTGTATATTTTCCATCATTGCTTGTTTCTTCATTTCAGGAAAATATTCTCGACAGTACCGTAACTCATTACGAACATAGTTTTGAATATAACGAAATTGTTTATTTTTTGACGTTTTCATTACATGCGAATTACACTTATAACCATGTGAATAAGCTTATTGCGCTCTAGTATGCGGAGGTATGTGGACGTTTTTGGATTGAAGGATGTCTACAATAAATTGTTTATGTGTTTGCAACATACTGTCGTAAGTTGTAACATTTATAACTCTTTTGTGCAGACATTTAAAATTCCTAGTGGATAGCTTAGATAACAATTATTCATCAAGTCCTAATTGTTTTACTCCAGTTAAAGGAGAACAATGTGTTTTTACGGCAAATATTGCTGACACAACATCTTAGGAACAATACAAATCACACCATTTCATGACATATTACGACTTCATATATAACTAAAACAGGCCGCTATGCCAAGTTCAGGTCAAGTCACCTTTTTAAGTATGGTTCCGACGTGGCATACTATCACATAATGAGTTATACACTTAAAGTGTCATTACGTATTGGGTTAAAGTGTTATTACATATTGGAATAGTGAAATATATTGAGTTAAGTGATAAAACATATTGGTTTAGGTTTATTACATATTGGGTTAAGATGTTATTACATATTGGGTTAGTATTACATATTGGGTTAAGGTGTTATTACATATTGGGTTAAGGTGTTATTACATATTGGGTTAGTATTACATATTGGGTTAAGATGTTATTACATATTGGGTTAGTATTACATATTGGGTTAAGGTGTTATTACATATTGGGTTAGTATTACATATTGGGTTAAGGTGTTATTACATATTGGGTTAGTGTTACATATTGGGTTAAGATGTTATTACATATTGGGTTAGTGAAATAAATTGACTTAAGTGTCAAAACATATTTGGTTAGTATTTCATACTAGTTTAAGGTAATATTACAAAATGGGTTAGTGAAACATATTGAGTTAAGTGTTAAAACATATTGGTTTAGGTTTATTACATATTGGGTTAAGATGTTATTACATATTGGGTTAGTATTACATATTGGGTTAGTATTACATATTGGGTTAAGATGTTATTACATATTGGGTTAGTGAAATAAATTGACTTAAGTGTCAAAACATATTGGGTTAGTATTTCATACTAGTTTAAGGTAATATTACATATTGGGTTAGTGAAACATATTGAGTTAAGTGTTAAAACATATTGGTTTAGGTTTATTACATATTGGGTTAAGATGTTATTACATATTGGGTTAGTATTACATATTGGGTTATGGTGTTATTACATATTGGGTTAGTATTACATATTGGGGTGATGCAGCACACAGCATTCACTATTTGACATCTGAAATTGAGAAAATAAAAGAATAAATAATACCAATAGCGTAGTAGCACAACTGTAGAATGTAAAAAAAATGTTTATCCACATGCTGATCCATACTATACATAGGTGTTTCTTTACTTTTTAATGATTATATCTAGTTGCCTATCCAGCCCTGTTGTTGTCTTTGCAATATATGCAATCATGTGGCTGTTGCTATGGGCTTGGTCTTGTTGATAGGCATATTAACAGACACTACGCCATGCTTACAGCATTAGTGAAACTAAGTTCAGTTGAGGTAATAAAAAATAAATTAATCTTCTGCTTCTTTTAATTTTCTTCATGGATAACGGCAAAAAAGTTATCAATAACAGAAATAGGAGAAGCCACAGCTGGGAACATGAAAAACATGATACGTTTAGCAAAGAAGAAATTCAGTGACTGCTGCAGTGTTGTACGGGCGAATATATGCTATTTAAAATCATACATACCATGTAACAGTACATAAAAGGTACCACTTTCATTGTAGTATTTACAACAACATTTGCATCGTGCATGTTTGCCTGTTTATTTCATATTTCACAATATATTATTATATTTTCTTGTAGCAACATCCATATTTGCCATTTTTATAGAATAATGTAAAGTATTGCTATTGTAACAGCTAAAAGGAACATACAAATGTATTCTGTATATCTCCTACATCTGATAATAGTGATAATAATCAATTAAAGTAGTTTCAGCTAAAGGTTGGGGAGAAGGTGGAATGCTGCAAAGTATATAATAATTTACAAATATTGATTAATTACTTTCTTAATTTCTTAAAGCTACTAAGAAGAGAAGAAAACCAAGGAATGTCACTGAATGACTAAATAAAGAACTGTGGAGAACGTACTACACAGTGAACTCAAACAACATGGAGGCCACAGAAAAAACCCCACTGTTGATGGTAGGTATCAATCTTTTTAATTGAATTATTCCCAAGTAATTTTAGGCCAATCAGATCAGTATTTTATGAGTATGATTTTTTGCACTAAAATAACATCTTTGAGCCAAATCACACATATGATATGATCATTATTGATTCACATTCAAATTCCAATATTCCATTCACATGTCGCCCCAACACTGACACACAGACACACACAATTTGTATCTATTTATGGCAATCTGTAAACTCTAAAGCATAGTCTAGATAAACAAGGAGGGTTGGGTTTAGATAACAAACAAGGAATATTACACCAAATACATTGGTAGTCATGAAAGAGAACTACATGTGTTAAGGCTAAAATTGTCAAAAATATGTTGTACGTGCATTAGTCGATGTCGAGTTTGTATCTTGTTTGTTGCATCAATAAACATCCATGCATTATTCACAAACCACTGCCAACCACTGATGACATCATTTAGTTTAACTAAAACAAATGCAATGCAAATGCAATTTATTTGGTAGGATGAGTACACAGAAAAAAGGCTGAAGAGGTGAACAACTGTTGGTTTGAGTTCCAAGAATTCTATGATAGATGCATGGCAGATGGTAAAGAGAAGTGGGAATACTGGACTGGAAGAGACAACAGAAGAAGACTAGCTTACACTGGGGAGGAATAGAACTTTAAAATGAAGTATATGTTAGACTATAAAAGTTAATTTAGTACATAATTATTACAGGATAAGTCCTGTTGGGCATCTAATAGTTAAGCTAGTTAAGAGTTATTGGAGTGTAAGACATGAAATGAAATGGTAAAATTAGTATAAATATATTTTCAGGGACATATAGGTCCCACTGAGCATTCAATAGTTAAGTTAGTACAAATTTATTGTAGTGTAAGTTGCGCTGGGAATCAAATAGTTAAGTTAGTATAAATGTATTACAGTGTAAATCCCACTGGGCATCTAAAATTTAACCCGAAAGGCAAAATTATAACGAAATCAGGCTCCCATCAAGTTTGTCGCCCAAATAATATGTGATCAATAATTGTGGTTTGGCCCATCGGTACTACGGTTGTCTGCTTACCCCATATTGATATCTGGCATTATTGATAATAATGGGTAACGATAAAACCAAAGACAAACTAAAACAAGACCAAAGGTTATTGACTATAGCCCAGGCTAATGGATGGTGCACACTGATAAGTAACCACCCTCAGACCTCTAACAGAATGGACACCAGTGATATTGCTAACTTGATTCTGTCTCATGAAGATGGGCCTTGGAACCAAACAAATTAAATTTTAAACAATGAGATGACAACCATGACCATGTTACAGATACCATCTACGGACAACATCCGAAATTGAGGGGGGGGGGGGGGGTTCTCCATTATAGATCAGCTACCGCATTTAACTATAATACAGCTCGAAATTCCACCAACGGGATACAGTGTATCGTACCTCAGGGGTGAATCACTTTTGAGATGGGCCATAGGTTATATCAACCCCCTGCAAAATGACCTGGACAGAGGGATGTTGAAGTTTGGCACAGTCGTATGACTAAAACTGAGCTGAAGGCAAGTAAAATGTGTGTGGTGTGCTGTGTGTATTTTATTTGTCTGTCTCTTTTGAGACCAATAATTCTGTGCATGAATGGATGGCTGTAAGTATTTGATAGTGGCATTACTTTAGGTCATACAATATTTAATTTTACATATCAATGTAAAAATGATACATCGTTTGCATTGTACTTAGCAAACTTCTAAATTAATTGCAACAATATTACAATTACAGAACAATTCTAAGCAAATAACTCTGTTGAAAGTGCCTGGCGCCTGTGAGGGTTCTTTGGGGACTCCTGCTTGTAGTATATATATATTCATTTAGATACTTAATCTGCGCACACCATTCACTATTTGACATCAAAAATTCTGGGAATAAAAGACAAATAAAAAACAAAAAAACATCATTGATATTCTAATGGTCCTTTAACTTTGGTCGTAAATAATAGCAAATATGTTAAAAAATATCAGCAATAGGAGAAGACACAGCAGCCAATATGAAGAAAATTATAACTTTTTGCCATGAAGAAATTTAGTGACTGGCGTGGTGATGTACGGGCTATGGTATGCTTTTTTAAATTATACATACCAGGTAACATTACATAAAATGTACCATTTTGATTGTAGTGTTTACAAGAACAACATTTGTACAGTGCATGTTTGCCTGTTTATTTCATTATTCACAATATGTAATCTAAATATTTTCTTTTCAAATTTCATAATATAATTTATCTGTAGCTGTGTGCCTGTCAAAGGAACAACATTCATATTTGATACTTTTATAGAATAATGTATGTATTGCTATTGTAACATCTAAAGGGAACATACAAATGTATTTTGTATATTTCCAGTACTTCATCTAATACTAGTGATAATAAGCAATTAAAATAGTTTCAGCTAAAGGTTGGGTAGAAGGGGGAATGCTGCAAAGTATGTAATAATTTACAAATATTGTTTAATTAATTTCTTAAATTATTAAAGATATTGAGAAGAGAAGAAAACCAAGATATGAATTTGACAGCCCTAAATAAGAACTATGGAAAACATTCTTCCCAGTAATCTCCATTAACACGGAAGCAACAGAAAGAAAACTCTGTTGATGGTAGGTATCAAGCTTTTATTAATTGAATCATTCCAAAATAATTTCATGTCATTGAGATCAGTACTTTTTTATTTTAATTTTTGTACAAAAAATTACATTTTTGGCCCAAATCACACACGTGGTACGAACATTATGAAGTCAATAATATTCAATGCACATGGGAATTTGTTACAAATCTAAAGGGTTGCGAGACCAGCTGAGCTGAATTGAGTTAAGGTTAAGTACGCCAAATTCTGCCACTCATACGGTTGTGCGCAATAAAACCCCCTAGACTGACAAAAACATACGTGTGCGTCAGCCATTTTTAGTTCTGCAGACGATCTATCGACGGTACCAAATTGTCTAAGATGTTAAAATCCGGTAGTGGCAAATTTTTGAAACGGAATGAATTGTCACGTCGTCTAAAGGTAAAAGAAGCAACAGTGAAAAGGTGGCTTGTACGATCAGTAAGTGGGGAATATCCAAACCATCCATTGGACTCGATTGCAAGTTCAACTAATGTTACGAATGCTGATAAAGACAAGCTGACAACAACGACCACCAAGGATGTCCCTTGGAATGAAGGTGTAAGAGTCGTCAATCTTGGAGTACTTGCTCGAGAGTTAGATTCGTGTGAAGTACGTCTTAACCATTTCCGTCTCATCAAGTGTACTGGCAAAACTAAGTACGAGGGAGGCAGTGTTTTACATGTTGAATGTGACAACTGCGGTGCCAGTGTAGTGTCAGCTACAAGTATTCTCACAAATGGAACAGAATAATATGAAGGTAAGAAGTCTCGCAAGAAATTGTGGGTGTGGAAACTGACATCAACTTAAAAAGACAATATAAACCTATTCTCCCAATCTGTAATTACTGTACATGTACATCTGATAGGAATAAATAACAGAAAACCTGAGCTAGACAATCACTCATGAAAAAAAAAATATAAGGCTGCTTTCACAAAAACTTGTTGGGGGGGGGGGGGTCGGGAGATTTTTTGTAAAACCCTAATTTTTTTTCAAGTACCCCCCTGCCATATTCCAAAATTTTTCAAGTACCCCCCCCTGCCAAAGCCCCAAATATTTCAAGTACCCCCCCCCCCTACCCGAATAAATTTTCAAGTACCCCCCAACCCGAATAAATTCATTAGAGTTTAACAAAACTTAATAATACAGTCGAATATCAAACAACAGGGGCAGATGGTGTGGCCCAAAATGTGAGATATTACAGTAACATCCGGCCAAGCCCAACTCGGGGATGTTAAGCAAGCTGAACAAACAGCAGCAGCAGTAGGGGAGACAGTGATGAAAACTAAGGCAGCGATTGAGAGATTGGAGACCAGACGATTGCAGCTGTTTGATCATGACAACCACCACTTATTAAAATGGTCTGGAAAAGAATGTCAGTTTATTGATGATAAACTGACAAAGTTGTCTACATTGAAAGCCACAACAGAGACAATAGAAAATAAAGTAAACCATACGGCAAAGTGCTTGCTAAACGATTCATACACCAACAAGTACACATGGCAGAGAAGGAGAGAAGAAGGAGAAGAAAGAAAGAACAGCGACAGAAAGTAATATAAAACAAGAAGTGGGTAGAAATGCGGCAGGCAACCAGGCTGCTTGACAGAGTGGTAAAAAACAAAGATGTCATCAAAAAGATTGTGTTAAATACCTTGCAACAATACAATGTAGAGTCTGGCATTAAGCTTGATCTGCTTGATATATGTTTGGAAGGGTTAATGGTGAAGACAAAGTTGCATAAGAGAGGGATCGAGTATCTACTGGCCACTGAGTGCTTTATTGATGAAGCCAAAATACAGTTTGAGCAGTTTTTAGTCCTTCTGATTGAAAGAGAGAGGATAAGAAAGAAAGATGATGATAACACCACAGATGATGAAAATGATTCCCATGGTTGTGACAGTGATGATGATGGTATACCATTAAAAGATAGCGTAGGTGAAGGTAGTGCTAAAAAAGATGATGATCATGAAGAAGAATATGAAGATGATGATGATGATGATGATGATGAAGAAGAAAAATATGAAGATGGTGGTGATGATGATGATGATGATGAAGAAGAAGAAGAAAAATATGAAGATGATGATGATGATGATGATGAAGAAGAAAAATATGAAGATGATGAAGATGATGATGATGAAGAAGAATATGAAGATGATGATGATGATGATGATGATGATGATGATGATGAAGAAGAAGAAGAAAAAGGAGGAGAACCCTTTCAAACATAAATCAAGTAGATCAAGTGGAATATCAGTCTTTCCTTTGTAATCTTTTAGAAGAGGAGGAAGAAGATGACGATTTGGATGATGATGATTTGAATGATGTTGATGATGATTTATGACTGACAATGCCTAGTGTAATATTGACATGAAAAGATAATTTATTTGTTAATTTTTTGAATGAGTATGTTTGTGTATTATTATTATTATTATTATTATTAAGTGCTGCTTCAAATATTTATATATTCAGATATGTTTTACAGAGATATGTTTTAAGCATTCCAAAAGAATTCCACAGTTTGTGCAAACACTACTGTATGGAAATGTGTATTAAGACTATATTGGAGTATTTGCTCATATTGTTTCAGTTCACTACCTCATTCCTGCCATATATCTTTAGGGTAACTTTATATTGAGAGTTATGTCAAAGTTTATTTATTTATCTTTATATTTACAAGTAATAGTATATATTCATGCAAAGTTGAAAAGTATGTGCAAAAAAACTTATTTTACTTTTTCTCTGTTAACTCAGCTTGTGAGATATTGTCTTCTGTTTCACATGTAGCAGACGTTGCCAATATGCTAATTTTAGGAAATATTTAGAATGTGTTATTAGAAGTTTATGTTGAAAATTATAGTCATATCTATAGGGTGAAAAAATACCTTGCACAGAAGTTTTTGATACTTGTCAAGTATGTTTTAGTGCAGGTGCATCTTTCACATTTTGATGGCAGGCTGAGATGAACCTTTTCCAAGTCTTTTTTTTTTAACTTCCAAGAGCTGCAAATGTAAAATGTTGTCTCTCATATTTGTCTGTCATTTAATACAAGTAAGAATTTACATGAAAAAGTTACATATCCTTGTGATAACCACAAACCAAAACACAGTCATGTCACAAAGAATATTTTCAGTACAGTGTAAAGGTAATTTCACACATTAAATGAACCAAATTTCAGTAGATAGTAGTGTACATGAAAGACACTGGTATTTTCAGACAAAAAACAATCTGTACCACTCAATTCGCCCATTTCAATTTATCATTACATTAACAGTTTATTAAAAGAAAATTAAAATTTGACTGTTTTTGTTTTTCATTTTACTAACTTGTGAGCAACTGTTGTTTGTAGCTGTTGTTGTTGTTGTTTTTTTGTTTTTGTTTGTTGTTGTTGTTGTTGTTGTTGTTGTTGTTGTTGTTGTTGTTGAAAAAGGAAGACCAACATTTTAAAAAGCTTATTTTCCCATGTTTGAAAAGTCATGATGTCAATTTACTTTCAGGTACCCCTCTACAACCCATAACATTTTTTCAGGTACCCCCCCCCCCCCCACACACACACTATATATCCATATATTTTCAATTCCCCCCCCCTCTAAAATCTCCCCCCCCCAACAAGTTTTTGTGAAAGCAGCCTAATAAAATAAAATAAAAAATCCTATCTACCCCACCTATTTTAAAATTGAATGTAATTGAAACCACACAATTTTTTTTCACGGCTAAAGTGCAGACCAATTGACATACATGTATAATCAACCTCTTACCAGTTGATTTCAGTACAAAAAAAAATCGATTGTAAACATCAAGATGACAAAGACTTCATATTTGAAACGTCTGTCAAAGATGGACAAATGAAATTAGATTACAAGGCAAGCCATTGAGATAGTATTACAATCATACCAAGTGTGCAGAATGGAACACTCATCATTAACTAATGAGACACGTCATGAAGATGCCAGATATATATATATACAGACCATATACCTGGTATATATACATGTTAACTTGAGCGTTAGTCCAGGTAGGATACTGATAGAATGCTTGCATACATTTTTTCTAGCTTGTCTGTGGTGCTGGTGATATTTGGTAATAGATATCATAGGTACTAGTATATGGGTCTGATGATACTACAGGAAGCAATTGTAGCACAGATAGTGCTGGTAATAGTTCCATGTACTTTAGGAATGGACCTAATAATATATTAGGTAATGATACATATTACAATTACAATGGTGGCTTTGATAGCAATGTATTAAATGATAGTAGATTTAGACAACAGTCAGTATATGGGGGCATTATGATGAGTCACTTCACAGGAATGACATACATAGTTCACCTCAGTTTACAGCATATGGAAGGGCTGCTCATTTTTTAAGCATATGTGATAAATAGATAATATAACTGTAATGTCAGTTTTGAATTATAAGGTTTTTCAGTGATACAAGGTTTAATTTGTCGTTTTTCTGTTTAGCACAATTTTTATGATCTGGATATTAGATACAAAGTATTTGATCTCTTTTTGCAAAAAAAACCCGTGTATTACCAAAGTACTTGTTAAGGTGTGTCATTTTGCCGATAAGACCCAACCCAAGTTTCATAAAATCAGGAAATCAGTAGTTTGTAATCAAAGTAATATTAGTGTTTGTTCTTGGAATGTTCATGGACTTAGCAGTATGTTTGCAATTAATATGGTTACAACCTTAACAAGTTTTTTTTTCATGTTGAATGTTAGTGTTTTTAGATCTGAAAGAAATTGTAATGTTAAGAAAAGGGTCGAGCTGAGCTGTTATGTTGAAATCTTTTTTGAAAAAGGGAATAATAAAGCTCAAATCTAGTGTATCAGATTTTTTATGGTGTAAGCTTGATAAACGGTTCTTTTCTTTGGTGAAGGATTTACTATCTTTCTTGTGTCTACATTCCACCTGAAAATCCTAACATACTTGTTAAGAATGATTATTTTGATATATTGGAGAGTGAAATATGTAGATATTCTTCAGTTGGTGATACAGTTATCTTGGGTGATTTAAATAGCACACTTGGTCTTCTTGAAGATTTTATTCCAAATGATGATGTAGTGTATACTACAGTACCTCAGTACTATATTAAAATACTATTAAGGAGATTGAATATCTTAACGTACCAATTGAACAATCAGAAGTTTTGGTAGCTGTTATGGATTGAAAAATACAAAAGCACCAAGTGACGACTTAATATTAAATGTAATGATTAAAGCTGGTTGTAGGTTTTGTTTAAGTAGTATACTCAAGTTGTTCAATCACATTTTAGAAAGTAGTAATTTTCCAGATTTTTGGAAACCAACATTATTGGTTCAACTTCCCAAATCAGGGGATAAATCTGATCCTAATAATTATAGAGCAATTGCTCTTTCAAGTTGTTTATCGAAACTGGTTACATCTATTCTATATAAACGTCTCATAAAGTATTTGGAAGATAACAATCTTTTCTCTCACTACCAGTTTGGTTTTAGAATACTTGTGTGTACTTATTGAAGACTGCAATCGATGAACTTTTCGTGAAAAGGTGAAAAAGAATTAAAATTGTCTGTATGTAGCATTTGTACACTTTAAAAAAACATTTGATTCTGTTTGGAGGAAAAGTTTATTTCTAAAAATGCAGAGGTTAGGGATAACAGGAGGTTTCTATAATGCAATATTTCACACAAGAATTGAAACCAGAGGGAAAAATGGAGGCAAAGTATTACTTAAATTTTCCTAACACCAACATACTACAAAAGTATGAAATTAAGGGTAGAGAAACGAGACAGCGTTGGAGTCACTGAAAACCTATATATTTCTTCGCTTATCCCAATAGTGTGAAGTGCCAATATTATCAGTGTACAGATTGCCTGAGGTCATGCACCAATGAATGTGGAGCATCCAACCCTGAAACTGCAATCGACACAAACGAGAAAACATGTCACAACCATGTGCCAAATCCTAAACTTATATGGTAATGAGCTGGATATAACTTTTGCCAAATTCCTAGGTCACAACATATGAATCCATGTTGATATTCATAGACAACAGAATAGAATAGTACAGGCTGCACAAATAAGCAGATTTTACCGATGATTATGATAGTGAAATTGACAGCGACGGCCTAGATGGCATGCAAACAAGGAAGCATGCCCGATGCAAGGTAAGAGAATTATGTCATGTTGTCTATCTTATGATAGAGAATTTGTTTCCCGCGTCTGATTTTGTCTATCAAATTCTTACGTATGTCCGTATTATGACACGCCTGCTCACTAACGGATTTCTTGTGAGAGTTAAATATGCATTAAAGAGTTTCGTAAACAAGTCATGTGACGCCTACGCCTACATGTACGTCACATGAGCAGCTCAAAAGTTCAAGAGAAATGGCGGCATACTGGTTTTGCTGTCGTCTGTCAAGGGGAGTTAACTTGTATAATGGGCTATTTTTTAAGACAACAAATAATAGTGACGATAAGAGATATTGATATTTTCACCAACTTACTTTTTCCTAGTCACACGATCAACAACTACGGGTTATCGTAAGTTAAACTATTGTTAAATTTGGGTGGACGTAAGATTTTCACGCGAGATCATGACTACTAAAAATAACGACATTCCAAATTTTTGACCGACGTTAGTGGCATGGACGTCAGCGTGAGAAAGACTGATGAGTGATGGCTGCCATATACAGGTCTTGGCAAGTTTTTGAGAATGCCTGAGTTCCCTTAGCTTTTGTGTAAAAGAAAAAAATGTTTCTTTTAACCTGTATAATGTTTCAGAAGTCTCGCCTTTATTACTGGTACACATCAAAAACTTTTGTTCTGGATTTCTGTGTTGAAATTCATGCTTTGTTGCAATCTATACAGTAGAGCCACATTGCACACAGTGTAGCAAACAGCCTGATGTAATTGACAAGTCAACTCAAATGACAAGACGGGGACATCAATTGATATGTCAGTTCTGTTATGATAGTCAAACTCTTTAAAGCGATATATGATAATCCGATCGGCTACTACCAAACTAGTGTCCATAGCTGAAGTTATTGGTACCCCTTAGGATGGTGATCGTCAATTCAACATCATCACGAACAGTCATACCCAACGTCATATTTCAATCATGCAACTTTTCTTCAGATTCTATACTAACAAGTATGCTAGGGATGACAAATTTGATTGACCCGGAAGCAGGAAAGCTACTTTAGCGTGCACATGCCTAAAGTCTAAAGACATACAAAAGTGTATAGTACATGCATGCAGTGGGTCTGTTCAGTGTTCATGATCCCATGATTTAATTTGGATCATGTCATCTGCAGAAGAAAAGGGCCATCTAAGCATCTAGTTTTGAAGCAAACCAATTGTCAGCTGCATCTACATCTACAGGTATAAATATACAGCCAACACGTAGCTATAGTTCCAGTAATACTGTTGCCCAAACACTTACAAATAGCCAAGGAACAACTAGGAGATTAGAATTTTGTTTTCCGTACCTCGATCCAGTAATGCAGCTGCCCACTTGCAAATACTACTAACCAAGGAGCAACTCAGGATTGGAGTTTAGAACTTTGTTTTATGTACCTCGATCAACACAGCGAGAACAAAGTCAAGCACAGTTTCTGCAAAGAGAAAATGAGGAAACAATTTCACACAAAGAAAAGTTACATGGACACATACTTTCTGCTGTGTTGCAGAAAAGTCTAACAGCAACAACGATACATCCGCAGTCAGTCCCAATGAAATTTTACATAATATCATTAATGAGCCTGACTGTGACACTGAATTTGAAGGTTTTTACTCTAGAAGAAATAAATGAAGCTAGTCGAAGACATAAGTTGGAGGGAGCAACTACGACGACAGCAGTGACATTGTTCCGAGTGAACTCATCTTTCTACTTGCAGGCAACCTGGGGATTTCGATGGCGACCGTGAAAATGATGACACACCGGTAGCAACGGAACTACAGTGGACCATATATTGGTAAAATAACATCAGTTAATGATACTACAAACATGGTGGAGGCTGTTTTCCTTGAATAAATATGTGGCAAATTTCGTTGGCCAAGGAAGACCTGCATGGAGACGTTTGAAAAGGATTTTATATTGAAGACTCTCCAAGTTATAGAAACCAAGAGAAAAGTAACAGTAAAAGAAGATGTTGAGGAAATAAAATATCTACACAAATATTATGAGTAAACAGGTAACAGGTCCAACCACAAAAGACAATAATTGTCGGCCATATCACAATCAAGCATACACCAGATTTAAACTGAATGCCTCCCGTAAGGGAATCGCTAATTATGCAAATAACTCATTAAACTAAAAAAAACCTATGGTAACAGGCTTTGTTTTTTAGACCAGCGTGCTTTCTTAGGTTAATGTATGTAAGAGTGTATGATACTGCTTAATGCAGTCTTAAGATATAGCCTAATTACAGAAAATCATTAATTATACAAATTATTCATTAACACTGTAAGGTGTTTCAACTAACTTTATAGGACATACACAATTTGTTATGGTTAATGTATGTACTGAATTGTATTGAAATTGAAGCATGTAGTCGTAAGATATAGCCTAATTATGCAAATTATTCATTAACATTGAAAGGTACACCAACAAGTTTTACAGGACATATGCAATTGTTATGGTTAACGTGTGTACTGAATTATATTGGAATTGAAGTATGTATTCTTAAAGGTGATTCAAAATGCCCCATACCACAAACGTCAAAACTGTCCTTTATACGTCTCTTAAAGAGAACATGCGATGCTAACTTGCCAAAAATGTACGCCAAGCGAGAAAAAGAGAGTAAAATCTGCCGACCAAATCCTGGCCGCGAAGCCCTAACGTACGCTGACCTGTCTATTGTTCTCACCTGTGACGTCATAAGCAATAGAAGACAATGGCAGACAGTAGCTCTTCCGATTTTGAAAGCCGTCAAAATTCGTCTGACAGCGATGATTCTACTTTTGACGACGGATTTGGCATGTTTGATGGACCAATTGAACCATACATGTATGAACCTTGTGATAGCAGTGCAAACGAAAGTGTCAGCGATCCAGATGAGAATGACGCTGACGATCGTGTTGGAAACATCAATTGGTGGGTATAATTAATATGCGTGATTCTTGTAAATATTTCTATGTGTGACCTATAGTAACGATATGTGTCACTAATTAAACGAAAACAAGTGCAACTAATAATTTGGTATCTTTTGTCATCTATAATTGTGCAAAAATCGTCGTTTTTTCTGTGTTTTCTATGTTTGTGTTTTTAGAAATCTCTAGTATAAGCATCACCTGCATATGATGTCTATATTTGACAATAAATGGCTGACATTGTTTTGTTTCCTTAATTTAAAACTTTCAAATATTATTGTCACGTCTATGAAATGTGCAAGCAATACAATTAGGTGATGCCGTAATTGCTAATGATTTGAATAGTGTGATTCAAAAATCCTTATTACAGGTGTTCCTGTACTCAATGTCAGGAGATGTTGAAACAAGTAGACAGTATCTGTTGTTGTGAAATTGATGACGTTAAGAAGAAAATGGACGAATTGGATGCTGAAACCAATTGCATCACAGATCACCCCGGTTTCATTCCCGTCTGTTTGAACGAATGGGTTCTCCAGACTGCATACTTTCAATACAGACAACAATATGGATCAAGACAAGAAGAGAACACAAGCGAGTATGTATCTACTAACATTACTTTAATCATAAATATCGTCAAATATAAAGAGCATATCATTGCAAAACTGATAACATTTTCTTTTATACAGACTGATTCTATTTTTGTTCGTTTTTTTCACAGGAGGTACAGATAAATAGCCTACAGGCAATTCGTTAGATGGTGTTGGGAATCAGAGACAGCTTTCCATCGATTAATTATACAGGCTTCCAATACCCATCCCTCGAGTAGTATCGCGGTTTATATTCCAAACAAAAACACAAGCTGTAATTTTCGAGTCAAACAAATGTTTTCGTCTCTATTTTAACGTGAAATATGGTAGCTTTTTAACCTTTCAATTAACGATACACACGTTCACACTTTCTTGAAAATAAAAGTACACTTTAAATTTACATGTGTTGCGTCATACATTTGTTTCAATAATTGATCAATCCTTAAAACGTGAGAAATGCGCCTCGACAGCTTGATACTTGTTTGGGTGATCCAGAGTGCTACATAATGGTGCAGGTATTCTTACAGCTGGACAAGTTAACACTTTCTCCCCACTACATACTTCCGCCAGTCTGTCTGTTAACGCTGTCACGTAACCTATCAAATAAGACAATAGCATAGACAATATGATTTATCTCAAAATAATAATTTACGATGCGTCACACTGATGGGTGATGACAGCTACATTTATATATAAAAAACGACGTCTGTTCCATGTTAAGTCAAAACTGTCTACTGTACTGTAATTCTCATTACACTATAAGCGTCTCTTCGATGAGACTGGACAGACCATTACAAAGAGCCAGGACACATTTAACAGTTGGTTTCAAAATAACCGCACATGACGTACCAAACGTACTCTTCTCTTTCACTTTCTTGACGACGTAACCGCCCTTCTTGTACTTCGGAAATGTTATCGCAAATCTGCCATCGCCATTCTTCTTTGTAGCTTGTTTCTTGTCGCTATTTTCGTAGTAATGCATTGCTGCCAATAACAGTCTATAAATAAAGAAGATAGAACGGGGACATTAATGTAATAATAGAACAATCACGATATCATTACATATATGTACTTGTAATATCTGTATAGTTATTTTGCTATCAGCCAAAATATAAAATCGGCGTAGACAATTAGTCAGGCAAAAACACTTTTTCTTATAGTCACAAGTTACAAACCCACCTGCATTCCATTCCAGTGTATGAATACGGTATCATCTTGGGTGCAAAGTGGAGGATCAATTTATGGAAGGCTTCAACGTTGTATGTCTGATGTCGAGGTGATAATTTCTTGATGTCACTACACAAGCTCTTGGCGTTGATGACCATACTAAGCTTTATACTCGCCTTTGTTCCTAACAATTTGATGTAGAAATAACGAAATCGTTGTTACAGTAGTCGTTTTATTCGATACATGTACGCTTTTTGTAACAGCTGGCACGTTTACGGAATGGAAATACTGACCTTGTTTGAGCCACTTTTTCCGTCTCTCGGCCCCTAGGCCCTCTTAAGCGTTTGTGAGTACATCTTGGAAATAACGGATTCTCATGACCACAGTGTTTATTATGGACATGATTTTCCACAGATTTCCATTTCGCAAGCATAACCTCGCCATTTCCATCCGGCGTTGTAACAGCGCACCAGTAAAGATGGTTTACAAGGCTCCGTGTCCATCTACCAACGATTTCACAATCCTTCTCTTTTGCTAGTGCCTCCAGTTTTTTCCTAAGACCTGCGATATATAAACAATTTCATATCAAAGTCAAATTCATTCATTAGAGACCTCAGTTAACAACAAGGCCTAAATTGTTACAATTATCTATTCCATAAGTAAGCAACGCGAAAACCTCAATCATGAAATCATACCTTTTGCAACGTGCCATATGTCATAGTAATGTGTGGCTTCGGGGATTTCCTCCCTGATATATTTCGCTATGGACCGATGTCTGTCAGTTACTAAGACGTCTAACTTTAGTTCATTTGAATGTAATTTGTCCACGCTCCTCTTCAGTCCTTCTTTCTCCATATGATAACTGCTCTTCACTTCGTTCAACTGTAAATTGACACAATGCAATATGATATATTATGCATTTAGTTTTGACATTAACATCCACACAAATAACAGTTATACTAGCTTCAAATGTGATTGATATTTTTTAAACATTATAATAATTAATATAGATTCTGATGATTGGCATATCTGCACGTTAAAGAGTGATAATAACTCGTATCGACAACACACCTGAACAAGCTGTATATCAATCACTTTATTCATGTCGAGCTCTATGGAACTGTAGGAACCAAACTTTGCGCAATGTCCGGGACTGTCGGCTCTACCGTCCCCACCGATGATAATACTGTCTTTCATTCCCATTAACACTAGTAGTTCATCTTGCTCCTCTTTCCACATATCTTTGATGACAGGCTGTAGATAATGTCTTTGATGGTTCATGAACGTGTTCAAAGTAATGACAGCGATGTTACAATGGATAAAAACACGCAACACTTTTGATGGCGATGCGCCAGAAAACAATATTGATGACGACAATAAGATGTTACCGGCAGGTGTGTCCCTGAGTAGTGGTTGACTCATCCAGTTTCGTTTGAAGTTGCAGTAATCACACTGTTGATCAATAACAACCAGTGTACCTTGTCTGTGATCGACTTTCGATGTTGAAGGAAATCCACACAACGGACACGAAGCAAACAGCGCCAGAAAATTTTCCTCAAATACGATGTACTTTCTTTGCCGTACAGAAAAGGCATCATTGTCAAAGATACTGTCAGAAAGAGATACAGCAATAATTAGGTCTCGTCAAAAACTTTGAAAGGAAATAAAAGTAATAATACAATAAGTGTATGGACAACTACTGGACGAATCACTAATACGAATATTAGTGTAACAAAATAACAAACCAAAACAACGATGTAAATAGTAATACGTAATATTCGTTCTCTGAAATACTAAAATGTTTGTTGTACTTACGAGTTAAAAGTGGTATCCATTGACGTTTCCTCCGTTAAAGGGTCGTAAAGGGAAAAGTCGGATTCGCAATTTTCATAGCTAATCCCCGCTGCATCGTCATCATCATCATCATCATCATCATCATCATCATCATCATCATCATCATCGCCGCCGCTTTCTTCATCTTCATTATCACTGACCAAAGGTGTCATACAAGGTATTGGCTCAAGGAGATAACACTCTATACCGACACTGGTTGTTTCTTTTTCCGATGTTTGTTGTCCTGTTTAAATATAAATGTGTGCGAAAATATTAACCAATATTATACGAAACACTTTCCGTTATTCTTACATTCATATTGACATTTTAATTCGGTCTCATCTACACTTTAAATTTTAGAAGTGTACTGTTTTCAGTTACACATGCACGTAATAAACAATTTCCTCACTCACCCTTTTCCCGACACTTTACTATTGTCTGTACAGAAGCATCCGACATGTTATCATTAATAGTTTGACAACTAACAGAAAAACACTTCGTCGTCTCTTCTAACTGGAGAGAGAAAATGTGAATTCAACCTTTTAGTGGAAACAGATCTAAAAAAAAACTCGATCCATTTCAAATAACAAACATGCGAAGTGACGGGTTTCAATGCACAATGAAACTATAATAGTTGACAGCTGGCGTCACAAGAAATCTTAATTATGAGAATTACACATTTTACTATTATTAACTATACTTACTGGTACATCAGTTTGAGTTCCAATTTCACGAGAACTGTTTGTGGCCGTGTCGTTAGAAACGTCATCAGCTTTTGGGTTTGTTTCTTGTCGACGATGTAATAATTCAGAGTCCGATCCTTCTTGAGACATTGTGTTACCAGTACTTGGCGAAATCATTGGATTATTATCGAGTATTATTTGTTCAACAAGCTGTAAATAAAAGAGAACATGTGTAATTAAAAGCAAAGACAAATTTAACGAAACTGATACAATTAATTATATGATTTACTGAACAAATCAAATGACACTGGGGATGCAAATATTTAGTGGTGGTGCAATCCCGTTCTCGCTTTCTCGCTTTTCTTTTAATGACGTTATGTGTAGTTCTTTGTCGTACATCTAGATGCCGAGATACAAATTGTCATATCGATAGCGAAGTGTTAAATTGCGAATTTCAAGATCCAAACACCCGTCGCACACATTAGGAATAACATTGGATGTGCTCAGAAACACAGAAAGCAATTTCATTTATTCGTGATTACTTTCGTTAGAGACCAAGGTTTAAAGCAACTTTGAAAAGACGATTTAGTCCTATCAGTACAAAGGCATATAAACGTTCCAATTAATGTATGATACGATTCTAGCCATTACTAGTATTTTCTTTAGTGGTTTATGGATATGCGACAAAAGGAAAGTGTGAACACATCTTTATCACCTCTAGTTAGGACAGACAGACAAATCAAGGAAGTAAAACAACTGTAATGTGTCAAGGTACATCATTCACACATGGATATATTGTTCACATAACCATAAAACATTTCTTCAAAGGTATTTGGATATAACTTACCTTTACAATTCTAACAACACGTTTATACTTGTGAAAAAGGAATGCTTTCGACAATTGGATGGACTGCAAGTTAACAGAATGTTAATACAAAATAAATAACATTAACTTACTCGTTGCCTTTCTCTTTTTTCAAACGCTCCTCTCCCTTGAACTTTGTCCTTACAAAGTTTGTCATTGTTGATAGGCATGGACGATCGCTTAAAAATATCTGGTATGGAACCAGGTTTAAGTTTCCGTCTGTGTTGTATATTGAATGCTGTTTTAAGGTTTGAAGAATCTTGAAAACATTCGTCTGCGAAGTGTTGGCTGCACAAAACACTACTTGAAGTTGGGCCGCGCCGTGCCATTTATCCCTTGTTTTTTTCACTTGTTTTGTCTGTCCATTTGCTACGTAGAAGAGGGTCTTTAGGGAAAATGTAAAAACTAAAGTTGTTGTCGTAAGTATTGCCGCAACCGGCGGCAATGCATCGTTTCCCCATGTTGACCAGTTATCATTACTTGGTGACTTACTGAAGAGGCAGTGTCAATGTCTCCTTATGACGTCACGTCATTGCAGGGCTTCCGTGAGACCGGAAATACCCGAATATACTCGAAGCAAATCCGAAGAGATGTGTCTGAAAACAGTCATTTTTTATGATTGCGCGGTCGGTTTATGGAATTTTTCGTATCAAAATATCTATCAAAACAGCAAAAGTTAATGTGAGCATTTTGAATCACCTTTAAGATATAGCCTAATTACCGAAAATCATTAATTATGCAAATTATTCATTAACACTGTAAGGTACATCAACTAACTTTATAGGACATATACAATTTGTTATGGTTAATGTATGTACTGAATTATATTGAAATTGAAGCATGCAGTCGTAAGATATAGCCTAATTACCAAGAATCATTAATTATGCAAATTATTCATTAACACTGTACGGTGCATCAACAAAATTGATAGGACATATGTGTTTTCTTATGGTTAACGTATGTACTAAATTATGTTGAGTTTGAAGTATGTATTCTTAAGATATAGCCTAATTACCAAAAATAATTAATTATGCAAAATATTCATTAACGCTGTAAGATACATCAATGAATTTTATAGGACAAATGTATGTTGTTATGTTGAACGAATATACTAATTTCATATTGAAATTGAAGTATGCAGTCTTAAGATATTGCATAATTAGTTGGTTTCACTAATATGCAAATTTCTCTAATTAAACATTAACAGATCTGGCTCAAAACCTAATCAGGTCTAGCTATTACCCTAAAGATTACATAGCCCAAATTTCATTACAATTGAGCCAGCCGATTTTTAGAAAATGGTTTCACAGACACACAGACAGACAGACAGACAGACAGACAGACAGACAGGCCTTCCCCTTTTAATACCTCCCGTACCCTTACGGGAGGTAAAAATAGGGGTCACTAGAGGTGAAAAATGAAACTTGAAATAAACATCAATAAGATTGATGTTTGTTAAGCTGTTTATCTGAACTTTTTAATTCCAAAATATGAGAGCACAAGTCCAGAAAATTGTTTATTATGCCAAATGCAAAGTGGACCATCAAGTGGGGTACGTACTCTACATGATATTGTGGTGGTCATTGATATAGATAATGACTTTCTTGGAGTAATTTTGATTTAGACTAGTTGAAAAAGTGGTGGGTTTGAAAGATTTACTAATATGCAATGACACATTCTCTATTAAAACGTGTTAGATGTTTGTTTTTTTCTGTGCACTGAAAGTCAAAGTCAAAATGGTCATTAAGCCAACAATTGTTTCTGAACACAATACTTTATTTCAATTATAATATGCAGGAAAACATTAAGGATCATTCAGCAGAATAATAGAAGATAATTAAATTTAGTTCGGAGGTTTAGTACCTTATACCATCAAGTAAAGCAATTGTGATGGAGAGGGGGGTTGGGGGCAAGTACACTACAGACTTGGAATGTGTTTGAATATGATGAACTGTTCACTTACACTGAAAATCTCATGTCTTACTCATATTTTTTCAAAGTCTTTTTATAAAATCTAAATATCAGAAACACACATAGGTGCAAAATGACCAAATTATCAATTTTCTTCTATCACTACAATCTTTAAAACTGAATATTTAATTTCAATGAGGGAACATTTTTAACAGACTTCAGCAACTAAGTGTCTTTTAACTTATTTAAGTCAAATAACAGCACTGTCAAGAAATATTTTAAGTTCAAATAATATCTAACTGTATGTCTTTTTGTTCTGATCACACAGAACATGATGTCATGTAATGTATATTACTAGATGGGTATGGGATACGTACACTGCAGTGTCATAATGGCAGTTTACGTTCAATTATTACTTGATATTCAAGATTATAACACTAGTCTAATTCTCTGTAAACATAAAAAAGAGAATAAAATTACAGTAAGGAGTTGATGATGCACAAACAACTACAAAGAAATAGACAGTTCAATTACAACACAGGGTTTGAAATAAATATGGGGTTTGGAAAAGTGAATTAGAAGTAGAGCAAAAACTAAGAGAGATGACGAGCCTAAGTGAACAAGCGAAAGCACTTAAAGATAGGACCACCAAATTTTTTGGCAGGACTACTACGTTATCAATTTTACTAGTCCTGTGGGATAGTGACTTTTTTACTCCAGTGTCGAACCCTGTTGGCTGAGAATGACTCTCTTTCCGGTACTTGGGATTGTCGCCGTATGGAAACTAAGATGGCGACTAGTACAAGTTGAATGTTGTTGACTTGGTAAATTTGTTAGAAAATTCAAATTCAAATTGCCTCAAAATTATTTTAGATCCCTAGTTTATTTCATTCATCATTAAAATTTTCCAGGGTTAAAGCTGTAAGATACTGGAATTATTTATAGCCAACCTCAAAATCCTCTTTTTTTCTTTTTCTTGTGTGCATTTCCCAGTCATTATTTTTTCTGAGATTTTGTGTAATTTTTCATAACAGTAGATTTTTTTTATAAAATGGTGACTATGGTATAAAAGTACAATACGTTACCAACTTTCTGTGTAAAATGTATGTAATATGTATGTATGTAATATGTATGTATGTATGTATGTATGTATGTATGTATGTATGTATGTATGAGTGTGTGTGTGTGTGTGTGTGTGTATGTATATATATATGTCTAATATGCATGTATGTATTTATGCATTCTGTGGTTGGGCTTGAATTTCAACCCTACACTGAATTTAAAGATAGCATGTAACTTTCTGTGAGAGACTTGAATTTCAACCCTACACTGAATTTAAAGTCAGTGTGTAGCATTCTATGGTTGGGCTTGGATTTCAACCATACATATCATGTACACTGAATTTAAAACCTACACTAAACACTAAGCCACTGTATAGTATTCTGCGACTGGCTTTCCAGCACGTTCAGCTTCAAGCTTCAAGTTTCACATTTCAGGCATGTAAAACAGGTATAATCTGCAGTAAATTTGCTAATATAGCCTATTTTTAAGTGAGTTAAATAGAACTGGAAATGGTCAATTCAAAACGGAATCAGTTTAGTGCTACACTATCACCTGAAGACAACGCTACATGTACATTGTACATCCAGAGTGCTCCAAAGTACTGCATCAAGAAATACTTGTACTACACTTCAATGCCAAGACAACTACCTAGTATATAGAACAGATTCACAGTTATCTGGGATAGAACTGTATTCTCACAATATATCCATAATAACTGCTGCTTAACAGGTACGTGTAACAATGATCAACTGACTTAACCATATGCAAGAATCAGAATCACACAAGCCACAACCCTCAATTGGGAACAAACGTAGTGGAAGAGCCATAAGGATATCACAAAGAGCCATTTTTGAAGAAGAAGACAAACT
This sequence comes from Glandiceps talaboti, assembly GCF_964340395.1. Classification (NCBI taxonomy): domain Eukaryota; kingdom Metazoa; phylum Hemichordata; class Enteropneusta; family Spengelidae; genus Glandiceps; species Glandiceps talaboti. The sequence continues at coordinate 19,951,318 of NC_135562.1, read as the reverse complement.
GGAGAGGGCAACATTAAGGCAACTTAACATCCTGAAGCGGTCAGGTGAACTCCACAAACTGATAAGAGACTGTCCAGTACCACAGAAGAGGAAATTGTCAAATCCCTTCAACCTAGTCGGCATGAAGAACAGCCGTCCACAAGAGTACGATAGATTATTGACAGCACTGAATGCACCAGAGGCAGTTATGAATGTGGTGATGAACTACATGCTTCAAAATGTTCAGTAATTCAAAAATGTTTCGATACCATGCTGACCAAATCCTTTATCTTGTCTGCGAGAGATTAGATTAAACCCAGTGTGACATGTAGGTTTAATACCATGGGCCACAGCAGGCACACTGTACAATATCTTACCCACAACTCTCTCTGATGTGATTGGTATGCTTGGAGGTTCCTTATTTTATAACTTTTTCAATAATCCATACTTTTCAACATTTTAAGCTTAGTAATTAAGTTTAATTAATATGTAGCAAAAGAACGCTTAGGAATCAATAATAAAGTTCAAAATTTTGTAAAAAAATGAACTAACAACTAAATTAAGCATGTGCTGTGAATAAAACACTTCACTGTCAAAGTGTCAATAACTTGGGTAGTCAGTGTGTATGATGAGTTTTAGTATGTACATATTTTTTGTCATACCTATTCAAATAAATCTATATCTTTGGCAAAGTCATAACAGGTGCATATATTTTCCTTAGTTTCGTCGCAAATATTCTTCATGTCTTTCAAGAAAATCTGCTGACAAATTCCTAAAATTGCTACTCCTTCTACAATAAATCACTGATACCAGAACCGATGAAAATGGGTATTCAGAAGCTCATCAGTGGCAATTCTACGCTTGCCAAAAGGAAAAAAAATGTTTTTACAAAACCATATACACTGGTGAGATGTGTCTGACTTCAAGGAGATGATGTCCAACACTACAAATCAGAGAGAGTTGTGGGTAAAATGTTGTACAGTGAGGCAGTTGGGACTTTGAAACATCTGAGGTTCCAACAAATGAAGTCAGTGTTAAAGTCATTAAACTATTGGTTGAGTGTACTGTACTGGGTATTTGTAACACAGATGTTTGGTTATCAATATTAAGTGAACCAAATGAATTTCACATTATTAAACTGAGCTTATTGGACATCATAAGGGACAACTGACATATGTCAATACACAAACATGATTAGTACACAATGTTAAATTAAACCCTGATGGGGTTTTTTTCTTCATATTTTAGGCCAAAATCTATGTTCATGATAATGGGCTACAAATTTTGTAGATAATTGCATTAATTGTATTACTTTCATTATGTTATACTTTCTAGAATTTGCATGTTTTGTTTTGTTTTAAAATAATGTCACTGGTAGAAAGAGTAGGATGATTGGTCAATACATACAAATACAAAGTGTCACCATTTAAAAAAAGATAAACTAAAATGTTTGTATGTTGTATTCACAATGTCACCATTGTAAGTACAAGCAGACCTTACAATTGTCCTTGTTAACAGTGAAGTTACAATATCATTTTTTCTTACTTTTAAACTTCATTTCATACAAACAACATTTGCAAATAGGGTCCACAATAATGCACGACAGCAACTGAAAAACACACACTTACAAGTACTGTTTGTTTTATCCTTGAGTCTTCTTTAGGTTTGACAGTGCCAGGAACAACTTGACATGAAACATGAAGTTGTCTGGATGCATGTATGACACTTGAGCTTTTATTCTTTGCAGTTCTGAGTTACCCTGTTCACAGATTTGTGAATTGATGCTGATAATGTCTTTGTTGTATACATTTGCATGTTTGTACCCTACAGAACATTTGGTTAGAGTAACATCTGGGCCTTCAGAAAACTGATGTTGCCCCGTTGGATTCTCTTGTGCAAACTCACGAGACAGTTTCCATGGTAGTCAGTCAGACTAATAGGATGACAATTTTGTCTTCATTATTTTCTCTTTTTGTCATTTATTTCATTTGGTTAACTTTTCCCATCTGTAGATCAATATTATAAAATATTGGATATGTGAAATAAAAATAATAGACATACTGATGTTTTATTTGAACAGACAAGATAGAAGTAGCACTTAGAATAGTTGACAGTCTTTCAGAACTAGTGGCAGGAAAGAAGAGTCTTGTAGATGTGTGTGCACATGACATTCCTCGTACAAATGAACTCCATATGAATTTTGCACCATAGTCTTCAGGAGACAGGAGTTAATATTACCAGTCATCATGCGTATGTTTGAAGCAGACATTGTACTACCAGCTAAAATCAGTAATTTTACAAGAAAAATTAGGAAATACGTAGAGAAAGAGAGGTCGAAGTTTTACATGAGCTCATTCACGGACAAGTTAGAAAAGAACTTATTCAGGAGAAGAAACATAACATCAGCAAATTTGAAAACATGCTTTTTGTAACTCTGAGGAGTGCACATACATTCCTGTAGATTTCAAGATTACATTATTAGGCATGTCTTAGAATTACATGATTTCATAGTCAGTTGCCATGGAAATATGTCACAGTAATAGCTTCTGTGGTATTCCTGCTGTTTGTAGCAGGTTGCATCTTGTTTAGTCTTGAAGTTTTTCAATGGTGCTGCACTGAAAAGAACTAAGTCAGATGAAATATTTAGCATTCTTAAAATTGAAATATCCAAGAAAATGTTTTAAAAATCATATAAATATTGTTTAAATGTGTAAAACTCTTTCAGTATATTTAGCATGAATGCAGTTGTTAAGAGGGTTAACTTCCTGTGAAATGGGAAATTATCAGTTTTTAGAGATTTTCAACTCAATTTTCTCAAAAACGGGCAAATTTTAGTGCGGGAAAGTGAATAACTTTTGAATCCTTGGACCATTTTAAATATTTTTTTTTTAGTTTTACTTTTCTTTCATAGGATGATAATTGAAACATAGCTATTATGGATCTCAGTTTTTCACTGTTTCCGCATCCACTATTTTTTGCGAGACTTCACAATTTTTGCAATTTTAGTATTTTTTTCGAATAAGTCAAAACAAGTTTAGGGTTGGCACTAAAAAACTAGGTGGGTCTGTTAACCACAACCAAACAATCATTTTTTTTAGGCCTTAGAGTGAATTATGACTACTACAGCTGAAAGTACCACAACTGAGGGAAGTGAGGCACATACAAAAAATGTACAGAAGGTATACTAGTACCAGTGAAGCAGAAAGAGGAAATGGACAGAGGGGAGATATTGATAGAGGCAGTATAAGCAGAATGGAGAAAGATGATGAAGATGGTGACATAGTTATGGAGGAAATTGGTGAAGAAGGACAAGAACTAGAGTTGTCTGATTTTGAAGAAGAGGAATGACTTGGGAAGGATAATTGTAATTCTATTCTGTTTGTTTTCATATTTGTTTCTCCTTTTATCTTAACCTGAAACTGATCCATTTTAAACACCTGGTAATGAATGAAAAATATCTTACTGTTCCTTCATACAGTGACTCATCATAGAGGACCAGTACTGATAGATTTAGTCTAGCATCTTGACTGACTGTATCAACAGACTATATGAATACATATCCAGTCTAGTCAATCTCGTTCCTCTCATACACATTCCTGTGCTTTAACCCTGCAGCGTTCATATAAACATGATGATGTTGCTGCGCGATCCCCACAGGACTTTACTGAAGGATGGGTAATGACAACATGAACTTGTTATTACCTGCTAAATTAATAATAATCTGACATTCCTTTTCTATTTTCAGGGATTGAACCGATCAATATGCTGAGCCTTACTGCTGAGAATGAAAGATTAAAACAGGAGTTGGGAAAGTCAAGTCTCAGGAATGATAATTTACACCAGAAAATCACACAACTTGAAAAAGAGATCAGACTAATCAGGGAACAAGAGGATAAATTAACAGCTAACAAAGTGAAGAGCAGCAACATTAAAAATTTATGTCAATATTATATAGGATTTGCTTTTACAAATTTTCACACAATTTTAAGTTTTCTTCTACCTAATGGTCAACCTTCTACATTTATTGATTTTACCAAAAAAAAAAATATCAAGTATCAAAGAAATGCGTTTGACTGATCAGTTATTACTTGTTTTAATGAAGTAACATAAATGTTTTCATTATAAAGATTTAGCTTTCCGTTTTTGTCTTTCACCACAAGATGTTGGTATTATTTTTAAAAGTTGGATTCATTTTATGTATTTTAAGATTAATTCTGTGCCGATATGGCCCCACAGATATTTTATTATAGAAAATATGCCCCCTGGCTTCAGAGAAGAGTTTCCAACAACAATGGCAATATTTGATGGTAGGGAGATTAAAATACAACGCCCAAGTGCTCTTACATGTCAGTCACATAGTTATTCTGACTACAAGGCAACCAACACCATGAAGGGACTAGTGGGTGTTGATCCAAGGCGAGCTGCCATATTTATTTCCACTTTATTTTCAGGTTCAATTTCAGACAGGGCAATTTGTAATCAAGGTGGGTTGATTGATTTGGGGCATTTGGAAAGGGGTGATTCATTTATGTTAGACAAAGGAGTATTAATTGAATATGAAATGAGAAGTATTGGTTTACAAGTAAATATACCACCATTTGCCCAGTCAAATATGCAAATGAGTGAGAGCGATGTCAAAATGACAAGGAATATAGCAAAACATAGGGTACACGTGGAAAGGGCAATTTCTCAGATAAAGAATTTTAGAATTATATCTAGAAGAACTGACCTTTCCATGTTTACAAGCATCAACCAAATATGGTTTGTATGTGCTTTTCTAACAAATATCCAACCATTTTTGATACAAGAGAAAGATTAACTAATATTAAGTTTAAAGGAGGGGTGGGGGATTGGGGTGGAGGGGGATTGGGAGTGTAGGGGGATGGGGGTGGTGGATCAACACTCACTAACTCCAATAGAAAGGGTATGTACTTATGTACTGCGGGTTTGACCCCCTTTTCAACACATATAGACTTTTGAGTCTTGATTTTTAAAGTATTATGTAGAGATTTGACACAAAAGCTGTCAAAACCCAAACCAGTGTTGATGTTGTCAACCAATGTGCCAGCTCAGAATGACCCAGACCATAACAACCCACTGAAACCTGTCGTTGTTACAACGTACAACAAATATATGTGTGGTGTTGACGTCAGCGATATGATGCTGTTTGCTTACAACGATGAACGCAAATTGATGAAGTAATGGAAGAAGATGGTGTTCAACATTCTTCACAGAATGATGCTGAATGCATACATCATCTACAGGCAAAACACAGTGATCAGCACATACTTACCCGTGAAGAGTTCTACAAAGAAGTGATTGAAGCGTTAGTAGAACACATGGCTAATCGTCATGGTGAGGATGAAGACGACGACAATGACAATAACAACAACATCAACAACAACAACAACATGGGTCAACTGAGAAGATTACCAGGTCACAGAGAGTGAGATTGCTGCGTATGCTCGAATCGTCCTGTTAGTGTCTGACATCAATCATGGACTGTCTTGCACTAATTGCAACAGTGGACTGCACATCATAATTGTCATGGCTAATTAGCGAATATGGTAAAGAAGGGTCATTGACATTCAATAGTATACATCACATGTGCAAGGTTCATACAGTCCTGCAAAAAATGATCTAGTGAGCTTGGCAGTGATAACATTTCAATGTAAATGAAAGTAAACTGTGGTCTGTTTGTTTTAATGGAAATTATTAAGAGTAAAACTTACTTCTACTTGTTGCATGACTTGCAATCAATTCAATTGTCATGCAGCATTGATTTTATAGCTTAAATATTTGAAGAGAAAAAACTAATGAAATGGCTTACTGAAATCATATAAATAATTTGACACTGATCAATTTACTCAAACTGATATGAACCTCTTTTCATATTGTATTATTTTACTTGCACTTTAAATTGAGATTTACTTATTATAATATTATTTCATTTATACATATCCATTGAAAACTATTTATTGTAATATTTACTTTTGTTTATTCAGAGACTATTATGATAGTATTACTTTCCTGTACTGAATATTTATTTCGCAACTTCCTTATTCTTTACATTTGAAGACAAAATACACCATCAGTAGATTTACGTTTGACGAGTCTTTTGCTTTTCATTTATTGGCCATGATCCCAAGTCCCCATTACTGCATAAGTCTGAATGACAGGCCCGGAAAATCAAAGAAGCTTACAATTGCATAATGTATATGAAGATCTTATAATTTAGATATTTACAAATTTACAATTTTTCTTATATTTATTTAAATAATACATAATGTACAACTGAATAAGTTGGCTGCATTTTGTATAACAAATGTTCTATTATATTCAATGACCTTGTATATATCAGAATATATTGTACAATAAAAAATAACATGGTACTAGTAAATGCACTTTGTTTCTGAGAAGATATTTTCATATGTTTAATAATCACTGGGCTCGTGATATTGCAAATCTTGCTGAGAGACATAACATCTCTGATTTCAAGGTTTACTATTGATAAAGTTGATATTGTGGCCCTAAAACGTAAGTGTAGGTGGTACTTCAATTTGCATGCCCTGTTCCTTGATGTAAATAATATTGTGTGGCACATAGGTTATGTTGCACCAATGCAAACAGCTATGATGTACATGTATGACCAGTTTGAGATGGGTCTTGGTCTAAATACCATGGACAGGGAGGCCAAACATTTACGGCTTGAATACAGCCATAATTCCACTCCACAGACAGATGGTCTTTAGTATTCAGACATGAATATGCTCTGCTGTTGTGACCCAAAAACAGATAATTATAAAGGAATACAGAATCAAAAGCAGCAGAGAAAATGAAATATATCCCAGATAAATATTATGATGACCCATCTTACTGCTTCCGTGGAAATCAAAAGAGAGTAGTAATTCTTGTAAGGTGTGCAGCAGTGAGTTAATGATGGAAATAAAACAATCAGCAGTAAGTGGCAAGATAACTAAGTACCTTAAGAAATTAGTGAAATGAACTGAACATTTGATTATTCATTGTGTATGAAATGTAATGAATTAATGCAAATAAGATTAGTCATGTGTGAACTTATAAATAAACAACACACATTTACATTGATTGAAATACAGTAGTTACTTTATTCATGTGTATTTGCCTGTATGGTTGTCAGCAATCTGATGTGATAAAAGCAGCTAGACACATTCATTTACCTCTATATGTCCATCATTTTGTATCATTTGTTTTGTTCCGAGTGATTGTTGCCTTCTCACATCTGAACCTGTGTAATAGACAATCGCGTTTGAATCTCGCGGGTTCGATTGGCCAGTCAGTTGCCATACGTTGGCAGCTGCACACTGCACTGGAGAAATTGAAGTGTGTTGATTGGTTGTGAAAACCTTACAATCTTGTCGACATTCAATGGGATTGTCTATTACAGGATCAGATGTGGGAAAGCAGCGATCACTCGGAAAAAACAAACACAAAATTTAAATAAAGGCATCTAGCCGCTTTCACCACATCAGATTTTAATCAGATTGGGTTGACAGTGTTTTGTTTTGAAGTCATAGAAACAATTCATACATTACAGCTGGTTTCTCAGGAGTACACAAAACAGCAACTTTTTTATGGTCAACAGTCTTTGCCAGCAAATCCTGGTCGATGTCATGCACTTCCATACCTCTACCCAGAACATAGTTCAGCTTTTTGACCCAAGTGAATAAAGTTATGGTTATATATGAGGGGGTCTCCTTCTCACTTACACCCATAGAGCTCAGTATTGAAATCATCCTAATCACATGGAATACATGTACTTCTGTCGGGATGTTACGACAGAAGTTCCCTTTCCAAAGATTCTTCAGTTGAAGATTACTTCTCAATTTACTACGCACAGCCAACCGCCAGTGTTTCATCTCTCTCTCTCGAGAACATCGGATGTACAAAGACTTGGTCGCGTTTTACATTATTTTATCTGCACAGATGAGTTGAATATCAACGTCCTTGTCAAGCTCATCGAAGAATTGGTGTAGGCACAGATGATGACATTTATGATTCAGCAATCCAAATTTCACCTCATGAAGTTTGCTCTTGATTGCAATATGAGCTTCTGCTATGGGCGCCGCCATCTTGTACACTCTGTTACCTAGGATATGACCCATGATATGACCTACGTTAATGTGTACACGGCTTCGCGGATTACTGGATAAAAACGATCCACACTGAACCACAGTGATTCTTTTTCTTGTCTAAAATGCTATGTTCATGTTCTTTTTTCTTTTCTCGTAGTTCCTCAGTGACAGTGTTTTATGACAGCGTTCGATATGATTGAAGACACCTGATCTCGACCTTTACTTTTGTTCACATATTTTACATTTGTGTATTTTAGTTGTTTGAAGATGTTGGTCCAGACCAGCCATCTGACAGTCCTCCTACTACAACAAACCTTATCCTCACTGCAAATCGTCTGAGGCAACATTTACGACCAGAGGAATCACAAGATTTGAATTTTGACATTGACTTAAGTTTCATACCTCTGGGTTTTCTGCAGAAAGATGTTACTATTGAAGGAGCCCGTCATCTGATTTTCTATACATCGCAACAAACAGAAGTCCTGAGCCAGTCAAAGTCTTGGTATGTTGATGCGACATTCAAAATAGTACACAAGCCATTTTATCAGATGTTTTTAATACATACATTCATGAAGGGTCCAGATGGGAACGTGAAGCAAGTACCTCTGGTCTTTGTACTTATGTCAAGGCGTGAGAGGAAAGACTACAAGAAGGTGTTAAAGGCAATTAAGAGACTGGTACCAAACCTAAGAGTAGAAAAGTTGGTAATGGACTTTGAAGTTGGTTTATGGAGGGCAGTGAGTTCGACTTTTCCTGGGACTAGCATTCAAGGCTGTTGCTTCCATTTGACGCAAGCTGTGTGGAGAAAGGTGCAACAGCTTGGTTTGCAAGTCCCTTTTATGGAGAATCGAGCCACGCACAATTTTATTAAGCAGTTGATGGCATTACCTTTCCACCCTGCAGAACACATCGAAGATTAATTTCAAGCTTTGGCAGAGAGGGCTACTCCTGATATACAACCACTAATAAATTACATTGAAATACATGGATTCACAGCAGTACCTGGTCACCTTCATCCTGGAGTGTCTTCATGAATCCAGTGCGTACCATTAACGATGTTGAAGGGTGGCACAGAAGAATAAATAGCATTGCAGGGCGCAGCAAGTTGCAGTTATATCTATTAATTCCACTACTACATCAAGAACATCACCAACAACTATCTACTTGTCTTGCCTCATCTTGACAAGACCCAAACCCAAACCAAACAGCCCTTTTCAGGGCCACCACATCCTCCAAAAAGAGATATACCATAACCAATGCACATAATTTTATTTTCTAAATAAAGTAACTTCAGAAATAATGAATACCATACCATCCATCTTGTCTGAGCAGAAACACACAGGTAAGTGAGTTTAATACTACAGGAAAGCATCAATGTACATTGAATACTGTGATAAAAAAACAAACACACCAAACAATAATATCTTGTGAGGACCAATTATAATGGTGTCAGAATTTTGAAGAATTAAAACAAGAAAACAAAACAAATGTGTGTATTAATTCTGTAACAAACACTTGTAAAATAATTACAAATATTTTGAATATTTTGGCATTCTCAAATTCACCAGTTGCAATTGATAAATTCCCTTGCCTCAGGCATAGTACCTACACTCGGCGAGGGTTCGTTTGGTTAGGGGTCCAATTGACTAGAAAGCTCGACGACATAGCCAGAGCCGCGGCCATAGGATCGCAATGTACACTTACGTCAACCACGTTAGACATCGGTTGCGGTTCATTTGCATTTGGTCTGCCGCTGCTCACGTCACACGTAGACATGCCATGGCCGCCTCGTGACTCTGACGCTGCCGTTTTGTGGGTCTTGCCATATTTCCAATAAACAGAGACAGAATGAATAACAGTAGCACAGTCTAGTCTTCAGCGAAAGTACAGGACACACAGTATTGAAAAACAGCTGTTAAAACGAACTTCTTAGGAGAACTGGCTTTGAATGTGAGTGCTACGAACTGCTGGAAACCAGTGCAGTGCTAGACATCAACTCGTGTGCGAGTTCGAACGCGTACGATAACTATTTTGAAATGCGCAGATGAGGACTCAAAATTAGAAAGTGTCTGCGCATAACAAGCGCGCCTACCTCCGATCGAACTAATCGAGGTGATTTAGGGAAATATTTGGTAAGGGTATCCAGCTTTCCTTCCCTACAAGCTAATATAAATAAGTAGGTGTGTAATTTACGGTTGAGTTCATGGACCGTTGTCTTAATGATGGCCTTAATTCGTCCATGGCTACAGATTTAGTTATGAACGTGACTTCATAAGTTGTTGATCAAAATAATCACGCTGTCGTAAGTGGTCCTGGATGGTAGTTCTTATGAGAAGACGGGAAACGTGACTTACCGTAGCGCGACCCAACAAACATGATTTAAACTTCAGTTGAAAACCAACAGGAATGACATGTTTCCGTAAACAATTACCTAGGAAGTGGATATGGCTGGTGCACCTGGTCTCCCCAAATGTGGCTTTACCGTATTTCACTGTACTGCCAAGGATTTTGTGTCATCTGGGAAGTGTTGAATGGTCTTCATCAACAAATCATGCCATGAAGATGTTGCAGCTGTAGAAAACTCTTGTAATAGAGTAGTAAAAATAATATAATGCTGCTCGGACTGTAGTACAAAGCTAAGAAATACATATGGAACTTGTGATTGCGTTAGACTGTATCACTCGTTCCTTGCATTTCTTGCTACATATATACGTAGGTACGTGTACACACGTGTACGTATCAATAAGGCTCATTTACATAACAATACACATGACCCCACACAGCACTAATTTTTGCCGCGCTTACCTGTCATGTCACAGACGAGATGATAGTGCGAGTGTCAAACTACCGCGGGTACCGCTATTACCAACAATGTTGACAAAACATCAACCAGGCACAACCTAGTCATTAGTAAGATGGTAATTATTGATACTGTAAAATAAAGCTTTTGATGGCTGTATATTGGTACATCAAAATATAAAAATAATACAAAATTTCCTCCGAATACAGACTGTAACATTCATTCATGCTGTATTTTCTCTTTTACTTCCTTCATCTGATGACTGGTGATCATGGTCACTGTCAATGGCAGGAATCTTGCTGAGCAATTTATCTAATCTCAGTTTTGCGGATCTAATCCTACTTGTTCTGGTATACATTTGTATATAACATAACTTTTGTAATCTACAGAATCTTTTCCCCAGGCCATGCACCTGCGTCAGGTGTCTGCCAAGTCTGCGGATTATCATTGTACATCTTGCGTATATGCAGCCCTTATAGGGCCTTTTGGTTGCATTCGGGCTAAAGTACCGATCCCTTGCTCTCTTCAAACTGTACTCATTCACCATTTCCAGTGCATCAGTGTTCGACATTTTGTGAATGTCCTTAAGGTGTCTTTTCACGGCGTCTTTTCACATTTATCACCCGTATCCTTGTGTTACAATTTGCAATGCAACATAACCGCTTTTTTCTTTTCTTTTTACGACATAATCGCTACACAAACATGGTGGTAACTAGTACTGTGCTCGCTCAGCTTTTTCCAACTGTTTCTTCACGTATGAAGGAGGACAAGGAGGCCGCATCATGTTGGGTTCATCAAGTAATTGTTGCTCTTTATGCAGCCTGACCTGCATAGCCAAATGAAGTAGTTTCTTCATTTCTTCTTCTTTTCTCATTGGATCTTTGCTGGACTTCGCTAAACTGGCTTTCATCTTCTTCACCGGAAATTCCGTATCAGACAAATCAATTTTTTCTATCTCCTTCAAATTTCCAATACGAGATGAACATATATCAAAGGAATCCATATTTGCTGCCTTTCCCTCTTTTGCTGGAGTTACTTTCATCTTTTTCACAGATAATTCTGTGTCAGACGAATCCACTTTTTCTATCTTCTTCAAATCTCCAAAACAAGATGAATATGTGTCTGTTTTTGCTGCCTTTCTCTTCTTTGCTGGAGTTACTTTGAGACGAATCCATTGCTTTTCTCACCTTTGCTGTACTTCATCTCTTCTTCAAATCTCCAGCAGAAGATGAATCTCTGTCCGACAATTCCATTTGTGCATCTTCATAGCCTGACCATTCGGATCCTGATGATTCCATACTTTTCCGACGAGGATGATACTGAGTCCATTTCGGAAAGCTAAGAATGAAAAAAATATTCGATTGTACATAACAGTAGAAAAATGATAGCATACAATTTTTACAGCAGATAAAGCATCAACAATGAGAACTATCACAATACTGACACCTACCCTGACCTCTTCAGGAAAAATTGACAAGAGTGGAAATGCTTGTTATTCATGTCTTAAATACATCCAATCATTGCCCTAATATAGACATGATCAATTGAATCGATGATCCTTGTATGAATGACGATGATACCATAATAGTAATAGTATTAGGGCCACAGTGGGTCAGTATGAAAAAAAATGGGCATCTGATGAGGAAGTCCTCTGATATTTTCTTTTTCATATCATTCATCTGTATGTAACGGTGAACATAAGTTGATTAGTTTGGCCCATACATATATAAACATGCATAAGTTAATTTGCTGTAAGTTTAATTAGTGTATATTAATTTATTCAACTTTGATATATTGTGTATGTTTTCTAAGAGTCAATTTATCTATTATTTGATGAGAGTGTTTATTCACTCACTGCAATTTAACATCCAAGAGCTGTCTTTTTACAGGGTCCGGGGTGACTACTATTTATAGACAAGGTGTTGTTGGTGTTTTTAGCTTATACCTGTAGATTTGAACCTGTAAACTGACTTTATTATTGGCGCTTTGTAAGTTATGTGGTAACCATTATAAATATCACTACTTTGACTGTGCTAACGTTTATCCTACTCAGCATCTACCATGTGGTATCATTATATTTACAACATGTATTACTACATTGTATGTGTATGTTCAATTTGTGGTATAAATGTACATTTATGTTCAGCAAAGTTCACCAGAAAGTAGTGTGTTTTAGTTTAAAGGAAACTAGCTGTACAGTTTATTTGGTACCTCATCCATATATCGACAGTATCACTGTGATGGTACATGTACCTACACATGTACTATCCAATGAAATCACCACTTTGTAACACAGTTAAGTTTTCCATTGTCTGACATATTTTGTGTAACAGTTAACTCAAACATGCAATCTAATGACTACATACTGGTACATATAACATTGGAGTTTGAACAATGCAATGCAAACGATGTATAATAGAAACTTGCATCAAAATGACACTTGTAAATATCAGAGTAAATACATATTTTTTGTATCTTGTACCATAACATGTAAGTAATGTGACGGTGTAAATTAGGATAAAGACTCAGGCAAAAGTCATTTTAAGGCAATATATTTAATGACAGAGAGTATAGGTAGTGGTATTATCTTTTTAGGAGGATGTGGTCAGGGCCGTTTTGTTTGTGTCTACAAGTAGTAGACAATTTGACAGTGAGGTAGCCCTGAAAAGGGCTGTTTGGGGTGTGTCTAAGAATAGACACTTTGTAAGGTGGCCCTGAAAAGGGCTGTTGAGTTGGTGTCTATATATATGTAAATAGACTATTTGTTTATTGTTTGGATTCAACATCCTAAACATGGTGGCTCAGTGTAGTCATCATCTTTTAGTGAACTATACAACTGTGAAGGAACTGATGTAGTTTGTTGTGTTTGAAAGTGTGTTGTAGTGTTGCAACATGTTAGTTAAATGTATTTTCTCTTGTCAGACATGACATGAGTACAGCACCAACTCTTCCATGGGTATGGGTATGATTATCAAACAGAACTGTATGATCAGGAGTGGAGATCAGTAGGATTGACTTTCCTTGAAGAATAAAGATGCCAGCAAATTTAGGTGGTACGTTTAGAGCCAGGTTTGTAAGGGTAAGTGTTGGGGAATTGTCTGTAGTGTTAATAATGGCAATTGGTGTTTCTTGTCCTATGTGGTGTAATTGTAGGTATGGGAGTAATTTCACAGCTTCAGGTACAGCCAGATTCCTACCAGGCTGGTCGACATTGAGGTCATATATTCTGTTGCCCTCTCTCAGCACATGTTGTGGTGTGTGCATGCAATGTAGTGTATTGTTCCAGTATGTATTCCCAAATATTATTGAAATTAGTGTACAGGCATTGCTGCCTATTAGTGAACGACCATCAATTGTTGACTGAGAAATATGAGGTGGGAATGCCCAAAGTTGAATAGCACCATCATTAAATGTAACAGGCTGTATGTTAATAGGTGCATGAGTGATATGTTATGTTATGTTTATTTATTAAAGTGTCATGTGTGGACTTACCCATATCCACACCCAGCCCCTAGGGCTTACAAGACACTAAAGTAATACAAATCTTTAACTTATGAATAAGTAAGCATACATATTTAAACATTGCACATAAATTCCTTTCTCTTACAAAAAGCATCGCTAACAAAATTTGCTAGGTCAAATGGCATGGTTGTCATTAAAAGTTCTAGGTTTTCGACAACGTCTTTTGTGTCAAAGTGAGGAGATATTTCCCTAGCTTTTGAAAACAGAAACTCTCGAAATTCATGATAAAGTCCCCAGTGAAAAAGGAAATGTATCTCATCTTCAACTGCGTCTTTTCAGAAATCACAAAGTCTTTCCTCCCTGTCTAAATTAGAAAATCTACCAGTTTCAATTTTTAAAGGAAGAATACCTAGAATATTCTGTGATAACTGGAGATACTTGTTGATTTGTTACTTTTAGTGGTTGTGGACAAGTGATCTGCCCTCGAGTTTTCTTTGTATGACCACACTGCTTGCAGTAACTACAGCGTCTCCGTTGTTGTTGTTGTTGTTGTTGTTGTTGTTGTTGTTGTTGTTGTTGAAGAAGAAGAAGATTCATTTGCGGTTGAAGTTGTCTTGTGGCTGATCGTTGTGGAACTACTGAGAATTGATGTATTTGATGTTTCAGATTATCCTTGAATTGCTGTGATTTGTAGTATTCTTTGCTCTTTCCTGTGTTGATGTTTGGTTCTGGTATATCATCATCTTCATTTCTCCCTAATGGTTGTTGAATTTGTCTGTGTTTAGTGACCTGCATGAGACTGTCATTAAAATTGTGTCCAAGTTCTTTTACTTTGTCTAGTCGTAATGGGCAACAGATTTTACATTTCCCTTCAGAATTAAGGAATAGCAAATGACAGCCATGACCACTAGGGAGAACTGTTCTCTCTGTAGAGATGTCATTACTACAAGATGAAATATCACACTTCAAGGTTAGTGATGGTAGACTGTTGCACCCAAAGGTGAAAGCAAGTGGCAAACATCTGCTGTTAACTTGAATGTAAAACGTTTGCATCTAAGTGAAGAAGGTGTAGTGCCAAGTAAAGTTGTCTGTCCAATGTTCTTTGCTATCTTGTCAAAGAGTTGCACCAATTACCCAGCTGTTTTTTTCCTGCGACTACAGTGTAATCAGGTGTGTAGACACCTCTCCCATACCCATGTAAGAACTGGGGCTTAAACTGGTTGCGTATTTTGGTAGCTGTAATACTGTGTGTTGTTTTTGTTATCATGTCTGTTGATGTGTGTGGGACTGTGGGTGTACATTTGTATTTGGCTACAAAGAATTGAATGCCATACTTCAACTTTTTTCTCAGCCAAGAGTGATGCATATGACTCGTACAGTTCACCAAGGTCTTGATTGTCCTCCTGAAACCGTCAGAAAGCATTGATAGTGTCGCTCTGTCTCTCCTCCAGATGATGAATAAAATAGCAATTCTTCTCAGTATCTGCTGATACAGGCTGTGGTCCCCAGCGCGAAATATTGCATTATACTGGAACACCAAGATAGGAAGTTGCTTCTCAAATATGTGCTTTAAACACATATACTCAGGGTCTTTGGAATTTTCGAAATGGGGTAGAATTAACACTCAGCCATTATAACCAGGAATGTGCTGTGGGGTTTTGGATTCCCTGACAGCTTGCCAACAAGGACAAAGGTATAAAGATCACTGTAAAAGAAATGACACAGTTTAACATGGTCGTCATGGTGGTTAAGACTGACAAGAAATCGACCCTGGATTGGTATAATGCTGTCAGTGAGTTTACATTGGGCAATCAATTTCTTCACAAAGAAGAAAGTATGCCAATCCCCTGGAGCTGAATGTTGAAATTTGAACAGTCCCATCTTAAAATGTATATCTGTATAAATAAAATCAAATAGTTAAAAGAACGACGGGTTTAGCACAGCATATTGGGTGTTGACTATACCTTCCTATACATGCTTGAAACGAACCTCAGGTGAGGTCAAGGGTCATTGACCAAAGTTCAGGACCTTATACATAAATCGAAACTTTTCATACAGGCTTTGACTAAATACTGAAAATTGAAAATCCAACATTTTGTCCATAAGGTCCCTTTTCATTTGCGGTGGCCCATGTAAAAAAATGCAATTTGCCTTCAGCTCCTCTGGTACTTCATTTAACGTAATTTGTTGTTGTGAACTGGGTTTTTAATTAACATAAATATTCATGCTGAAAATCAAAGATGTGCGTGTATTGTTTTAATTAATGTTTAAGTTATTGTTAAATATGTATGAAATATTGCTCCCAATGCACATACATTTTTTCGAAGATAGTATATCATACGTACCTTAAACTGGACTCGTTCAATTTTAAATTCTTGTTCAGTACTCTGAATAATTTTATTTACTTTAATATTCAGTGACTGCAACTCTTCAAGGATCTTTTTAAAGCTGACACTGTTTTCTTTCACCATTTTGTTGATCATGTCTACTAAAATTGTAATTCTTCATATTGAAATGATAATAACTATTTGTGCATGTAAGTTTCTTTGTTCTTACATTTGTATTATTTCACTACATTCTTACATCTAAAATTTGACAAATCAAAATAAAATACAGATACGTATCACATACTGTTTAATTTCTAGTCGAAAAAAAAAGAAATTTCCATTAATTGTATGTTTGTAAATATTGTAAACATAATCTTTTATAGTACTTGCCTCTGTCTCCTGTTTAATGGTTATTGTTCACCATCATATCTAGATTCCCATACCTCAAAATTCATCTTGGAAATCCCTAGACTATTAAAGAAATTGAATAAAATGAAAAAAAAAACATTACATGTACAAGAGGACGAGTTACAGACTAGGCAACGAAAAACAAAACGCCTACCCTGATGTACATTGAGGGCGTGCATCATTTGCTCATACCGTCAGCTGGAATTCATATCATAATGTTTTGTCATTTATTGTATCAAGGAGTTTGAAGTAAACACTATGAAGTAATTCTTATTGTCTGAAATTTTATATCTAGAATACATTTTTGTGCTTTTGTTTACCTACTTGTATCGTGAAAATAACATTGGTGAGCGACCTGTACAGGTCTAGGTGACCTCTTTGGTTTGACCAACGTTGGTGGAGGGTCTATGGTTTGACCTCAAAAAAGACCACAGAAAATATACAATTAGTAGCGTGTCTCGTCCATTCATGAAAACCTCAAACGAATGTCGTTGGAATGTTGTATGTATGCTCGACATAGTCCAATTTAATTTGCTAAGAATCATAATTGTCTTATCTAAAGATCCAATCTCCTGTCGTTAAATACATTCTCTGTTTACTGTAGTAAGATTCTTGGCCGTAGTAAAACATTGCCTATAGTTATAACAGTAACAGATAATACAAAAACGTTGTGTCGTATAATAAGATGAATTTGTTTTATAAAACTCTAGAAATATGTTTGCACGACTTTTTATTTTATACTCGAAACCATATGAATCTTGTACACGAGATAAACAATGTACACCATTCGTTTTATTTTGTGAATAATTAATATAATTTAAGAAAACACATAACATATTTATAAATTGCTATATTGTGTAGTTTATTTTCAAAATATGTGATGTCATACAGCCTTGCTGCGTATACAGGCCTACACACAATTTATTATGGTGACAGTCCTTGTTCAACATAATGAATAAAATAATTTTCAAAAGGAAATCTTGCATCTAAATAATGGGCAACACTGTAATACATATACTTTTTGAAATTTAAATTGAAGACATAAAATGGAAACCCACCTTGACTTTTCCGTACTCTTTTTAAAGAAAAGTTGACAAATGTGTACATGTCGTCTGCTGCTCTCTGGTTAGTTAATGCATGAAAACATCATACGTCATTAAATGACGTAAGTTTAATAACATGTTTTTATTGGTTAATCTGGCCCGGTTAGTATAACTGACGGTACAGTCATGGCGGCAAATGTAAATCCGTCCCATTTGTTCATCTGCCAAATTTGCAAATACAGAACTTACAGAGAGTCCAACTTCAATCGATCTCTACACGGGGACCCTGGGACACATGGAGCTAAGAAATAATTGCAAGACTGGCTTGACATGAGTGCCATAACGACACCTATGACCAGCCACCAGAGTTATTTTGAAAATGTCAATGTTCACAATAATGATTCTTTTGAATCTGGTAATCTCAATAATGAAGACGAACAGACACAAGAAAAATCACCAGAACTCGATGATAACCCGTGGTATCCTTTTTCCGGCAATATTTTTTTCCTATTATATGTACTATGCAACTCTGGTCCTCGATCTATGATAAGATATAATTTTGCCAATTTGCATTACACACTTAAATTTAAGTTGTATCCAAACATTCGTCTTGAGGTCCTATATTTTTTCGTCTTTTGAAAAATAAAAATAATTATTTTGCATATTTGTCGAAGAAGTGTTCGAGACTTTTGTCTTTCTTTTTAAATCCTTGACATTTAAATGGACGCTGCGGTTTTACGGTTTATTCCTTTTTTCATGTCAATAAAGTTAAGAGTTTTAAATATCTCTCTACAATCTCGTGAAACATGAATGTTTAGTTTATCCTTGAGGAAATCGGTATTGAAGGAATTCCATCTATGGATTCTGTGGTGATTTTTGCCGTACCAGGTCTTCATTTTGACCTTATAGGCCAGGTATAATAAACAAAACATTTATAAACGAAGAAACACACACACAAAGCAATGTTATCATACATATTATAGCTATACACACAGATAGCTTTAAAATATAATTGTTTATTAACATGAATTCAAAGCTAACTCATTAATCAAAACTACATTACTTTAATTATATATGGGCACTATATTGAGACTTCCTTGCATTTCAGTCGACAGGAACTGATGGCACACCATTTTCACACATACAATCAACGGAATTACTCAAGCTGCAGTTGGGTATCCCAAAGATTGCTTCATGTACATGTCGTCTGCTGCTCTCTGGTTAGTTAATGCATGAAAATAATAGGTAAATAATTTTGATCCATCTGACGACCAACCCTTACCTATTATTTTTTACTAATGTTTCACTGTGTAATATATTCTCTTCCAGATATCCAAAAGAAGAAATACATATCAGAAAGACATGTATAGAAACACTATAATTTAAATTAGACTTGCAGATTTTAAATTTATGAATTTTGACCAAAAAAATTGTATCATAAAATTGAGTTCTAGTTTGGACTTGAATGCATTTGTCAACAATAACCTGGTTGTTACTCATGTACAAGCTTTGTTGAAAAGTAGAATACTTGGCTTTTTAGGACTCAGTTGGGTGTAGAATACAATACTGCACTTGATACAAGAAAACTAATGAACAAAAATCTACAGATAGTGTAGCACAACACTTAAATCTATTTAATTCTTTTTCTTTTTTCCAGGTTTCCTTTTGCAAGTTTGACAACACCACTTCCCTCTTGGAGGCTTAGTTATGCTAGCACATGAAAAATGATACCAACCAATATTGCAATCTGGGCAATCACAGCCAATCATCCTTTCACATGAATTCGGTTTGCCATAAACAGTTTGTTTCATCATCACTCGAGCTTTCATAAAAGTCCTGTTGGCTACACGACTCACATATCCATGAACCACTGGGAATATCTGATAATCCAGCACAACTGTAATGCAATCTGATTAAAATCCGATGTAGATGTCGGCTAATCGTTCATTGCTATTTTACCTTCGTTATTTTGCTTGAATTGACCTTCTTGGTACATGTTTACATTTTTTAGCCTGATCGCCTCCTCTACACCCCTCGGGCATTACATTGACTCGTGCATTAGTGTAAAATGAAACATAAAACATTGAAATGACTCCTGAAAATAACAATACAACTAAATGTATATACATTACTCATTTTCACTGTTGGCAAACATTTGAAACATTAAGTGGTATCATACATTCCTTTGTTGATAAGGTAAACCATTTCACGTTATATGAAGTCACAATATAATTGGAGAGTCATTGCCTGATTTTACGTCATCCACAATTATTTGTGATTTCAGTACCCCACCCCACCCCACCCCTTCACAATAATGCATATTACTTTACTAGATGGTGCAAGGTACTAAATCATACATACAACAATTGCTATTCTACACACCGCTAAGAACATTCCAATCAAAAACAGGATTCCAATAAGGTAACTTCACGATTACAACATTCACATTGTTTACTTCAAAATTCATTCCCAGATATCTTGTACCAATACTTGGTGAATTCAAGCTTGTTGAGACACTTGAAATTACGGAAATATCTGGGCCCGTAAACTATGTTATTGACCATATTCTCACAAAGGATAAATTATGGAGAAATGTCTTTAAAACGAAGTATACCAGACGTAATTATTATTTTTACTAGCATTAAAAATGGTAAATTAATTGTCCCCTTGTGTCAAATTTCAATGTTACAATAAGATTTGATACTCACGTTATTTATAAATTTTAACGTTATTTATGTTCGCAAAATCAATATTTTATTTTTGAATATTATTTTTTTTAGTAGAAATTATTGTATTGTGTGAATACAAACAAGACCCCAGTTTTTATTATTCCGCTTATTATTTATGCCGATAATACAAGTGGAAACAAATCAAAGAAGGAAATTGCAACTGTGTTTTGTCTATCCAATTGGCTGGTTTGCCAATATCACAGAAAGACCAGCTCAAAAATACTCACTTCATATCAGCATCCAACATCCTTCAGCCCAAAGAATTATTTAAACTAGTCATTGAAAATATAACTTCAAACAAAGCTGGGATATGTACATTTGATGTACTCCTTGGAGTAAAAGTCATACTATAGTGATTTTAATTGATTTAATGATGACAAACTCGAGCAATTAATGTTGCTAAATTAATATGAACAATCTCTACTGGGATCGATTTATTGGTTGAGGGCGCTGTATATAGCATCGCTTATGTATATGGAATTTACCAGTTTTTCCCCGCCCTCCTCCCTGGGACGTAAATAATGGCAGCCTCTTACTGGACAGCGATCCAACGATATTGTAGTACATTCAATACAGTGTATAGTGACATTAGCAGTATATTATATTATAGTTAAGTATAGTTTCAAGAGAGGAGTTATGTAGTTGAAATCTTACTGATGAATAATACGTGGGATGACATTGTAAGGTTTTATTTGGAGGCTTACTTAGTTCCCCAAATGTAGAACTATTACAACAGGCTCCACTCATACATACATGCATGCCTGCCTGCCTGCCTGCGTGTGTGTGCATCCATAATACGTCACTGCCATGCCATGCATTATCCAATTTCATTCAAACCATGTACACAGGTCATATATCATATGGGACGGTTTTGCCACATGTGCAAAATTGACGGAATGACAGCCATATTTGTACTTTAAAAATGAATGTTTACTATATAGTTGTATACATAATTGTAAAACCTGGAAATTCAAAGTGTCTAATCCCATGATACTAGGTGCAAGCTTTTGTATAAAACATCGACGTAGACACGTCTGTTTCCACAGATTTGATTTGCAAAAGTTAGTTATGAAAGCTAATGTCACAACTTATATATTTCAAACATTTTTATTAACTTACCTCTTAAATGGCTACGACTTGAATAATGAAATTGCACACATGATTACATTGTTAGACAAATACAATTGATTACGTCATTTTGCACATTAACTAGTTATATTAAGAGAGAATTCACACCGTTTTGACTTAAGAAAAGAGTTGAATGTTCTATAATGTTAATGATCTGCTAACATATACTGTTGAACTATTACCTTAACAGCACAAATGAAAAAAAAATCTTCATTTTACAAATACGCTGTAAAATGCGTCATGTCACTCCGCCCTCAATGGTGTCGATCTTTAAGAGGACTGACCGATCCATGAGGGCGCCCAACATGGCATACCTTACAGGCGCATGAATATATATATATATATATATATATATATATATATATATATATATATATATATATATATATATATATATATATATATATATATATAATACCGCACACAAAGAGGATCCGAGTATCATGAAGATTCTGAGTCAGAACTAAACATGTAAAATAATTTGATATATTACCAAGCTCTTTTATATTTAATTTCCTGCTCAGTAATGGCTTACATTTGTAATGTATCTGTCAAAGTTCTGTGAATTTTATTGTTGATGTGTGACTACCATGGCAACGGATATGGCAATAAGTAGCATTCGATCATTTTTTTTGACACGTGTATATCTCTTAACAGCTGTCTGATGATTGACAAAAAGCACATAATTACATAAATTATATGATTTTGAATGTGACGTCACTTTAATCAGGTACAGACATTATCGACTTTGTAAAAAACTCTGACACACACAGCTGCAGACGGTATACTTGAAACTCTGACACACAGCTGAAAAGAGCATACTAGTATCCTGTTATTTGTAATCTTTGATAGATAGCTAAACTCAAGCCTCTGGAACTTTAGAAACTCAAAATACTACAATACTTATATTCTCATGAACTTGTCTCTAACGCCGTAAATACTTTGTGTTAATGTTGACGTTGTATGTGGTGTTCCATTAACAGTAGCATGTCCCTGTAGTGGATTTACAAACCAGTGTAAACAGGATTTCTTGATGTCTCTGTGAAATAAAAAAACGAGAGAGAAATAAATTAATGAGACCATTACTAAGACTTAGGCATCATATTATCCCTCTTAAACTGTCTGGCAGCCCGCTCCTTTCACTCTGTTATCCCAATTTACATTACTTTTGATCAAAACACAACATCTGTGAGAAAATGTTCCGATATTGACCCTTTTATGATATGCTTCCACTGGTTACAAGATACTAACTGCTCACTATCACAGGACCGCTGTCTTTTTTCCAACCCCTCTATGTCTTGGGGCAATCATTAAATCTAGCAGTGTGATCATATGAAATGGAAAGAAATACTTAACTTTCACTTATATTTCTCTATGCTAGATTGTGTATATATATAATCTAGCATAGAGAAATATAAGTGAAAGTTAAGTATATATGTTATGATATATATATATATATATATATATATATATATATATATATATATATATATATATATATATATATATATATATATATATATATATATATATATATATATATACATACATACATATATATATACAGGTTTTGAAAATATGAACAAAATTACCTGAACTGTTTCGTGAGGTGTTTATTCCTCACTCATCAGGGGTAGAATGGAATATAGTATCTGCGTTTCCTTACCGTTAAATTCTATTATTCTAATGTTCCTAACAGGGAATATCTACCTGCAATAATGATTTATGTCTTTTCAGTTATGCAGAGATTACATCTCTGACTGGAGCTGTTGTACGGTCGCGCGCGCGCGCGATGATTTTCCACGTGATGTCGTAACCAATTTCTTTATCCTTAAGAAACCATACATACTTACTTAGTTCTGTTGAGTTTCTTGACAAATTGTTGCGGAATGAAGCTGTGTGGTTCCTGTACCGTGTCTTGAACTCGTTTTCAGTAAGTCCGACATACGTTTCGCGGATATTGGTGTCTTTGCGCTGAACTGTTGCCTGGTATACCACGCTGTTTTGTAAACATTTCCCGTCCAGGGGGCATGTGTCTTTCACGCGACAGTTAATTTAGTATTCTCGTTTTTACAGCCGTTCTGGGTAGACAGTTGTGTTTTATTGTGGTTGTCGATGAGACGTTTAGTATTAGTTACACAACTGTAACTAATTTTAATTGTGTTACGATTGAAGATTTTCCTGAGGTTGTTCCCTTGTGGAAAGCACTTGTCTACCAGGGCGAGGAATCTTTTACCAATATTAGTGGAGACACTCTTGCTGAAAGGTGGGTTATACCATAAAATATTATGCCGTGGCCTATTCTTCCTACCTATAGTTGGGGGGGGGGGGGGGCTTATATTCAAGTTTGTATTTATATCCGCTTTCGTGTAATGCTTTCTGGTACTGAGGTGCGGCTTGATCGAATGACTGCTTGTCTGATGATATAGATGACAGGCGTCTATTTACCCCCCCCCCCCCCCGCTGGTATGTTTTTAATAATATTAGGGGGATGGTTGCTCTCTCGATGGACATATTGCAAGGTTGCGTTCGGTTTTGTATATGGGCTGTAGGTTTTCTCGGCGAGGTTAAATGTAACGTCGAGGAAGTTGACTACGTTCTTATTGGCTTCGATGGTGATGTTCAGCCCATACTCCTTGAATATATAGCAAATCTCTTTCTTGATCCTCTCAGTGTCCTCAGTATAGGAAACGAAGATACTATATTCCATTCTACCCCTGATGAGTGAGGAATACACACCTCACGAAACAGTTCTGTAGGGTCAATAGCATGTAATTTTGTTCATATTTTCAAAACCTGTATATAATTCGCTCTACTAACCGTATTGAGCACTTTTATGTGGTTATATATATATATATATATATATATATATATATATATATATATATATATATATATATGTTCACTAAATGTTTCATATATATATATATATATATATATATATATATATATATATATATATTTTGTGAACAGATTTCTTTCCATTTGTTCAACTATGAATAAACAGTATAATGTTTGTTATAAGCTTAGAGTTGATTTCCCTTTTGGTACTAACAACTATGACGTGTGATCACTGTACAGGATGGGATACCAGCATAAAAACTGTCAAGGTTAATTGAAAGGCAGATTATGCACTACGATTGCCAAATGCTTAGGAAACAGGTGTAGAACAAAATATGCATTCAGGAAATATACAGGCAACATATCGACTCAATCTACTTTCAAGTCATGAATGCTGTTATTGCCGTTGGGCTGTTATTAGTCCCACAAAACAATTCAAATAATAATTACTTAAATGTCAGAGATAATCAACGTTTGGAAAAATAGACATAGCTGTATAAAAAAAGTAAGACCTACAGTAGTCAGCATGTTGTGTCTTCAACTCCTGTGGAACTGTTTCCATTTCGAATTGTTGTTTCTTTGGCGCCAGTAGTCTGTTCAATTTGGTATTTGTCAAGAACGAAGAAGACGTCGATGAGAGTGACTGTGTTCTTCGTTCCCGCCTAGACGATGTAAAGTATACTTGCTTTTGAGGTCGTTTGCACCGACAGATACTATAAGTATACATGTACTTCAGGTCTGCCTGGTAATAAATATAAATGCGACGACTAAATCATTCTACAGGGGCACTGCACACTCACTTCCTTTTTGGCTGGGGGGAGGAGGGGGGGTCTGTTGCGTACCAAAGGTACCTGTAGCATACTTATGCATAGTTACGAGTGCGTATTGCTTCGCTCAAATCTGGCATTTAGGCATAATACATATATAGGGTTCAATGACATAAATAATAAAAAGTTGAAGAAACCCTCA
Organism: Glandiceps talaboti; assembly: GCF_964340395.1. Lineage (NCBI taxonomy): Eukaryota > Metazoa > Hemichordata > Enteropneusta > Spengelidae > Glandiceps > Glandiceps talaboti. The sequence goes on along the minus strand of NC_135562.1, from coordinate 19,925,518 downwards.
TAATGCCTTCAATCATACTAAACAGCCGAATGTGATGTTGATGGTAATGAAGGCATGTGATGTGACGTCATTGATACCTTATGTTACATTATCATTCAGTAACCTTATCATTCTATATATTTGCTTTGAGTGTAATCGGTGTTGAGGTTAGGTATAGTAGGTACCATGGTACTTTTACAATATAACAAAACTATGAAAACACCTAGGTTATAGCATGACTGAGGCTACAAGACTAACATCAACACGAGAATTAGTAACAAAGTAAATGATACACAATATCTCCCTCTAATAAAGAAGTAATGGTTGAAATTGTTTCAAATCCAATACATTTCCAATTACGAAAAACAAATTAAACGTCGACTGTTTTTGAGCAGTAAAAGACGGTCATTCAGTAGAATCTCATGTGTATCCACTGTCATGCATAATATAACTTATTTTATTTAATTTAACCAAAATGCTTGTTTCAGAAGTTGGGAATTAACTTTATCTTACTGATTAAAGGCAAAGTAGTACGATGTTTGCAACATTTGAAATATTGTTGTTAAAAGTGACATCTAAGGGTATTTATTAGACATAGGAGACATCCTAAGTCATGTAAAGACATTGTAAGATTAAGCGATTATATATCTAATGAATTTTAAACAGAGCTAGAGACAAACAAGTAGCTACTGATATTATTGGAGATAGTTTTGTTTGGTAAATCAAGTGTTCGTTAAGTGAACAAACCGTTTTCACATTCAAATCAAGGTAGGACTCTATCTACTATATCTCTTGCTGTGGTGATAAACGATACTCTGTAATAGAAGGTCGGCCAAGATAAAAGGGTCGCATGCAATAATCTTAACCAGATCTAGTTCCAACAAGAATCTAGTACAAGACATGAAAGTGGGTAAAATGGCTAACCAGATCTAGTTCCAACAAGAATCTAGTATAAGATATGAAAGTGGGTAAAGTGGGGTAGCGACACAAAGGACATTGACGTTTTTGTCTGAACCTTTACTAGTGAGGTCGTCTGTTTCCGAAGCATATATAATACATACATACATACATACATACATACATACATACATACATACATACATACATACATAAGCGTTGTTTTGTAAATTAAATCTCCTTTTACAAATTTACAAAATCCAAATAAAAAATATTAACTTCAATCAAGTCTGACAGAAAGCCTGCATCTACCACGTAATTATTGCTGCATAAACAAACTGTAGTCAGTACTTATTGAAGCATACTTAATGGGGAACGACACTTCAGGAAAAGGGGTATTTTGAAAAACTGGGTTTTGAAGTGATTTCGTTATTTTACATAACATAATTGTTGCTTGATTGCGAAGAAACATCAAAATTAAATTCTTGTTCTTGTCCTTAGAGTCATGAATATTCAGTTAGTATCTAATGTTAAGATCCACAAAGCAATGGTGTTCCACTAAAATGTCAAAGGATGTCATAGGGTGCAATCGACTGTTCCAGCATTGACATTACCACAATATACAAACTAGATTTTATGTAAGAATTTCACTTAGTAAAAAGTTTACAAACTCAGCTTGTGCCACTTTCATCATGTATTATACTTAAATATGAAACCGATACCATGATGACGAACCCATTCCCTGGGAAAAGAGAAAAGAGAAATGCTTACTCTAAAGCCGTCATTCATGAAGCTATAAATAATAGGATTCATGAAACTATTGGACATCGCCAACCACAGCACACATGCATTTATCTTCCGTATTCTATCTTGTGCCTCCAAGTCTTCCACATGGTAAACAATAGGGTTAAATTTCGCCACCAGATTAAATATGTGAAGGGGTAACCAGCAAACAGCAAACATCACTACCACAACAATCAACATCTTTATAACCTGTGAAATGATATGTGAATTAGAACATTGTTAGAATATATTCCTTGAATAAGGGTAGATGTACAATGTCGCCATCAGATTTAATTAGCAATGGGTAACCAACAAATAATGAACAGTACTACCACAACAAGTAAAATATTTCCCGTGTGAAGTTAGAAAATATTCACTGAATGGGAATGCACTATATGGTTACAGCTACAAACAGGCAGTGTTAACCAGAAGACTATTTATGACATGGATTTACGATCAAAGTTGATAATTTCACAAGTTTAGATTGTTGTTTGACAAATGACAGCACGTTTACTGTTGGACACACCATGGTTGTTATCAAGGGGAGTCCAAAAGACTATATTAATGTAAACAATACTGTCTTAGATAGCAATCACGCTCATCGTGTTCATAAGTAAAATTAAAGTACTCAAGAATAACAACCTCAGCTTATCAATTGATTGACTTCAATGGATATGTTATGTACAGTCTTTTGGCAAAACCTCCTTTTTAGCTCTAAATGTATATGTTATGTACTGTCTGGAAGATATTCCCATTTAACTGTAAATGTATATGTCATGTACAGTCTTCTGGCAAATACGCCTTGTTTTAGCTTAGATGTTATGTACTGTCTTCTGGCGAACACTCCCTGTTTTAGCTGTAAATGTATATGTTATGGACTGTCTTCTGGCAAACACTCCCTGTTTAACTGTAAATTCATGTTATGTTCAGTCCTCTGGCGAACACTCCCTGGTTTAACTGTACATGCATGTATATGTTGTCTTCTGGCGAACACTCCCCTTTTAGCTGTAAATGTATATGTTATGTACAGTGATTCTTTAGGCAAAGACCCCTTGCTTTAGCTGTAAATTGCGCCACAGTGCTGAATATATGGAAGGGTAATTATCAAGCTAGGAACATCACTGCCATCATTATTATCATCTTTGTGATCTATGCGAAGATATGTAACGTAGAACATTGTTTAAGTAATGAGCACAAGAAACCCGATTTGGAATCAATCAAATATCAGAGTGGCATATTACATATCGTAGTTTTTTTATTTGTTAGTATCGTCTCTGGTTGTTTTTGAACAAGTCCTCTCACCAAATACTTAGGAAAACGATTTCAAACCAAACTTTAGCGGAGCGTCCACCAGAAAAAGCACACACATTTTTATCGTTCTTGACACCATACGTGATGTGAATATTAATGACTCGGCTTAGGTTGACAGAGTCAGCCAATCACTGAGGAAGTAAACACTTTCTATCATGTATTGCACAACAACACGTTAGTATCTAAGTGGGTTGAAACTTTGCTATATGTCAAATACTAATTCATATTTAGGTTTGAATACTGGACATTTTCTAATCGTGTGTTGAGAGGACTTTATAGTCAAAATCGTAAAGTATGGTTTTTGGACGACAATAACTAAATTGACTAAAACTAAATTAACGTCTGTCATATCTGAATAAATCCAATAGGGTGATATGAATTTTGTCAGACAGACAGACAGACAGACAGACAGACACAGAAAGAGTCAAAGCATTTCTAGCCTTGCTTCAGATGTACTACAAACCAAAGTAACTAAGAAAAGGAGGATTTCACCTAACAATATCACATGGTTCAGTCTTTTAAGAGTTCAATTAATCATTTCTTTAGTATGTCTAGACATTCAGGACTAAACACTGGTGTGTGAAAAAAGTACTTTTTAGCAAAGGGTACGTATTTCCTTGAAGATGAATATATTCAATTCGCGCTATTAGAGTTTCATCAGACTTTCTGGATACTGAAGGACTGATAATCTGCAAATATCCAATCAGAAAGAAATTTGTAATGCTTCAAGTAAATAGCATTATTTTTACGTGATTGTCACTATAAACCATTGTGCTTTCTACATCATATTAAATAATTCACTCCGTTTTATAAACGTGTATTGTAAGATTAAAAACAGAAACCTGAATGTTGACAAAAGCTATTAGTACATCCCTCACCTATCAGACTAATATGTGATTACCTTCTAGGAAATTGTTAAGAAGTGAGAACATTTGATTTCAAGTACAGATCAAAGGTCATCAGTCATATATCAAACCACACCACATCAATTTTGACGTAATTAGGATAAAGACCTATATCATGTAGATGAAACGCCGTGAATATCCAAATATTTCATCAACAAATACACACATTGTGTATTCTCAGGGAAACGGCGACATTTATCGTGAATAGAGACGGCAAGGGTGGTTTTATTCACCAGAGGTATTACGGTCCATTAGGTTTCAGAAACCCACATTGAAGTGATAAAACTGTTGTGACAGCATTGGAAGTGTTGATCACGATTTATTCCCTCGTGTGAAATCAATAACGTATACTCTGCTATCAAGTTAAGATTAATAAGTGACGTTTCATTCCCTGTTTTTGACCTCAGAAAACATAACGGATTACGTCTGAAAATATACGACATTCATTGAAAGTTAATGTGTGTGTCAAATACATAATGGTACACTGCTAAAATGACAGAAACTGGTTTTATAAGCTAAACTTTGATTACGTGAAAATACTGACATAAGGCGTTGATTCACTGACATAATGTTAGTGTCAATGCATACCTTCTATGACATTACAGTGTCAATGCATACCTTCTATGACATTACAATTTGTGTTCTGACATTATTAGAAATGTTGACTGCATATTTAGTTGGGAGTTGTTGTACATTTTTATACATATAATAAAATACGTCATCAACTCATTTATAAGTTATATCCTAGTACCAAGTTTGAGTTGTCAATTGCACGTACGTTAAGTATACAACTATAAATCAGTAAGTTGAATACCGTGAATAACATGTATTAATAGCAGAAAAAAATACACCACAACAAGATAAAAGTCAGCTTCTGCCTTTGAAGCATGGCTTTCTTCTAGTTTGCTGTTAGCAATGTAGAACATACAAATTACACCAAGTGTATATCACATGCATGTTTTAGTAATTCTCCTCCCTATACAATATTACCCATACGTTTGACGTAAATGTTATACAAAACATTAGCATTCGAATTCACTGGGACGAATATATAGTATCAGATTTGAGTTGTCAATTGCACGTGATGGTTAAGTATACAACTATACATCAGTAAGTTGAATACCGTGAATAACATTTATTATATAATGTAGAAAGAATTACACCACAACAACATATAACTCAGCTTGTACCTTTAAAGCAAGGCCTACTTCTAGTACGATGTTAGCAATGTAGTGCATACAAATTACACCAATTGTATATCATATGCATGTTTTAGTAATTCCACTCCCGATACACTATTACCCATACGTTTGACGTTAATGTTATACAACAGTTTTGCATTCAAATTCACTGAAACGTCCTGAGGGGTGGCGCCAATACCACGTTATCAAAGGCATATGAAATTTACCCTAGGCAAATGTCAACAACATCGGTTAGGTGGTTTGTTCAACGTTAACCACTTACCCGTTTGATGTAATATGTAGTACATTTTCAAGCTTGTTAATAGCAGGTTGTCTTTTTATAGTTTACATCATATATAAATGTTCGATGTCGCACTTGTGAGCGTTAGTTCAGGGGGAGAGGGGAGGGGTTTTTGCCCTTACTGAACTATGTTCGTTTGTTGAACTTGTCCGGCATTGTGCGATCGTCCCTTAGTATATTTAGTATATTTTCTGAGGCCCTGACTAAAGAGGCACAAGCCGTGTGCATACGTTCTTTGTTGTAAGTTTGGCTGTATATCAAAACACGTAGTTGTTGTTTGCTACTTGGTGAAGCATAATTAAAGGGGCATAAGCTGAGTTTAGACGTGTTGGACGGGGGGGGGGGGTAAGTTTAGACGTTTTGGAAGGGGGTACCTTTAGATATTTGCAGCATTCTACTTACTAAAGCATACTTAACAATCACTAGTCTTGTGATTGCCACAAATTAAACTCAGTATAAAGAGATTTCTTGTAAATGATCTGATGACGTAACTTTTATATGTATAAAATGTCGAGTAAATCCCTAACTTGCAATCAATTGTTCTAATAATGCCAAACGATAAGAATAATGTCATAGAAGATATACATCGACATTTACATTATACTAGAATAGTGTAATCGATGGTTTGTCACCTGAGTAGACAAGTTTATAAACTCAGTTTGTCCCACTTTAACCATTACTTGCAATTGACTGAACTCAACATTGATATTAAGATAAAACTTACAAAACAATCCGATGACGTAATTTATTATCGTATACAGATGTCGAGGGATTCCTTCTATGCAATTAACTGATCAACTTACTGCAGCAGCCAACTGTACTGTCATAGAATGAATGCATTGACATCAACATATACAAATAATCAATTTAATCGAGTTTTTATGTAAGTACTTTCACAAGTTCAAAAAGCTTATCAAAACAGCATCTGCGACTTTAACATCAGTGGAAGTTTTGTGTTTGAAATGCCTCGGACTCCGTTTGCTAGAATTTAATATTCCATGTCTTCAAGGGAGTGCCTATCGTTACATGTATGTATTTACTCCACCTTACCAGGGGAGATAGCCTTCTACATGATCGCATGTTATCTAGACAATGACGTCCTGTTGACGCATTATCTAATACACCATGTACATCCTATAATTTTGACTATTAACCCATGTTATTTCAAAGCTTAGAGTTACTATAAGGAGACCCAATCAATTCAAAATTAATCCAGTGCAAAAACGACAACATATAAATATCAATGCTTCATGCCAAGTATTAAAGATATCGTGGGACCACTTGATCATACTTCTTCATTTATGATATATAGTTGAAACCAAGTCATTGACAAGGACATGCTGTGATTTCGTGTCATTATCATGTGACATACATCACGAGTCGATATAGGTCAATAGAGAATAGATCACAGAATTATAGAGGTAATTAAAACAACTATATCTTGCCATGCAGAGAGATGTGCACTGATATCATACAGTCAATGTATGGATATATGTCAAAGGTCACCACTAAAGCACAATTGATCACTATGTGACAGTAATATCGAACATATCATAACTAAAATCAGATGTAGATGTCGGCTAATCATTCATTGCTATTTTAACTTCGTTATTTTGCTTGAATTAACCTTCGTAGTACATGTTTACGTTTTTAGCCTGATCGCCTCATCTACATCGGATTTTAATCAGATTGATATCGAACATATCTCATAACAACTGAGTTAACAGGACAAGACCCAGAGCTGTACAGATTTCAGTATTATTTAGTTTGGTCAAAATAACTCCATGGCATACTATTATATTAATAGTTAAGGGTCACTATTAAAGCACGTTTAACCATCATTATCAATAGTGACTTCTATGGGGTTCTTTTTAGGTAAACTATAGTAATATTGCCAAGACGTATATTAACATCAGAATTTCAGCTTTATATTATTTTCTTCACGGATTGCATATGAGCATAATAAAATTACGTTATTATCCACGATCAATAGTTAAAGTCTATTAGAGTATAGGTTATGGTAGGTTTCCAAAGTACCAATTAGATTCTAACTTATAGAAGGGATACTCCTTAAACATCACCTATTTATTGTACTGTGTACATTTATCTCCATGATTTTTTAGTAAATCGGTATATAGTATTTTCATAGTATGTCACATATCGATGATTCTGATATTTCCTTTCAATGGATTTGTCTTGGTCTGAATCCTAAACATCTGATGTATTTATTATAAATTGGAGAACTGTAGTGATTTTCATTTGGAGACATGAATTAAGTATTACTTATCAATTATCAATTATCAAGTACCAATTTGCAAATATTATCACCTAGTGCATGTACGTACTATTAACATGATACTGTTGTCACTTTTTTCTATAGTGCAGGCATTAAATAGATACTTCACATTTTAATCTTGCTTTGTCTCAAAATGTAATTTCCAAATCGAAGAAATTAAAAAGCTGTATTCATGTATCATGGCTAACAAGATGTACACTGAATGCCTTCCATAAGGAAAACTTGCAGCCTAAGTCTGTCAGACGATTGTTCTGGCCGCATTGCGTTGTTCTGACCTGTTGTCGTCATTTTTATATTTTCATTTTAGTCCCCGCTGGACGAAGTCGGACTTATAGATTGACTATTAACCCATATTATTTAAGCCGGAGTTATAGATTGGGCTCCGTCCGTCCGTGCATCCGGAGCCATTTCTCGGAAATGACTGGACCAATTTCTATCAAACTTGGTACACGGGCAACACACTATGGCATACATATGCATGTCAATGTATGTCTTGATACGATCCAATATGGCTGCCTGACGGCCATTTTCTTTCCATTTTGTCATGTCCAGAGCCATTACTTCGATGTGGCTGAACCGATTCACTTCAAACTGGGTACAGGGATATATATTTTACCACATTCTTCATATGCACGTCAACCTGTGTGACGATACAATCCAATATAACTACTGGGTGAACATGAACAATTTCCATGAAAACTTTACACAAAGACAATGTACTATGATGTATATATGTATGTCAACTTGTATCAAGATATGATCCAACATGGCCGCTGGGCGGCCATTCTGTTTTACCCAATTCCCTTTAAACTGGATACAAGGATATATATTGTACTATAATCTTCACATACATATCAACTTGTGTCACGATACAATCCGATATGGCCACTGGACAAACACTGTTCTTACACCAACTTTGAATGAGATCTGTTCCGGCATGTCTGCATAATGGCTTTGAACATTTTGTTATGATTTTTCCATGTTTGGGAAAATTACACAGACATGCATGAACAATTTCCACTAAAACATGTAAATGTAATAATAATAAAGACAATGTACTATGATGTATATATGTGTCAACTTGTGTCATGTTATGATCCAACAGGACTGCTAGGCAGCCATTCTGTTATTATTATTTCACATCTGGAGCCATTTGGCAGACATGTCTGAGCAGACCAATTTCCGTCAATCTTGTTATAAGGGTAGTGTACTATCAGGTACATATATGCATGTTAGTTTGTGATTGCACCTATCACAGACAAGAAGTGTTACAATCCGAACAAGGATCAACGGCTCTCAAACAGCGGGGAGTATGTTATCTACGATGGCTTGTTATCTGTAACTTTAGTAAGGCCAAATAAAAAAGTTTCCGACATCCCGACCGACCCTAGTTTAAGACTCCGACCTTAAACAGTTTTCATGCAAACCTCAGGTAAAATAATAATAATTTACTTCTACTTCAGTGTACACCTTCATGCCCCTGCCTCAGCTGTGGTCATTTTTAAAACATAGTATTCGAAAGAGAAACCAGACTTTTTAGACTATAACAGTACAGTCTAAATAACATGTTCGTCTTCATTTACTTCTTTTACACCCCTTCAAACTCTCACAAAGTATTGTTATCGTGGGTCGAAGTCATTTTTAAAAATTCATAGTAAAATAAAATAAAAATCAGACTACATATCTTATTTTTTGAATTCATGTTATTCGAAATAAACATTTAAAAAAAAAATATTTTGCCTCAATAAGGAGCGCTCGTAAACTCACATTCCAATATAGTAATGATACATGTGGCAATAAAGTATCTGAATCTACTAATACACGCACTATCTGAATTCTACGATAAACCATACATGTTATATACCTGAATTGGTAAATTCCATTAATTGTGTAATAACAAAAACTGATAAAAACTCTATTAAGTAGCTTTTATTGGGCATATATTCTTTGTTATCATCAATGTATGTACAAACTTATATCATATTTGAAGTATGCAATCTCATTATCAATTATGCAAATGACTCATGCTGAAAGCTACATAATTTTTTTTATCGACAATGTGCCCTTTGTTGTAATTAATGGATGTACCAAATTATTTGTTGGAATAATGAATTCTGCTTTGTCGTAAACCACTAACCTACGCCCTCTGTGAAGAAATCGAGAACAATGCAGTATATTTGGACACCCGTCTTAGGCTAATGGGTATAGTCAATCAGAGAGCCCGTTTTATTTAGCATGATCAGCTGAAAAATATACTCTGGCTTGTGAGAACACACAGTGTGATGCAGTTAGAGGTACACGGTCATATGTCGCTTCACTGGAATTACTTATGCGGTGATGATGTGCCGTTGTTCAGTATTAAATGTAAAGGCTTGAGAGACTTGAATGTTTCATATAAAAGAACACTATCATATTCTATAGCTAGAGTACAAAAGGGCTCTGTGTGAGACGCCAGTCTATCAATGTAGCAATCCCCAGTCAATCGCAATCACCAAAGACTCACATTGTACAGTTACCATGACTATCCAAACAACCTATCATTCTTGGACATGTCTATCCTTTGTTCAGATTAGAACCTAAATCTAAGGACGTGCTGTGACCCTATCAAAGATATCATCACAAGGAGCAGCGATCATGTCGACTTACATTAGAAAATCATAAAATTTTAGAATGCTGACTGGCTGCTTCCTGTACGTGATACATGTATCACAAGTTCAGATGAAACACAAAGTTGATGAATAAGGAAATCTAAAAAAATATTTCCTGGAATTTATAACGTTCTGATACCAAATGCAAATACAGATTTTGATATCAGCGTAGTATATCTTGTGTACTTTACAAGTGTACCCCAATAACGACGATATGCTGACCCTTGTTCCAAAACACTTGGTTCTACATCAGAGATATGCATGCATGGTGGCGCTGAATGCATGGTGGCGCTGCTCATGTAGCGACACAGACGGTTCAAGCTCCAGAATATTTTCAATTTTTGTTCGTTTCTGCATACTTTCCTGGACTAGCTTGCCAGCCAAGAAATAAGTATAGTTACCGTTTGTAAGACTGTCGTTTTATGTACTTTATTGGTGTTGCTGTTAGTTGTACTGGGTCAAAGTCAATCTCTCCTTTTGTCACCGAATTCGGCCATCCAGTACACAATGGCGGAACTGTGTTCACTCCGGTCAACACAGTTTTCTATGAGACGTCCGCAACTTGATCTCCCAGAGGAAATGGAACCAACCAATCCAAGGAAAGCGAGGAAAAGAGGTAGAAGAGGTGGTCTCAGACAACGATTCATGTTAACAATATGTCAACGAAAAGTCAAATGTGAACACATTTGACTTTTCGTTGACATATTGTTAACATGACACCACTTTTCATTAACGAATAAACATACTCCACCACCCGTCTTTTTCCCCGAATCTTTCGTTCTGTCACCTCGATGTTTACATGTGTGTCCGATACATCTTCTGTTAACCAAGTCTCAGTCAAACACATAATACTGCAGTTACGGTATTCATGTTGGAATTTGACACAGGTGGCAAGTTCGTCGACCTTGTTTGGTAAAGATTGAACGTTACTTGTTATTATTACCGGAAGATAAGGCCTATACCTTCTTTTCTTGTATCGTTGTCTGAGACCACCTCAGATGAATTTAATTCGTTTGCACGGGTTGTTGAATTGCCTCCTGTAACAATGGTGTGTTTGCTACTGTTAGAGTAACCACTCATAAGTTTCAGTCCGTCCCATACTTTCTTCATATCATTACTTCTAAATTTATTTTCTACTTTCCTCTTATATTCATCCTTTGCTTTCCTTATTTTATATTTTAATTCTTTCTGTACCCGTTTCAATTCAACAATATCATTACAGAATTACAGGAGGCAATTCAACAACCCGTGCAAACGAATTAAATTCATTCTATAGCAGGTTTGATTGCCATGATTTCTCTATCGATCATACACGGATCAGGAATTAACTGAGCGCGGCGTCCGCAAATGTCAACGATAGTGAACGTCTCTCGACCGACGAGGAAGAGGTGCGTCGGGTGCTCCACAGTGTGCTCCCAAACAAAGCTTCGGGGCCTGATAATGTTACTCCCCGTGTTCTGAAGTCTTGCGCTGATCAACTTGCTAGTATTCTTTCTGTCATATTCAATTTGTGTTTTAAGCATGACATAGTTCCAATGTCATGGAAAACTTCTCATATTGTTCCCGTCTCAAAGAAAGCTGTGATATCATCAATGAACGATCTTAGACCAGTTGCATTGACGTCAGCCGTTATGAAAGTCTGTGAACGAGTGGTTTTAAATAACAGTTTTAGTCTCTGATTTTATAGACCCATTACAGTTTGCCTATCGTACGAATAGTGGTATAGAGGATGCGATGTTACATGTTTTAAATAATGTATATTCTCATTTAGAAAAACCTGGAAGTTCAATCAGATTAATGTTCTTCGACTTTTCAAGTGCTTTTAACACTATACAGCCACATCTTATTGTTCAGAAACTTTTAGCGATGAACTTGTCACCTTCAACTGTACATTGGATTTTTAATTACCTTACTAATAGGCCACAGATGGTGTCTTTAAATGGTAAAAAATCTGACGTAGCGTATACTAATACAGGTGCGCTCCAGGGCACTGTTTTAGCACCCTTCCTTTTCACACTGTATACTGCCAGCTGCCGGAATTCTGACATCTCGTGTCCATTGGTCAAATTTGCAGATGATACAGCAATGGTTGGGAAGATCAGCAATGATGATGATTCGATTTATTTAGATGAGATTGAGAGATTTACTGACTGGTGTAATGATAATTATCTGTATCTTAATGTTTTAAAGACCAAAGAGCTCTGTATTGATTTTAGAAAAGTTCAGCGTGACCCAGCACCTGTCCATATCAAAGACTCAATAGTCGTTTTAATTTCCCCTCGTGGGATGAATAAAGTAATGCTGATTCTGATTCTGATTCTGATAATTCGTCTGTTAGATGACACCAGAATACTAATGGTATACTTTTATACAGGTGCAAACCTCTTACATGTAACTTGAACAAGACTGGTACCGGTGTTCTCTTACTTTACTTACGATCTAATTGCCATTCCACGTATGTATATACAGAAGTGCATAAATGATACATATGTACCATACCTTAAGGCTTCAAGAAGTCTAGTCAGAATATGATGTCAACTGAGTAACCTTACTTCTGAATGATTTTCGAATGGTACATTGAATGCGAAACGCGGCATAGCAAATTCAAGTTTTAATAGCATCTTAGGAATATATACACTCAAGAAGAAACGTCTTGACCAGAGATACTCTACTGTTTATTGTATATGTTCAAATGAACTGCTTAACATACATACATACATACATACATACATACATACATACATACATACATACATACATATATACATATATATTAGAATTACTACACTTCTTAAGACTACTAGACAACTTTGACAATACTGTATCGCTTTGTTTTCAAGTTATATCACCTGGAGAAAAGTTCCCTTCACAGAGGGATATTTGTATACACACTGACATATTTTCTTATATGAATAAATTTACGGATTTCTTCTTTTCTATTAATACATCAATAGACATTAACCGATACAATATCCGGGGATTAGAACATCAGTAAATACTTTGCCAGTAATTATGCAAATATATATGAAGTGTTTTGGACCGAGGCGTTAAAATAGCAAGTCTTCGTTATTTGTTGATTCGATTCAAATCTCAATGAATATACTAATATGAATATACTAATAAAAGTAATGAGACATATTTGCATATAAATGTTATGTAGTAAAATATACAATATGTTGTCAGTGGCTGATTACAACCCCATGTATGATAACACTTATATTGGATACATCTGTTAGACATGACTTACATATTAATCAGCATGATTGGCAAAAGTAATTACTTTCAGTCATTAGGTAATTCCTTATATAGTAGCGTCTTCATATTCTATATACTTGGTTTACACGATGATGATGACCCAATACCATTTATATACATTTATACAATTGGAGGTTTGCTTTTCAATTAGTATAATTCACATACATCTATACATTTATAGCATAGGAATCCAACCGTTTGAATAGACAATAGTTGAGTTGTAATGTTACATACTAATTTGCATAACTGATGAACTTGCATAAAAATAAATAGTATTGTAATTGTCTTGTATTTCGTCTTTGCAATCAGTGTTTTGATGTTTAACAGTTTTGGGATTTAGGTAAATACCGCCCTGCCCGCCCTAGTCTCTTTACACGGGAGGAAATGATAGTTGTCTTCATTTCACCGACGACATATTCAATACGAGGGCCTTACCCTTTTCTTTGATGACGCATGTGATTGGTCCCTGCTTCTGTCTGCGTTGCCAGGGATACTTCTTCCCCAAAGTTTTCTCCCTATCCTTACATACGTAAACGTTAACACGACCAATGGGATGAAGTACGTTGTCATGACGATGAACACTTCGTAAGCTTCCAAGAAATTGTTGTTTGGCGACCATTCTTGGCAAAAGTATACATCCTGTCCGTCATGTGATGATTGACGAATGTGGGTGAAAGCTGTCTGGACCACGGCTAACGAGACAGCAAGTACAATGATGCTTCCCAGTAGTATCTTGCTGCGGTGTTTAGTCACCCTTACCTTGAGTGGATAAATCACGGCAAAGTAGCGGTCGATACCAATAGCTGTCAATGTATATATACTGACTATAACAGAGACCTAGAGAATACATACAAGGCAAACGTTAGTATTTTCAAATATAAAAGAAACAACGTCTCTACTACATTAACTGTAAATATTCACATTATTCATCGTCATATCAAATACACCCCTCATTCGAAAAACATTACAACGCATTATGACGTAATGTGAAAAGGTTAGTTCCACTTGTAACACGTCACATCACTGCAAAGATATGTGTAATCTAAATTGCTATGCATACTTCACTGTGTATATTAGAACTTGCAGTATATGGTTCTTTTCCACTCACTACACAGATATTTGATAGGCTTTCTAATAACTGTAGACGTATATCTGGCCTTTATCGACACCTCAGATTGTACGTATTGATAGGAATGTTTTATTTTCATTACTTTTGTGTGTGTGTATATATATATATATATATATATATATATATATATATATATATATTCATTACTTGTGTGTGTGTGTGTGTGTGTGTATATATATATATATATATATATATATATATATATATATATATATATATATATATATATATATATATATATATATATATATATATATATACAGGTTTTGAAAATTTGAACCAAATTATATGCTATAGACCCTACAGAACTGTTTCGTGAGGTGCGTAGTCCTCACTCATCAGGGGAAGAATGGAATATAGTATCTGCGTTTCCTTACCGTTAAATTCTATAATTCCAATGTTCCTAACAGGGAATATCTACCTAGTAACATAGCGTATTAGCATAGTTAATTGTTCTGCAATAATGATTTATGTCTATGCCTACACGACGACACAAGTTCATTTCGTTTATTTAGAGTACAACGATGAGGTTGACAAATTATAATATACTTTTCAGTTATGCAGAGATTACATCTCTGACTGGAGCTGTTGTACGGTCGCGCGCGTGCGATAATTTTCCATGTGATGTCGTAATCAATTTCTTTATCCTTAAGAAACCATACATACTTACTTAGTTCTGTTGAATTTCTTGACAAATTGTTGCGGAATGAAGCTGTGTGGTTCCTGTACCGTGTCTTGAACTCGTTTTCAGTAAGTCCGACATACGTTTCGCGGATATTGGTGTCTTTACGCTGAACTGTTGCCTGGTATACCACGCTCTTTTGTAAACATTTCCCGTCCAGGGGACATGTATCCTTTACGCGACAGTTACATAACTTAGTATTCTCGTTTTTACAGCCGTTCTGGGAAGACAGTTGTGTTTTATTGTGGTTGTCGATGAGACGTTTAGTATTAGTTACACAACTGTAACTAATTTTAATTGTGTTACGATTGAAGATTTTCCTGAGGTTGTTCCCTTGTGGAAAGCACTTGTCTACCAGGGCAAGAAATTTTTTACCAATATTAGTGGAGACACTCTTGCTAAAGGGTGGGTTATACCATAAAATATTATTCCGTGGCCTATTTTTCCTACCTATAGTTGCGGGGGGCTTATATTCAAGTTTGTATTTATATCCGCTTTCTTGTAATGCTTTCTGGTACTGAGGTGCGGCTTGATCGAATGACTGCTTATCTGATGATATAGATGACAGTCGTCTATTTACCCCTGCTGGTATGTTTTTAATAATATTAGGGGGATGGTTGCTCTCACGATGGACGATCACGATAATATTTTATGGTATAACCCACCCTTTAGCAAGAGTGTCTCCACTAATATTGGTAAAAAATTTCTTGCCCTGGTAGACAAGTGCTTTCCACAAGGGAACAACCTCAGGAAAATCTTCAATCGTAACACAATTAAAATTAGTTACAGTTGTGTAACTAATACTAAACGTCTCATCGACAACCATAATAAAACACAACTGTCTTCCCAGAACGGCTGTAAAAACGAGAATACTAAGTTATGTAACTGTCGCGTAAAGGATACATGTCCCCTGGACGGGAAATGTTTACAAAAGAGCGTGGTATACCAGGCAACAGTTCAGCGTAAAGACACCAATATCCGCGAAACGTATGTCGGACTTACTGAAAACGAGTTCAAGACACGGTACAGGAACCACACAGCTTCATTCCGCAACAATTTGTCAAGAAATTCAACAGAACTAAGTAAGTATGTATGGTTTCTTAAGGATAAAGAAATTGATTACGACATCACATGGAAAATTATCGCACGCGCGCGACCGTACAACAGCTCCAGTCAGAGATGTAATCTCTGCATAACTGAAAAGTATATTATAATTTGTCAACCTCATCGTTGTACTCTAAATAAACGAAATGAACTTGTGTCGTCGTGTAGGCATAGACATAAATCATTATTGCAGAACAATTAACTATGCTAATACGCTATGTTACTAGGTAGATATTCCCTGTTAGGAACATTGGAATTATAGAATTTAACGGTAAGGAAACGCAGATACTATATTCCATTCTACCCCTGATGAGTGAGGACTACGCACCTCACGAAACAGTTCTGTAGGGTCTATAGCATATAATTTGGTTAAAATTTTCAAAACCTGTATATAATTCGCTCTACTACCCGTATTGAGCACTTTTATGTGGTTTTATCTACATCCAGTCAATTATATATATATATATATATATATATATATATATATATATATATATATATATATATATATATATATATATATATATATATATATAGTTTTTGTAGTACTGGAACTCTTTCTTGGTTGTAACTCGGAGTTTCACGCATGGTGCAATCATCAGACATCAGACATCTGATGATCGCACCATGCGTGAAACTCCGAGTTACAACCAAGAAAGAGTTCCAGTACTACCAAAACTATTACGCTCTGCCACTGCGGTATAGAGCACTGTCTTAGCAGATTGATACTCACCGAGTTATCTATATATATATATATATATATATATATATATATATATATATATATATATATATATATATATATATATATATATATATATATATATATATATATATATATTTGTGTAAAATGAGGTATATATATATATATATATATATATATATATATATATATATATATATATATATATATACATATTCAGATACATAGGCGAAAGAAGAATGGAATTCTGTATTTTATATATATATTGCTAAAATAAACAAAAACGAACACACACTATCGACAGTCTAGCGGTCGCCAATGCGCGTGAGTGTGTGTGCATTATCTTGCGACTTATTCAAAATTGCCGTATGCAAATGCAGTAACTGGCGAATATGAAAAAGTCTGCCCGCGGCGGGTCATTAGCAATCTCTCTATAACATTGCCTTTAGCAACATGATCTTATTAGCCCAAACTCGTATATATTTTAATTTCATAACTTGTCATCGCATATTGTTTATACACCCAAAGCTATCAATGACGACCTTTCCTCATTATGTACACTTTCCTATGAATAACATCATAGCAATATCATAGTAAAATGAAACAATAACGACGTAATCGAAAAGAACAGTATCCTGTTTCGTTGTTATTTGACATGGGTTACATTTAACGATGATGTAATTCGAAAGATTCTATGATTTCATGTATACGTGCAATAATAATATATCCATATGCCGTGATTAATTGATACACGAATTGATTGATTTTCAATTGATTTTCTTTGTGTCACGGTGGTTGCACCAAAAACGATGTCTCAGAACTTGTAGTTGACTCTACCTTTATTCCGCTCTTGTAATTACACACATATAAATGTTTCACTAGTCTAGTGTATCCGTATTGACCACGTCTGCACTTCCGCCTTAACTAGCCTGCCGTACATACTTTTTAAGGAAAATATCATGTAATGAAAGACATGTAGAAGGAAGGAAGTGATTGGATGTTAGAAAGTGACGATCGATGTTATTAGATGAAGAGAAGTTAGCAGATGACTCCAGGTGACATGATGACTGTACATATAAATCAAAATGAACATTGTATTAACAGCAAAGGAACACGGTAGATAAATCACAAAACGAAACACAAAAGGACAATGTCATCTACAAACTAGACACAGTAACGTGATTAAGCTAAATACAACTGTAGCACTTGTGAAATTAACATTCTCTGTTTGAGTAAAAATAAAACTATGTCCAGAAATACATAAAAATCAACTTGGCAAAATATACAACTAATGTATCTGATTCTATAGTTGGGGGTTTAACAGTTGTCTGTTGGGGGTTTACTCACTTGTATGGACAACATTTGTTTCATGATTTTCATTGAGCTATACCTTGAGTATAGATTTTTAGATTCCAATGGATAGCACGTCACGTAGACTATCTTTCAATATACACTAATAAACTGTCTGGATTATCTCAACCTGTCAATGCAATGTCTTGGTTTGAGTGTCGGTGGAAGATGCATACAGTATTTTCATTCAGGACATGTTCTCTTTAGTAAACGTACATCTTTCTATGAAAAACAAAATTGATAAATGTGAAAGTGAAAACGAGACAATAAAGATAAATAAACAGTAGACAATGTGTTTCGCTGTGCTGTCTTTTGATAGGGTTACTTGGCGATGTGAAGATTGCATTCTGGGATTAGCGATACATACAAGTGTTTTGTTACATAATCCGTATGCCATGTTCGGGTTCATAGGGACACGTAATCTTACTTGTATGGTTGGATATATAAAATCAAACTTAACATTACTAATACGATCGACGTTACTACTTTTACTCCACCTTGCTTACATAGATGGATACACTATTACCAATTAAGCTACCTGTATATAGAGGAAAAGGGTAGCAAGTAAACCCTACCAGTTCAGTGAATGGAGAATACAATTGTTCGTTAAACATTTTTTATCTGTGCCAGGTAAAAATCCTAAATTCAGACCACATTACGTGCCCCTGTGCTCTGGTTAATCGATGTACACATCAATCTACTACATGGATTCTCAATTATCCCACAAAACCATTACCCATTTATTTCAAAATATCATTTGCATAATATATGAACTGAATAAATCAAATCTGGCATATCTCCAACCCAATTTTTGTGTCATTGTGAACAAAGTTTATAACATTAATTTGACATGCAATGGGTAAGGACGATGTTATACAAGTAAAGCTATTGGATTATAGTGGTGAATATTATGAAGACTTTAGTAAATTACAAGGGAGGGGGAGCCGGGGAATTGGGAGGCCACTTTTTACAAATAACTCTACTTCTACATTTGTTCTTTCTGGACAGTTGAACAAAATATTCTCAGTGGTGCATTTGTGCATCTATTACATTTGTAAGTTTCGTTGTGGAAACAAGTGCTTCGTTATTCTTGATGAATGATTTGCCAAATAACGTCATGTTAGAAGATAGTATGAAAGGTCGATGAATGCCTTCCCTTATTTTTGCAGGGGAGAATGCACAATGAGAACAACACAACAAACAAATCCTCTGAATAAATACAAGTGAACACGAAGAATAACGATAATAATAATGATGTTGGTTTTCTATGTAGCGCTTTCCCACTCTGTGCTTAAAGTGCTTTACAATTATTTCCTCAACTCCCTGGAGAGCATACAGTCCATTGCAGTCTCTATAAGTGCATATGATTAAAAGCATCCACATTGCAACCCCTGTCGTACCAGGTCCCCAATTATACAGCTTGGTTGACTGAGGCACAATCGTGGTTCAAAGCTTGCCCAGGGACTCTAGGGACTCTAGTCACTCAGAAACAAACAACAACGACGGGGCTCGAACCTGCAACCAACAGATTGCAAGCCGGCCACGCTAACCGTTCGAATATCATGACTACACTGAACACAAACGATTAATTAAAGCACGATCGTGATTGTACGTCAGGTGTGTTACACCTGATAACATAGTTAAACTAATGTTATGGTAAACATTTGATATACTATCATCTGATTTTGTTGCATTATCGTTAATTCATATCACGTACAATTAACGGTTGATACATAACAGTTGAAACAATGCGAATGTGTCAAGAACAACATAATGAATACAAATGTACTTTGAACGGGAACCAAGGCAACCGTGACGTAATATTTACAGCATCATCGCTCACCTAAACAATTTCAGCTCATTAATTGTGAGATGTGCAAACTGTTTCAATACCTCTAATACACACTGATTACGATTTGACAATCCAAAACAGTATTTTTGTATCGGAACGATGGAAATTAGTTCCTTCGTTTTCCCATGTGAATGTTTGTTAACGCCTATAGCCTTTATCCTTTTGCTCTCCAAGATAGAAACGTTATCTTTTAACTTTTGATCATAGAAAATACGTGAGAAGACTGTAACATAATTATAATGGTTGTGATAACAGATTAGAACTATCACTTTAGTAATTGTTGCATAGATGTTTTAAATATATGATGTAATTAACATATAAGGCATGCAGGTGATCGACGCACACCATTTAAAATAACAAAACCTGGATATAACTATGGGAGGTAAGGACAGTCCGTTCTACCTCCATGATATAACGTGCCCGAGTGAGACAACGTATCCTAAACCTACACTAGCTGTAACTGCAGTATTATGTTTTTTTTTTAACCAGACAATGAACAATATTCACTGCTAGATGTTAACATACCACAATAACTAGACATTGTAAATGTTAATTAGAGGTCGATATTACACATAGGAGTACAGAAGCAGGTTAAAATCATGATAGCATTAGGGGCGCTGATTTTGGGGTGCGGACCCAAAAATCCATTTGTTTGGATTAATTGTAACATTATGTATACAGCTACAGAAATACATTTACCCACAGGTAAAATACAACGACGCTATAATCTAGACTGAGTGAAATTGACCTTACTAGAAACACTATTTTTATAGATAATCTTGCAATACAATGGATTGAACCTTAGACTGAGATTGAACACATTAAGACATCTATCTTACGACCTCCTGTTATCAGATACTACACATGGCGCTGATTGTTTGAATTGGAATTTCGAAAGAGAGTAATTGTACAGGGGTCTTATCAATTGAGTTTATCTGGGAATTCGCTGTTGTGCCACGTTCTATTCTTTTCACGCTGGTCATTCGAATTTCATTTTAGTTTTGGAATCAAATGTTTTTGACCAAAAGGACACATATTTAGACCTAATTTGCATATCAGTGATATGATCACCATGTCATTAACAATCCTTTATCTACACATTGCACTGAACGTCCAAACCAGATTTCAGGCAATCTGCCCAGCTAGTAGTTTTGGAATTTACGTTTTTGGACCAAAAACACATACCTCTGTTGCAATCATTTGCATTTGAACAATTTGTCATCTACATGCCATAAATAACTTTCTCACCAGTTCAGTTCAGTTCAGTTCAGTTCAGGGATAAGGTACCCAAGATGGATAATAGAAACCCCTTTAGTTCAAGAAAATACTAAGGTAGAGCGTCGTACAGATTTTTTAAAATGTTGACTGATGTTGCATCCACCACATGTGATGGTAGACTGTTCCATTTGTCTATAATCCTGGGAGTGAAAAAAATATTTCCTTGTATTTAGTCTGACGGATGGCTTTGCAAGCTTTAAGTTATGACCTCGTGTAGACATTGATGACATTTGAAATGAGACATTGCAGGAAGCCAGACCATTTAGAATCTTGCATGTCTGGATCATATCACCGCGAGTCCTTCTTTGCTCTGGCGTTGTTAAACCAAAATGATGAAGTATCTGGTTATATATGACAATTTCCTTAGCTCCGGAACAAGTCGGGTCGCCCGTCGTTGTACCTTTTCCAATGTAGCAATATCTTTTTGTAGCCATGGTGACCATGCTTGTACACAGTATTCTAGTCTAGGTCTCACTAATTGCTTGTACAGGCACTTAATGATGATATGTCTTTCGATTTGTGTATAGCAGTCGGTCTGTCAGTTTTTGACATTAAGTTGTTTGCACAGATACACAGACAGACACACACACACACAATTCGCAATGCCATAAGCACTACTCAACCTCAGTTCAGCTGCGCTAACAAAATAACAAATCCGAAAACGTTTTTTTTTTAGTTATTTACAGCTTTATTTACTCAATGGATATTTGATTATTATATAATTTTACATAATGAACACTATAATTATTGAATATAAAAGATTTGGCTACATTAGTTGACATTTGCCATTTAATCCTGTCACTTCGTAATGGGAGTGTTTTTTATTTATTTTTAGTGATTATTATCACCATAGTGATCCGTATAACGCCAAAGAGACTAAATAGATTAGTCAGTGTGTGTGGTCCAATGTGCATTGATCGCTGTCATTTCTTCTAGCATCAATAACCATAAGAGCTTCTACACAAAGACAAAGACACTCTCACAATGAAAGATGAAACGATATATACAATAATCCTTAAGAAGTGATATTAGAGAAATTGCAAGATATATGAGCATTGAGCAATATTTAACCAGAATTCTCTCTCTGATCTGTATGCTTTGATGTTTTTTGAGTTATATAACTGCCTTTCTCAGCTAGATTTCTAGAATATTTTAATGATCTAAATAGTATTTGATTTACATGCATCAAAAATACAGTTGCAAATCGAATCGAAACTTTGAGAGCGAGACAGAGACAGACAGATAGACAGACAGACAGACAGACAGACAGACAGAGAGGGGGGGGGGGTAAAGTATTGTACTGTGCAAACACCTACATTGTATTTACATAAATGTCATCTGTAGTTTGCCAGTAAATTGTTATCTTCTGCTCTTCAAAACTGCGATTTTATTTTCAATGGATGCTATTTTTTCTCAGGTCAGAGTTTGCCATTTGAATATTATGCCTATAGATAGTTCAAAATGTTTACTAGCTTACATGTGTGTATATCTAGTGAAGTCAATAGTGTCACTGTTATAGTGGAGTTCATTATATGAGGACATACACTTGATTAAAATACTGTAGTGATCATATACTGTTGTTTGTAAATGCTGGTCATAGCTAAGGCCTAAAAAATTATTAATCGGTTACCCGACCCCCACCTAGTTTTATACTGCCGATCCTAAACGTAATGGCTGTACATCTGATAGGAAGAAATATATAACACCGAGATCATTTCGAAAAGAATGGAAAACCTGAACGAGACTCTCACACATGAAAAAAAACTCTACCTACCCCACCTATTCTAAACCTGAGCGTAATCGGAACCACACAGTTTTCTTATTAGGCCTAAATAAAAACTCCATATAGCAAGATAGAATTTCAGGTGTGCATTTACACATATACATTACAAACAGATCATAGTATACACGCACGGACAGATGTAAACGTATGTACGTAAATAAATGAATATGCAAGTAAGTAAGTAAGTAAGTAAGTAAGTAAGTAAGTAAGTAAGTAAGTAAGTAAGTAAGTAAGTAAGTAAATAAATAAATAAATAAATAAATACATGAATACAGAACAGATATTTGTGTACACAACCACGCATTAGCCAAAAAGTCATATCATACAGAATAATCATATATATACATAGCTATCGAGCCTTATTTGAAGCAGCAGTGCAAACTTTAGAACTGAACATTAGTTATAGAGCCTCGTTTTAAGCAGCAGTACCAGATTTAGAACTGATCACAAACAGTCGACCTTCGTTTTAAGCAATAATATCAAATTTAGAACTGAACACAAGTTGTCGAGCCTCGTTTTAAGCTGCAGTACCAAATTTGTCGTATATTACAGACTGTGATTACAGTACATGTATAAGGTTTAGATACCAAAGATTTTAACGATTTAAAATGCACATAAATAACAATGAGATTCTGTAGACAGTTTATCAGTCAGGCTGAATTTTATCAAAGTGATAGATTTCGTGTAATAGTAGGTGTCTGGACCGAGTTGACAAGGCTGCAGTTTAATCACATTGTCAATTTGATAGATTGATAACACCTTTTATATCTAGTTTGATTTGTACTGCACATGCATTTTTATTTCTATCTATTCTTCCCTAGGGAGTTGTAGTTACTAGTAACTGAATGCTGTTTTCTGTTGTTTGTCAGAGTTTGACATTTAGACACTGTGCCAGTGGACAGTAATTTATACTAACTTTGAAAGCAAATGATATGGCATGGTTTAAGGCTAAACGTCACCATTATCACGACATGAAACCAACTGGACTATAGATTGTATGTATTAATATATCGAGTGTACATAGGTATATATTTGCATAAAATTACACATTACATAACGAACCTACCTGAGTTTACTTGTATGTAAATGTACGTGAACGTAGATGATCGCATTTACAAGTAGTTTTAGCAGTAATATCACGAAATTAAAGTCGATTGTTGACCTTGTGAAGACGATTACAAGAGAGCAAGAAGCATCGATAGAGAAATATTTTTCTTTCGGTTATTCACCACAATTAATAGAGTATTTGATGATTAAAAATCATGGACTCAATCTGAGATGTTCATATTCTAGGAGAAGCCTTCCTCTAAAACTTTTTTTCTCGTGTGGCAGATTTATAACATTACGTCAGTTGGGTAATGAGAAACAGGAAAAAAAACCAGGGTCACGCTAATATACGGATACTCATACTATTACTAATCAAACAAAGCATAAAATATAATATTTAAATTACCTGTTGTAGGAATATAACTGTTGGACACATACCAGCCCCAAATATCCAATGACCATACATGATGGTAGTGAAAGTAAACGGCATACAGAAAATAGCCATAGTCAAGTCCGCCAATGCCAAGTTTATCAGAAAAATGTTCAAGTCTGACTTTGATCGTCCAAACACAAGGACAAGTAGGACAACCAGGTTACCAATGATTGAAATCGCAATGTTGAAACTAAAAGCACTCGTCAATGCTGCTCTCCAGTCTTCATGAAGTCCTAGGTTTTCTGTAGGGGGTTCGATACTAACGCTTTCTTCGAGTCGGGTTTGAGTCTCCCAGTAGCGGCCTTCTGTTGCAGAACGATTCAGCATGTACGCAATGATTTGAGCGTGTATGCGCTTTAACAGCCAAGTCGGAGGTGTAGTTAGATTTGTATAGTTGAAGTCGTTAAATATATCGATCATCTTGTAGAAATAGCTTTGCTATTTAGTATTAAGATAATGTTCATACAGTCATATGAACTTCCGTCCAAAAAAGATATGGTGAATCCAGTCAGTTGATCTGAAGTGTTCTACTGTACCCTTGATTTCAAACAATAAGCCTTAAGTTGATAACAAATTTCTAAATCTGGATCCGTGCAGTCGATAATGTATAATGCTTCCACAAACCTTGCCACGCCAACTATATACTTGTTGTGTGAAGTACAGAGCATTCATCAAATGTTGCCATGGCATTCGTCATACGTCGGTGCGCTCACTTGTTTATATCATGTGGATTTGTAGGGATCATAGAAGTATTAAACCGCCAGATGGCTACTTATGCATTTAATATAATGTATGAATAAATAATGTACTGCGAATGCAGAACCTTCTTCAAAGATATCCTGCTAATTTGTAATTGTACGAGTGTGTATTTTATTGTGTCCCTAATTGAATATGTCGAGATTACCAAAAGTAAGTGTAATCAACTTCACTGTAAATTGATAACCTATATACAAACGTAGACGGCTACGATAATTATAATTGCCACTCCTCCGCGCTGTAACTGTAAAGGTACGCTTCCGTATTTTTACTTATTTCCATTTTATTCTCCAATGCACGAAGTCTCAATTGTATTAGTGAACTACCGTAACCGGAGACAAATAAATGCATGAATATCTAGAGCAATCAATAAACAAACAAACAAACAAACAAACAAACAAACAAGTATGATCAGTATCTGACATCTGGACGTCAGACAAATCGTGTCCATTGGATACCCTTATCGATTTTCCGACATTGGTTATTATTAATTTTTATTTTAAAAAAAATGAAGGAGATAAACAAGTATGAATTCAAGTCAAATGTAAGAAACAAGTCGAGTACCACGTTTTTCTTTATTCCAATAATGGAACATACCTCCGGGGGGGGGGGTTTCCAGAAATACATAAGAACGAATAAAGTGAGCCAAACGTAAAAAATAGCTGAGAAATAAATTTCTATATATAACGTCAACAATGCAAAACAGAAAGAAATTCAAACAATGTCTCTCTGATCCTGAAACAATCTATTATGAATTTTTCAGTCATCACTACAGTAGTTTTATCTATACTTGACATAATTATGGTGACCTTACAATTAGTCTCGTCATCCTTATCGATAATTATAGCATTACCAATTCCAGTGAATTTTGTGACGTCATCGCTGTATATTTTCACTGATAATGTACTCCGTTATTGGGCATCGCGGCACCGGAACGAGCATAACAATACAAGCTTATTTGTTCTGTTTCTTCATACGACTAGGTATTTTTTCGAAATGTATGTTGTTACTTATGATTGTCTTTTCCACTGTTTAAAAATACAACGCCGGGCATTCATGAAACAAATTTGTATTCACAGCAGTTCATTGAAGTATATGTGCGTGTTCGTGTACGTACTTGTGTCGCTATGATTAGTTTTCAGCTTCCGGGCCGAACATGGCAGACGATGTTCAGCGTTGTGTATATTTTACGTTGTTTTGCCTTTCTCGGTCTACAAATTCACTGGAATTGGCAAAACTATAAAATAATAACAATAATGTACGCCCTCCTAGTCCATAATGGACTCAAGCAAACTTTGCACTCCATAATGGGCTCGGCCGTTCAAAGTTTGCTTTCGTCCATTATGGGCTGGGAGGGCGTACATTATTGTTTAATTATATTACAGCATTACAAATTCCAGTGAATTTTGTGACGTCATCGCTGTACATTATTACTAATAATGTACTCCGTTATTGGGCATCGCGGCCCCGGAACGAGCATAACAATACAAGCTTATTCCGTAAGGCAATAAAGGTGTGGGTATTTAGGAACAGGGAAATTATGGGGTAAACACCATAAGAATATTTTTTTTAAAGATTGAAATTAAAATGAAACAAATTTGTGTTCACAGCAGTTCATTGAAGTGTATACATGTGTGTACGTGTACGTATGTGTGTCGCTATGATTAGTATTCAGCTTCCGGGCCGAACATGGCAGACGATGTTCAGCGCTGTGTATATTATACGTTGTTTTGCGTTTCTCGGTCTACAAATTCACTGGAATTGGCAAAACTATAAAATAATAACAATAATGTACGCCCTCCCAGTCCATAATGGACTCAAGCAAACTTTGCACTCCATAATGGACTCGGCTGTCGCCTCGCCCATTATGTCGTTCAAAGTTTGCTTTCGTCCATTATGGGCTGGGAGGGCGTACATTATTGTTTAAATAATGGATAACAAACTCTGTCCTTGTACCTAGACCAACTGATCGGAAATGAACTTGAGACCCCACTTCTTGGCGTCACACACAGAGCATATTCTGTCCACGCACGTCGTCTACCGGTATATTCATATATCTACCCATTTCGATCATTCACCTATGACAGGAGCATCTAACTTTGTGTAATAATGTCGGAGTTGAGAACTTTAATGTGATACTGCCATTAGATTTTAAACTAACACTAGGCCTGATCCAAAAGAGTATGAGTTCTTAAAATCAATAAATGAAAAGTTACTCAAATGAATTTATGAATTTTTCTGTCGTCACTACATTAGCTTTCAGTCGTTACTACAGAAGCATGTCATGGTACTGTCATTAGAGTTTGAACTAACCCTGATCCAAGTATCAATGTTAAAATCTCTTTGATCGTGATTGCTATATGACAAAATTCAATTTAATACAATTTCAAAACAATTCTTAAAATGCCACACAAGTGCATCCCATGTATTCTTGAAGGATTGTTACACTTTCAAAAGAGTCGCTTAGCAATCCTTAAATCTCATCATACTCGTAGAGCGATGAAAATATCAAATTAGACAGAGACTTAGTCTCTGATTTTGTTATATATATAACTATAATTCAGTGCTGAGTTAGGTGACAGCCATGCGAATGCAATTGTGTGAGTGTATGCCTTCCTCTGTCTGTCTGTCTGTCTGTCTGTCTGTCTGTCTGTCTGTCTGTCTCTGACTGTGTGTGTCTCTCTAGTCTCCGTCTCTCTAAATCTCCTTATCTCCTTTGAACATTGAAACCTCAGGAGCAGTCGTTAACCCTGTACTCTGCAAAATTGTTCACTTCATTTACCTACCATACATTTAATTATGAGGCAGTTGATAGCCAAGCGAATATGTGTGTCTGCCAAAATATATCAGTGTAAGTTAAAATGTAGGTAAGGTAGCCATACAGTTAAATAATAATGTATTGAGAGTAAAATTTGGGTATTGTAGACAATTTTCAAGTAATCTATGGCTATATGTCCTTTATGTTCACAAATGTGCTTACCGTGGAAGGGGAACACTCCCTCCCACTAACTATCCTGGGGGATGCTGTTTATGCAAAGAATTAAGATTCAAAGAGAAAGCTCTGCTGGCTAAGTATTTCCAAGTTCAGGTTACAGCCCACCTTTTGCGTAAAGCCCACACTTATCTGTAACAAAATCTCTCCTCATGTTACGTATGGACGCTGAAATTGATTTCCATTGTTAGTTTACAGTGTGTAACGTATCCGTAGTACCATATACTGTACATCTCTGAAGTGAAGTGATGTGTGTGTGTGTGGGGGGGGGGCCTAGGAAAACTTGGGTTCATTTCGTGAGAGTGAATTTTTTTGAGAGCGCGAAGGGGGAGGGGGTGTGAAAAAATGTCAACAAAATAATTTCTCCCAAGCCCCCCCCCCCATAAATTCTGACCCCTAGCCTTAGGGTCACCCTATTTACATGGTATTTGATCTTGACTCGGAGTGGACTGCTTTACTAGATACTTTATAAGATAGCATCATACTAAATTAGCAATTACACAGGGTAAATATATTCAAAAAGGGCTGAGTTTAAGAGCATCTTGACAGTAAAATGTAGGGGGAAAACTTGAGAAGGGAATATATACAGCTTTCACGGGGCTCCCAAATTTGTTTAATAAACGACCTCTCCTGAAGTTCTTTAACTAGGTTCAAATCATGAGCAAAATATTTCGTCCTCCTTTCAGACCACTCGAGAATTCTCATGAACTTTAGTACCCCCAATTTATCATGGGCTCCACAATTTCGATTCTCCCCAGTCCCCCTCCGTGAAGTCTGAACTCGGCCTTAGCCGCTCTTTAATATATTGATCAATTCAGCTCTTGATAACATGATCGTAAATCATCAATACATGTTAAAGTGAGTAATAATATTTTGCAAATCATACGTATACTATACGTCATGTCCGAGCAGTTTGCGTAGTAAAAACAAATTTTAAAGTCACAACATAGTTGTCCACAAGAGGCGCTGTTGTAGCCGGTCGATCCGTATATCCCTGGACCATATATCTGATCAGACACAACTATTAACAACTTGTTCTGTTACATCCTTCCGATAGTAAAGTAGTACCTTAACTCGTATTGCAAAATGTTATTATTTACACCGGTTGTAGCAATCCCATGTCAAATAATGGTTTACAGTTATGTTATTGACACACACAAAATACTCACCTGTGTCTGTGATTATTTCACATGCAATGCTAACGTTTTATGACCCTGCGCGTAGTTTTCAATAATCAATGTGAAGTGGTTATCAAACAAGACCACGCCATAAACGCGTCTGCAGGGTCAGCGATGGTGTAGTGTCTAGTGTCTTACTGAAAACACGTCTACACCGACAAGTTAACCGACTCGAAGGATCTAGGAAGATGCCACGTTGTTACTCATTCTTGCAAGAACGTATGGAATGGCTTGACCATCATACTTCTCCCAGGAGACGTACAGTGAGAGACTTCATTTACACGTTCTGTTTTGACTGTAGATTTGAATGCCGACACAGGAAAGGAATGATACTGTGTGGTTTGCCACGCCGTTGGGTCGTGGCACGAAGTTAACACTTTACTCAAGAGTTATCTCTGATGTAATATCTCGAGATCATTACTCTGGGCACCGTACTCCTTACGGGGTCTGATTTATTCAGATCAGTATATGGTCTCTTGTTTAGCACAACTGACCTTTTTAACTTCAATAGTGCTATATAGCCGGGAAATGTGTGTGTGTAAACAACGTAAACGGTAAAGTCAAAACCACCAGACCTATGGTATATTGCACAGACTTCTGAAATGTTAGCATAATAATGTGTGCTTGCGCATTGGGAAAATCATACCTGTAATGCTATCATTTTGCTCTGAACAATTTCCCAACTAGGCAACTTAATCTCAAAAACTAAAAGGCAGATTGATCTTAAATTTGGTGGGAACGTTCTTAGGGATGTGAAAATTTAGATTTGTTCATGACATTATGATGCCATCAATAATATGCAAATTAGGGCTAAAATGTGTCTTTTTGGTCAAAAATCTGTAATATCAAAACTTGAGCAGATTGGGCTGAAATGTAATGGGGATGCATGGGGGGGGGGATAGATGAAGAAATATTAAGCATACATAACGATTTCATCAGTGATAAGCAAATTAGGTGTCAAATGTGAATTTTGGCCAAACACTTATATCTCAAAAAGTACTTGGTCATTGAGACTGAAACTTGTTGAGATGTTTCTAGAAGTGTTTTTCTGCAGATTTTGTTCAAAATATTTTGACACAACTGGCCCATGCAACCATGACCATGCCCTTAGCAACAACCAAATGGCAGTATATTTTGGTCAAATATCTGGTAGACAGGTGAATAAACATTCAAAAATTGTATGCAAATTTCCCTAGCAACCATGTCCAAGCACATAGCAACAACCAAATGGTGTATTTCACCAAGATAACAGGTATTCTTAGACAAGTGAACACTCAAAATGTATGCGAATATGCTGAGCAAAGTGACGTTGCAACGATAACATGCATTTATTAATAAGCAAGTGTATAAGCATTTTAAAAATGCATGTAAATATGCCGAGCAACAAGACCATGCCCATAGCAACAGCCATAAGATCATGTATATTGCAAAGATAACAGGGATTAATAGACAAATAAATAATCTTCAAAAAATGTATGCAGATATATACCTAGCAACAAGACCTCACCCAAGGCAACAGCCAAACTATTGCCTATATTGCAAAGATAACTCCATTTGGTGCTTTTTTATCGCAATTGTACCACCATGTTTGCTACACGACCTTTCTTTGAAGTGTGTGGGCATGGCACAAGGAATGCAGAGGTGAATGTTACACTTGGCTTGCAGACTAGGCTTATGAAATAACGATAGTGATAGTCTGTATCACTTCTAGCATAATCAGTGTAGTAGTCACAACTGTTTCAAGTGGGAAACTTAGTTTATTTCAAAAATGGCGGCTTTGAAGAGCGCCCCCAAGCGTCAGAAATGAGAAATTTTCTTTTTTTTTCTCACTTTCTCATATCTCCCTTTTAAAGTTTAAGGCAGGTGTTTTACAATCCCCACTGGTGTTATAAATGGAAAGTTATAACCAAGTGATGAATGTTGTTTTAAGTTATGCAATATATTACATTTGAGTACTTTGTTGCTCGTTATACTAAGTATTACAATTTAAATAGTCATATTTGATTTATTTGCGTATATCTTGACATAAGTGATGTTTATATCAGTTTGCATTGATGAACACAGATAATTTTGCTCTGGGGAGAGGGGTACAAATTGTATTTTGAAAAATCATCTTGCTGTGGGGAGAGGACAAATATGTTTTGGGAAATCTAATATTCTACCCTCTGGTAGATACAAATAAATGAAAAGTACAGATAAGTTCATCAAACTTAGCTCACCTGATTGCTCACTCAATAAATAACTACAGACATTGATAATAATTAAAGAGTAATAATTTATTGTCAGTATATAAAAAGTACAAAGTACCTAGTTTGACAATTTCTGTGTCAGTCAGTACTCTTGACACTGAGTATAAATTGTGGCATTCTCCAAACAGCAGCAGAAGTGGTTGATAAGTTGCCCTTATAGCTTCAGCATCAGAAAGTAAATCAGGACAAACATTCTCAACACAGCTACTAACTGCTGAAAACAGTGACCGAATAACCTCTGGCTGAATAAAAATAAGAGAATACAAGTACATCTATTTAGTATTAATATTTGTATAAACAAAATGTATATCTGGTATGTTACACTTGGAAAAAACAATGTGTATAAAGAAATTTGGCTGGCCTTGACCACCTTTGACCTGTCTGATATGATGAACCACACTTTGTATATGATGAACCCATACACAAAGTGTTGATTTACAATAGTTTTTGCCTTTATGCTTGATTATTCCAAACAATGGGTCACATTACACTTTGGGTCTTATATTTGTATGTAAAAAAACAGACTCATTTATCAATGGCAAAATAGAATAAGATACTAGTAGCAGGTCAGAGAGGTCATGCCTAAGTCATCTAATAACATAACTGAAATAAGTAAAGTGTAACATACCATACATGCTAATTGGTTCCACCAATGAAGAATACTACATATTCAAATAATTTATGACTGAACTGCACCTGTTACTTATCAATTTGTGAAATATAGCATATTGTTAGGGAACAAACAGAACAAATTAATTGATTCTCCTCAGAACCTGTAAAAAACCTAGAACAACAATTCCAATGTGTTAGTATAAAAAGTAATGGCAGCAATAACAATAACATAACACCAGCAACAAACAGAACAATAGCACATTGCAAAAGATGTTAGTATTATGCACCTGGCAGCATTTATCTACATGGTTTCCAACAAAGGATTTTCCATGATATGCTTGGCGGCAAACACGATTGGCAATGAGTGCCCTTTCAAGGGCTTTCACACAATACCCGGCTTCTTTGGGTAGGTTAGATTTTAATATTTCAATTTCTTCCTCCTAAAGTTTTATAAACAGTTGTAGAAAATAGAAAGTTAGGTTACAAAGAATGATGCAGTGAAAAGGGGTAAAATAAAGGAAATCACAAATGTAGGTAAGCATAAATTTGCTTTGCTGCAGCAAGGTTCTGTTTTATTTGTCTTTCTAGTCTACATAGCTGTGCAAGTGACGGCTCGCGCTCATTATCTTCCTCAGAATCACTATCACTATCACTATTGTCGTCATTCATTAGGATGGCCTGTACTCTCTCCTGCATTGCTGTGGCCTTATCCTTCAGCTCGCTCACTTCGTCCTCTAGGCTGAAAGCTCTTTGTATGCTTTCAGCATAGAGGTCGAAATGTGCAGGTTTGAGTACAGGCTCATCAATGTCGCCACTAGTTTGTTGTTGGTAAGTGAACACTTTTACATCAAGTTTGGCAAATTCCTGTTCAGTCATATTGAAAAAACGAAGAAATATGCCCAAACTTAAGTGAAGGACTGGTATTGACACCTGTGATACAAAAGAAAAAAGAATGTTTAACAATTTGGAACCTCAAACCTCAAACTAAACTTAATTGAATTGATGTTAATAAGAGTTACAAACCCTTTCCAATGGAATGTTGATATATGGCTTGTTGATGCAGTTCATAAATTCTGAAGCTTTGCTCCGATGTGCTCCTGCTTCAACAAACTTGTCATGATATTCTTGTATGTCATGGAGACTCCTACTTTGGATTGGTGCTCTCTGGTCAGGGGGTATCATGGCATCTGATTTGGTGATATAACACCAAAGACAAAAATATTTGCCTGTATAGTTGAACAAAGAAATTATCATACATAGTGGCATGCATAATATACAGCAGTAGGTCTAACAACTGGCTTTTAATCCCTTTAGGTCTAGAAACTTTCAGGCCAAATTTGTTGAATACAAATTATTGGTTCTCTGTAATTGTTGTGTAGTGTAGTGTAAGGTAAAATAAAGATTAAAATTCAAGAAATTTTACTTCCAAGTGAAGTAACATTCTTACATTACAAAGAAGTTCACAAAAAATCAAGTTGCTGTATTAATTCATAGTCATTTCTAGCGAAGAAAGTGTGAAAGTATAGTAAAACATGCCAAGTATATGAGCAAAGACTAACTTACCACTTGCTCCTGACAAACCATACATTCTGGTTAGATACTCATAGTCTCCCATGATATGCACTACTATGGTCTTATCTCTGAAATATCACATATTTTAATTATCTCAAGATAAACACAGAACACACCACACTAAAGTACACTACACTACAGTAGTCTATAATACACTATAGTTTTATAGGCGTGGTGTAAAATGTCTGTCTGTCTTCATAACTTTGTGTAGGAATAACACTAATTAATGAGTAATATTTTTTATCACATAATAGCTCAACTGAACAGCCTAATTACTGAAAAATATCATTACTTAATTTTGCAAATGACACGTTAAAACTCTGCATTACATCAATAATCTTTTTGACATGTGCACACTGGTAATGAATGTACATCCCAAATTATATAGAATTTGAAGCTTGCACTCTTCATATATAGCCCAATTATTAAAACTAATAGCTACTAATGTCAAGTTTTTCAGGACATGTGCCCATTGTTTTGTTTGAAGTATGTGCCAAATTATTTTGAACTACATGTAGTTAGGTATGGTGTATTCCTCTGAGTGAAAGGAAGTTCCACCCCTTTGAGAAATCAATTTCTCAGTAAAAAAAAAAAAAGGATCGGTAGCTACACTTTAACTGTGGGTTGTGTCACCAGACATGAGTCATTAAATGTTCATAATAATAATAATATTTATTTCTTTAAAAAGTTAACGCTTTCCATATAAAAACATCTCAAAGCGCCTTACAATACTACGACAAAAAGGCAAAAAAAAAAGATATAAAACACAATGGAGGAATCTGCCAGTAATAAAAGTCGTCCAAATAAAAAGGTATGTTTTAAGATTCGACTTAAAAACGCTAATATTCTCACTCAAACGGAGTGACAGTGGCAGCCTATTCCACAAATGTGGAGCACATGTCGAAAACACCCTATCCCCATAAAAAAAAACTGTTATATTTAAAGATCCAGCTTTGTTGAGACTTCTGGTTGCAACCTGATTATCACTACACATTTTCATAGAGTAATCAAATGTGACTTGTTTGATACTGGTATTTTCCAAGAGTACATTGAAAATGATCTCTCCATCTTGGTCATAAATGTCTTTGAGAGTTAGTGACCAATGTTGGCAGGTGAGCATGTCAACATCTTCAGTAGTATCAGATGGTCGAGACAAGGTGGGATTGTGACACATTGGGCATTTATTGTGAATCTTTATTCAACCAGATATAAATAAATAGAACAAAGTGGAATATAATGAGTCAAAGATAAATAGACAGGAGGAATATTTACTGAGTTTCGGAAGTGGTGCAATGAAATCAGAAAATGTAATAGTCGAACTGCTTTTTTTCTTGTGGGCGGAGAATGGGATTTAATAATGTAGTGTGAGTGATACCCCAGATTTCTAAACAGTATGTTAGATGCAGTAAGATGAAGGTGTTATAGATCATGATAAGAATCAAATTTGGTACAAAAAGGACACGAGAAAGGACTCCAATTTATTTTTTTAAAATAACATTTTTCACGTGTGAATTCCTAGTAAGTGATGAGTCAATGGATATGCCAAGATAACTTGCCGAAGTGACTTCCTAGATCATATGATGTGATAAAAACAAATTGCCTTGTAAATTAATTTTCTTTTGAGGTGTTTTAATAATCATGGAGTTAGTTTTGTTGACATTAATAGTAAGTTTGTTAGCATCACACCAAGTATTGATTTTATTAAATTCAGTATTGACATTATGGAGGTTGGAGTTAAACAATTTGAAATACATTAGTGTCATCAGCGAATAATCAAAAATTAAGTAGTTAGTTGAGTTAGCAATATCGTTAATATAGATGAGAAATAGAGTGGGGCCTAAAATTGAACCTTGTGGCACTCCACATTTAATTTGTCAGAAGATTTACCATTAATAACAACAACTTGTTTACAAGTTTGGAAATAACTGAAGCCATTGTAATGGTTGGCCTCTTATCCCATAAAATTCAAGCTTCTGTAGAAGGATAGTATGATCTATTGTGTCAAATGCCTTTTTTAGATCAACAAAAATACCAATAGTTGTCTGGCTTTTTTCATTTCAAGGTTGGTTCATCAAGTTCTCGAATGTAACGCTTGATGTGGTTGGAAATAGTCTTTCCTTCTGTACTCATGGGATCAGGAAATGTTAATATGTTGATAACTTTTCTAGTTGGTGGTTTTTTTCTCCTCATATAATCATTCCAATGTCAATGCTGTTAGCGATAGGAAGAAGAATAGACTTCAATGTTAGGGAGGCCGATGGCTTGAGTACAAAACAAGACAAAACTGTATATTTGAGTTTACATAATAAAATTATTGACCATTGACTCACATTGTCTCTATATTTTTCAATTGGCTTTCAATTCAGTTTGTTTGCAGTTCAGTTGGTAGGGCAAACTCTCCCCCCTGGTAGATGCTCTCTAGCATGTTTTAGTTGTTCAAGTTTCTCTGCTCCTGCAGGACAACAGACTTTCAATATTTCCTTTACCATACCATACCATCTATTTCACCTTGGTGTCTACGTCTAACTTCCAGAATGTATAGTTTGTGGCTCTCATTTCTTACATCCCCTATCCAAAGTTTCTCACTACTTTCAAATAGGGCTTCTGGATCTTCACTCCATTCACTTCACACTCATATCATACACTTCATTCACCAATAATTGATTTAAACAGATTTAATGCTGATCGTTGATTGGTGTCCTGAGATAAACAGTATGCGTTGAATTCTTTACCCCTTTGCATAATTATTCTTTTTTTTTTACTTTGTTCACACAGTAACTTGTCTGTTTCATAATGTTTTTTAGCAGTGCTATCATTCTTCTGACATTTCGTTCTTCATCTTCCACCAAGTTTACAGTATTTTGAGTTGGACTTTTTATATTTTAGTGGTCTATTTTTTGTAATCAATTGAAGTTAAAGATGTTTTAGGTTTTTTCTGATGAATACTTGGTCCAAAAGGGACCACAATACACTACATGTACACAAGAAAATAGATGCTGAAGATTCAAAGCTCAGTCTGTGTAGACAGCCTCTCTCTTTCAAAAGAGATCACCGAATATTTTGTCGTCCAAGTGTTTCTTCTAGTGTTGTTTTGTCTGATGAGTGTTCTATGAGTTGGACCTCACTTTCTTCTAATGTGTTTTATAGTGGCGATATATATGTCTATTTTTATTATACAAGTTTTTCTTGAGTGATTTTGTTGCTGCATACTTTGATTTTGCAATACACTTATAAACTACTTATAGGGCGATTGAAACACTTCATGACAGTAAACGAAGTTGTCATGGAATACTAGCACAGTTGAAAGCTTACAGTTTAAACGAGTATATAAAAGGTATGGTGACTCATAAAAATATTGCAGTCACTTTTAAATGCAACATGCTATCATGCAATTCCAAGTAATTTTAAATGTTCATTTTGATTTTGTTTCAAAACCATTTAAAGGGGAACACAAGTCCAGGAAATATTCATCACACTGAGTTTCAGAGTATCACTTCACCATGTTACATCACTTACATTACTGTGAATAACAAGAATCATATGGTTAAATATTGTTCATAATTGTTTGCACAGTGAAATCCTCAACATGGACCCACATTGTCACTTGGGGAAGGAGATTATTAACAAACTACATTGATAGTTTTGTGAACAATTGTTAACAACATGGTTCTGGTAACATGGTAAAGTGACTCTCAACAAACTCACTGGACAAGGTGATGACTATTTCATGGACTTGTGTTCCCCTTTATCCAATTGATCAACATCAGACTCTCAATTAGTCACTGGACATATCCATGAAGTCATCTGAAGCCCTACTGCGTTCATTTTGTACATCACTATCATCTCCATTGTCGTCCCCTGGAAATACAGAACATTTAAAATACCTTTGTCAGAAATCAAATTCAGTGCAAATTTATTTAAGTTTATACCACCCCAAAACTGTCTCAATAGGGTATTATAATTTATGAACAATTCACCAATTCTTGTGGAATTTTTAAAAAGCAGATCTTATTTATGGAAGAAGCCCCACAAGTTGGTGGTGCGTACTGCCTCTGGTTTCTATGGTAATAACACTTTTACCGAGGTACTGTTGGAATGATACCAATTGTCATTCATGAATTGATATGCATACAAAAAAACAGCCATTAGTGTGATGTGCTATTTTAAATAATTGTCTCTACTGTTTTCTGCTTGACATATTTCTGACTGCGCCAACAAACACCTACATCTATTTTTTTTTTATTTTGTCAATGGCATTATGAAAGATACACCACAAATACATTAAATATAGTGCCAATTAAAGAATTTTCTGTATCAATGTATAAATTATGCGTGATTGTAATAGTAAATGTTTAGCAATGTGTTGTGAACTATCTACAAAGGACAGTTGCATGTATCAAAATTTATCTCGTGGAAATATGCTTGTCAGTATGTAATACAGAAACAAATTGGTTTCCGAGGACCCAAAAATGTTTAATGGTGATGTGATTATGTTCATGCCCTGTGTCCGTCTGTGGTAATGAATGGTCCATGAATATACATGGTAACAAAGTACTGAAACTGTATAGCAGTTGGTGTTGGAACACCTCCGAATGCCGATGCAGGGCAGCCAACTCGAAATGATTTGACTTGCTCCCTTGTTTTTTTATTTAGGGAGTAATCAATATGTTAATCATTTGATAGATGATGATGTAAGCTAATCATTTGAGACCTAATCCCCCCCCCCAAGTTTGTCATGCACAATTCAGATGTAACAGTTCATTTTTGAGTGCACGAAAGGAATTTTCATGATAAAATTGTGACTAGTGTATCGATGGAACAATTTGGAATAGCAACAGTTGACTTCATATTTACACTTACTTGTAAGAGGAATGCAAACACTTTGTTTCTTCTGTTTCTTCTTCTTATCTTTCTTGCCTTTTTTTGGTAGTGATTTGTACTGAAGAATTTCAGTGATGTCATTTTGTTCCTCATTGCAACTTTTATTACTGATGCCGAGTTTTTTCAGCTGCCTTAACACTGTAACCTGTTAAAATATAACACACATGTACTTGTTGTGAATCATAACCCTTGTGATGCCACATTGTGAAATACAAGACAAGATCAATGATACTGTGAATTTTGGTGGCACTACTATTTTAAACTAAAATCATGGTATATCCCATTTAATCTAATTGTTTGTGAAAATGACATGTTTGCACTTGTACAATCGATGTCTGAATTAAGTTGTAAACAAAGATGGCAACCTTATTTGCCATGCATGCTTCAATGCAGAAAAGAAAAAAACAGCCAATTTTTGTTCCGACACCAAATTTATGTACCAAAATGTGTTTGAAATATTATTAAATATGTAGAAATTTAGGCGGGAAATCACATAGCAATAATTTTAGAATGATGGGAATGACCTTTGGACAGTACAAGATGGCTCCCATGTACAGTCAACCTCAGGAACAGGCACCTCAAACATCATTGATTGTCACAATTTTTTCATTTGAGCAATTTCCCAAATAGACACCCAAGGTAATGCACCCACCAAATATCATGGCAATCGGTCCAGCGGTTTTTGACTTTAAGTTGTTTACACAGACAGACACTTAGCAATCCCTACCACACTACTGAACCTCTGTTCAGTTTTGCTAAAAATTTCCTGGCCTGGGATCATACACATGAAAATGTTATGGTAGCTGAAGGATTAACAATCACATAAGTAAAAAGTCATTCCTTGCCGAAATTGTAAATTTGTATCTGATTCATGGTCACAAATGACCAAAATCTCAAGGCAACGGAGTACTAGAAGATGCCTGAAATGTTGTTTGTGATGATAATAGCGAGTAACTTCAGTAAATAGACTGAGATAATTATCTAAGAAAAATCACTAAGTAAAGGTGAAACTGCTGCATTAGTATTGCTGAAGCGATAGATCAGGTGAAACAAGAAATTGTTACCAGAAATATGCTTTAGAAGTTTAATAACAATGACGACATATTCAGAAGCAAACATAGGTCCCAAAGCTACCCCCAAGTGGAGGGGGGGGGGGGTTGTCTGCTAACAATAACATTGACAGGTATCAGTATAGAATACTGTTCACCATCTTAAATTATGTCCATTAGCCATACACCGCTGTTTAACAATGCATTAAACTCAGCTCGAAATTCTGGGTAGTTGTCGTACTGCAAAGGCAATTCAAGAATGTTACAGCAGATGCGTGCCACTGGTCATCTAAGAATTCCATTCATATCTACAAAATGAAGGTTGATAATATCATTAGGCATCGTATCTGCACCAGTGCAAAACCTCAGAAACATTTCAAGGTTGGTTCATCAAGTTTTCGAATATAACACTTGATGTGGTCGGAAATAGCACTATACGAAAAGTCAAATTTACCCACCTTTACCCAACCTTTACCCTAGGTGAGACGCACCTAACCACCATCTCTGTCCAGGGGTAGTACGAGACGAAGTACCACTTTTGACTTACCACCTCTGCCCAAGATTTACCCCGGTGGAAAGATAATGGTCAAATATGACTTTTCGTATAGTGTATAGTCTTTCCTTCTGTACTCATGGGATCAGGAAATGTTAATTTGTTGATAACTTTTCTAGTTGGTGTTTTTTTTCTCCTCATATAATCTTTCCGATGTCGATGCTGTTAGCGATAGGAAGAAGAATAGACTTCAATGTTAAGGAGGCCGATGGCTTGAGTACAAAACAAGACAAAACTGTATATTTGAGTTTACATAAAATTATTGAACCATTGACTCACATTGTCTCTATATTTATCAAGTTGTTTTGTACTAGTAATTAATCTGGGATCCGGAAGTCAACAAACGACACTGTGCATAGGGGTAAGATATGTTTGTTTATTTTTGTATGACGCCTACCTTTAAATTTATTCCTCACATTTCATGCATGTGTACGGAATAGTGCAATCCTGTTCATGTCTTTTGTAATCCTGTCTTGTCAGCCCTGAACATTCCATATGTAGTCAACCATGGCACACATCACATTGAATCCACGATTCTCCTGAGACATAATGGTCTGCGCTGCACACATACAACATTCTGAACTACTGCCTGAATTTGTCTTTTTTTTCTTTACTAGTGA
Source organism: Glandiceps talaboti (assembly GCF_964340395.1). Lineage (NCBI taxonomy): Eukaryota > Metazoa > Hemichordata > Enteropneusta > Spengelidae > Glandiceps > Glandiceps talaboti. Next base: position 19,884,139 of record NC_135562.1, on the reverse strand, counting down.
TTTTCCTTTTTTTTCATTTTCCTTTCCCCATGACTCTTTCTTCCTTTTGCATATTCATTTGTTGATTCTGTGGTCACAGGTTTGGAGTCATTGTTCGGCACATTTCTCCTTTTTTGAATTTCCATTCGACAGGCTGTTGTTCTTATCTTTCCCAGTTTTTCCACTAATTGCTTTCTGAATTGATTGTTAGCTATCATAAGGTATCGCCTGATAATCTCCTTATATAAAATAATTTTCTGAAATATTTCCACCAAACAAATTTTGCCATGCGTCCATTAGTTCCCTGTCCTCTATCAACTTGTGTTCTCTGCCTCCCTCACAACATCCCCACCAAACATACAGAAGGACTTTAAATTTTCAAGATTTGCCAGGTTTTTTTTCAATTTTTTTGAAAAAATTAAAGCATGTGTCTGATACATTCAAAAGAGATAGCCGAATATTTTGTCATCTAAGTATTTCTTCTAGTGATGTTTTGTCTGACAAGTGTTCTTCTATGAGTTGGACCTCACTTTCTTCTGTTTCTAAAAGTTCTAATTGTGTTTTATATGGAGATATATATGTCTATTTTTATCATACAAGTTTTTCTTGAGTTGCTGCATACTTTGATTTTGCAATACATCTGCCTCCCAGGTAACAGAGTTTGGAGAAACCGTATTGGGATGGCTGTTGTTGGTTCTTCTGTTGATGATCTTTACTTTGTGTCATTTTTTGAGCAGCAGAGCCATCTTTAATTGCCATTGCTATAAGCAGTACATGTAAAGTCATGGTAGTTTGGGGCAAGAAGAAATAATTGTTCAGAGTCTGGAATTTTTTCTTCAAAGAAATCCAGATATTGTCCTGATATCAATGTATTTGAAATAAGATTCCTGATGTACCCAACCAAGACTGCTTCAAGATTGGCAAATTCTCTGTCCATGGGCATAAAACTGGAATCTCTGCTACAAACCCTAAGCTTAGAACAATACAATGAAACAAAGAATTGTTATCTTTGGTTACCTCAAGTGACCTTAACTCTGACACATGGCGTACTCTTGTACTTCCTTGTATGTAATCATTAAATGAGTTTTTAAGTGTGGATGGTTTTGGTTTTACAGCCTGGAAAGAGGTGGCATGTATATACCTCTATTTATTGCATATGGTGATACGCCAGCATGAGGTTGACCTGCCGCACTGGCTTTATTTTTGACAAACGAACATTGATGATGTCAAAGTATGCATACAGGCTAAATGCAAGGTCTTTATACTTGGGTGTATAACCAGAACCTAAATAGGGATTCAGTAACACCAAGAAAGACACCATGCATGTGTAGTCCACACACGTACCTCTCACAAAACTGAAGTATGTCAAGTAACTCAGCCACGGTGGTCCTTTTATATCTTTGACATGATGCGTCATAGTTACTGCTTCTTGTGCACATTTGATAAGGAATGATGAGTCTTTCCCACATCCCGAGGGACTCGCCCCTGTGATGACATTGCCTTGAGATTTGCTGCTTGTTGTTGTAATCTATTCTGTTTGTATGTTGAGTAGAAAGAATTTGCTGATTTGAATGTTAATGAAACCTCTTTGTCGATGTGCATTTCCAATACGTAGACGTCGTTTACTTTTAGCAGAGATATATTTTCCCGTTTGCACATTTCTAGTATCAATTGACCCATTTCTAGTAAATTGACCCATACATACATACATACATACATACGTGGATCAGGATCAAAAGTGGGTCCAAATTTTGATGTGCTCCCAACCCCAACCCCCTTAGTTGATCCACTATTTCTGAAGCCATTATGAACTCTTTCTCAATGAAAGGACAATGCACACACCACAGAAAGTTAGACTATCATAAGAGAAATCATGAAATAAGAGTATTTCTATATTCGATATTTTTATTGGAACCTAACATGTTTCAACATATCCTTAGGAGATCCAGTGTATGCATATCAGCACATTCATATCTAAAGTGTACCCATGTGTATGCATATTGGTACAGACATACGCATAGTGTAAATAAATAAGTAATATTGAATGGTATCAGTACTATTTACTGAAACAGCTGGCATTTTGTAACATACTGTAATGGCAGAATAGAAGACTGCTTACCATCTGTTCCTATTTGGTCAAGAGTCTTGCCCCTGAAGATACTGGCATCTCCACTTTCCAGTGACATCAACAGGCGACTTATTTTACAAACTTGCAGTGTTGCTTGGGGTAGCCTGTAGTAGTTTCGATGCACATTTATATCATGTCCTAGGAACCAGCAAGGATATCCAGCTCATTGTTACTTAGATTCAAGAACTGTGAAATTGTTGCCACATGCTTCCTAAGGTTTGTTGATGTCAGTCTTTTTGGGATTTGTTGCACCACAACTCTTATCATAGAGTCTGAGGCACTGATCTCCTCGCTGGCATTCCGTAGAGTCATACTGTCGTGCAAAGACATATGGGTTCTGGGGATCCACATTGGCCTCCTTCCTTAAATTACAGAGCATGTTTACACATTCTTTCAGTCGTGGAGTCAATAAAACTGGCACATTTCTTCCACGTTTTCCTGGAATTTCAATCCTTGTAAGTTGATGACACAATGATTTTTCAAGAGGTGTGAGACTCACCTCTTCATCCTCTCCAACACTGTTCTTATCTTTGTTGTCGTCATATGTTTGGAGTAGCATTCTTGAAACTTCTCCCTCCGATGGTGCTTAAATAGGATGACTTATACCAATGTCGCCTTACATAATGATGCCCATGATGTATCAACCAACGTCTTCTCTATCAAATTCCTCTCAGTATTGTTAATTATGTCCGACAATCTGTTGTGTAACTTCACAACATCTTTTGTCAATGTCAGAAGTTTGGGTTTGTTTGACCTTCTCTGTTGAAGTGTGTGGAGAGCAATGCGGCCTGAGATTTGGTTTTCCCATTCAAGGTTATGAAGTTCGATGTACCTGGTAGCTCTCTCATGGTCTTCTTTGGAATCCTGCTGTATAGACTGACTGACGGAAATTAGAGCACAAGCTTTCAGGTAGTAGCCTTCCTTTAAGGCAAAAGATGGGGTTGAGTAAGTTCCCTTGTCTTCATCATATTCTGCAATACACCGAACTGCCTGTACAACTGTGCTGAACTTTGATGGATTTATTGCATCTTGTAGATGTGTGATTGAACTGTCTAATTCTCGTAACTTTAGCAGCAAACGTCCAAGTGCTCTGATAAGCTCTGATACTTGAACTCTTATGAGATGCCTAGAGGAACTTACACTGTAATAGATTTGTACTAATTTAACTATGAGATGCCAAACAGGACTCACACTGTAATAAATTTGTACTAATTTAACTATATATGTGATGCCCAGCAGAACTTACCCTGTAATAAATTGATATAAATATAACTAGAAGATGCTCAGCGGGACTTATACTGCAGTAATAAATATATATTAACTTAACTATGTGATACCTAGAGGGACTTACACTGACTAATTTAACTATGTGATAATCAGTGGGACTTACTGAGTTATATATGTTCTAACTTAACCTTACTAATTTAAGTATGTGACGCCCAACGGGACTTACACTGTAATAGATTTGCAGTAATTTAATTATGTATTGCCTATTCTTCCCCAATGTAAGTGAGTCTTCTTCTGTTATCTCTGCTTGTCCAATATTCCCATTTGTTCTCCCTGGCATCTGCTAAACATCTGTCATAGAATATTTGGAATTCTATCCAAAAGTTGTTGACCTCCTTTGCTTTCTGTGTTCCCACTCTTCCAAATAAATTGCATTTGTATGTGTAGGCCCTCTGAAAGATATTAGATAATTGCAACAATGTTACGTTTACATTTTTTTTACTTTGTTTTAGTTAAACTAAGTGATGTCATCAGTAGTTGGCAGTGGTTTGTAAATAATATATCGCAGTGTATGGATGCAACAAAGAAGATATTCTCAGATGATTGCAGAATGTCTGGTGTATCTTGTCTGCAATCCTTGTCTAACATGACATCATTCACTTCTCGCATTTGTGAATCAGTTACTGATGTGTTAGAGAATGGATGAGGTTGGGGATGGTTCACAAAAGTTACACTGTCTTCAAGATGACTGGATACAATGTCTCTACTGACCACATTATTAGCAATGTTGTTGAATTTCTCGAAGGAATCATTTGAAAGGATTGTGATAGGCAAAGTTGTCTCAATTGCTTTTTGCTTTTCATCAAAATGCAATGTTACAGACTCTGGAGCAGCTGGTCTTAGGAAACGTTCCTTGCTTCTGTCAGTCACACCACTTGGCTGATCCTTGCCATGGACCATAACTTCTCTCAATTGTGAATCACCTGTTGATGTCTTTGATGTGTCCAAATGTAACTGACTAATTTAAGTATGTGGCGCCTAACGGGACTTGCACTGTAATAAATTTGTACTAACTTAACTATGAGATGCTTAGCGGGACTTACACAGCAATAGATTTGCAGTAATTTAATTATGTATTGCCTATTCTTCCCCAATGTAAGCGAGTCTTCTTCTATTATCTCTGCTTGTCCAATATTCCCATTTGTTCTCCCTGGCATCTGCTAAACATCTGTCATAGAATATTTGGAATTCTATCCAAAAGTTGTTGACCTCCTTTGCTTTCTGTGTTCCCACTCTTCCAAATAAATTGCATTTGTATGCATAGGCCCTCTGAAAGATATTAGATAATTGCAACAATGTTATGTTTACATTTTTATTTACTTTGTACTAATTTAACTAATATGAGATGCCAGTGGGACTTACTCTGTAATAAATGTGTACTTACTTAACTATGAGATGCCCAACGGGACTTGCACTGTAATAAATTTGTTCTAACTTAACTATGCAATGCCAAACGGGACTCACACTGTAATAAATTTATACTAATTGAACTGAGAGATGGTCAGTGGGATTTGCACTGTAATAAATTTGTTCTTTTTTGTAATTTTAACACAGTCCCACTTGTTTAATTAGACTATGCTTTTGATTTTTCATTTCAATGATGAATACATAAATAAATACAAATTGTGCGTGTGTGCGTGCCTGGATGTGTGCGCGCATGTGTGTGTGTGTGTGTGTGTGTGATTATGTGTGTTGGGGGTGGCATGTGAATAGAATATTGGAATTTGAATGTGAATTGATAATGATCTTAACACCTGTGATTTCCATAATGAATGTTATTTTATTTCCCCAAAAATATACTCTTAAAATACTGATCTGATTGCCCTAAAATTATTTGGGAATAATTTTAATAAAACGTATGATGCCTACCATCAACAGTGTTTATTTTTCTGTTGCCTCCATGGTGTTTGAATTCACTGGGTAGTACATTCTCCACAGTTCCTTATTTAAGTCATTCAATGACATTCCTTGATTTTCTTGTCTTCTTAGTAGCTTTAAGAAATTAAGAAATATTTGTTAATTATTATATACAGCATTCCTTCTTTTACCTAACCTCTAGCTGTAACTATTCTAAATGATTATTATCATTATTTTCAAATGTAGGAGATATTCAAATACATTTTTATTTTCCCTTTAGCTGTTAGAACAGCAAGACTTGACATTATTGTATTAAAATGTTAAATATGGAAGTTGACTGGCACAAAGCAACAGATAAATCGCATAATTAAATTTTAAAAGAAAATGTTTAGATATATAATGTTATTTATGAAGTAAATAGTCAAACATGCACCATATAAATGTTGTTCTTGTAAACACTACACAATCAATACAGTACATTTTATGTAATGTTACCTGATATATGTAATTCTAATTATCATATCTTTGCCCGCGGATATATGCATACATTACTGTCAAACTTTACAGGACATATGCACTTTAATATTATTAATGTATGTACCAAATTATATTGAATTTGAAATATGCATTCTTAAGATATAGCCTAATTACTGACAACAATTAATTATGTTAACAGCTCATTAATATTCATGGTATGCTTACCAAAATCTGCTTAGTAGTAGCTAATACCGTTCCAAATATATGCACCAAATCTTGTTTGAATTGGTCCAGCCGTTATTTTTAGAAATGATGACACGGACAGACATATACTTTTCATCTGTAATATACACTATAGCCTTTTTTACAGAAGATAAATGACTCATTTGTTCATTAGGATTTCTGTATATTTTGTTTTCTTACCCTGAAGTGGGTCTAGGACTATGGCATTAGCATGTACTTTCATGGTGGAAGAGAAGAAAAGAAGACAAGGTTCTCTTCCTCAAATACGAAGACATGAAATTGGTATTGAATCTTAATATTTATTCTTTTTTGTAACAAGAAAGCCATATTTGAATCCATGGAAGGAATATTCTCGATATTATTTAGCTCTGTAATCTTAAAGTCTGCCACAGATATAGAAATAAATCTTTCTAATTTGGACAGTGCTTAAAATGTGTGTTTGAAAGGTGGATTTAATCTCTAAGGCAAAATCAGAACTCTGAACTTCAGATAACAAGGTCACAAATCTAATATTTTGCATATGACAACATACCAGGTAAAAACATCAAGTTGTCAAAACATTGAGGTACATATAACAATACTAAGAACCCCAATGGAAGTTTGTGTTTATGTCAGTAACTCAGTCAGTCACTCTGTCTCTAAACCAATGGTCAATATTGTTAATTTATTAAATACCCCAAGAAAACAATTCAAACTGACCTATTTGAATTCTTTTGATTGTTAGAGAAAGGTTGATAAAATGCATTTCAGGATTTTTTCTTATGAAAAAGTTTTGGAATTAAGGATTTAAGAACTTCAATTCAGAAGATTTCCGAGTGTATTGGTAAAAGTCCATCACCTGAATTAATTGATAAGATAGTTCACCTCGCGAGAGTTTATAAGTAAAGCTGGCCACTTCACTGTCAAGCCTGGAGAGTCACCTTTGATAAGAAGAGGTACATAAAGAATTTGGTGTGTCTAGTTGGTTGATAAGGTGCCAGTGTATAACATTTTGGTAAATTTCTTAAATACTGCTCTTTGAAGATATCCCCAATATTATGACATGTTTCCAGTGATACAATATGAACGAGTTTATAATACATTATTGTATTTTATGATACCTACATATATTATATTAGATATTATATTATATCATATATAATTATATTGCATTATGATTTTTTACTTTGCGTAAAGGGGGGTTATATTATGCTTTTGTCTGTCTGTCTGCCAGTCTGTGTCTATGGACAAGATATCTAAAAGACTACTGCACTGGTTTTAATGAAACTTGATACACACCTTCCATATGCTAAATCACAAGAATTGATTAGATTTTGGTAACCATGCAATGAACATTAATTAGTCATTTGCATAATTAATTATTCTTCACTAATTAAGCTATGCTTAAGAATGCAAACTTTAAATTCGATATAATTTGGAACATGCATCAACCATAACAAAAAAACACCTTGTTAAGCCTCTTGGCACAGTGTTTAGTTTTAGTGAGTAATTTGCATAATTGGTGATTTTCAGGAATTAAGCTTTATCTTGAGAATGCAAACTTCTGTAACCCAATTTCCTGTTGCCAAGCAAGCTAACAAGTATGAGCTGCATATAATAATATATATTGTGGTCTGAGGTGTCACCATTGGCTTTGTTTGGGATACAAGTTCTGAGTGTACAGTTGTGAAGAAATAACAACCAATTTGTGAAGAAATAACCACCAATCAAAATCTTAGGGTATTCAATGCTCACATCTATAATTACAATGTACACAAGAAATACAAATACCTACAAAAAAATACTGAATACATACAACTACATACATCAATCAACTAAATAAATCAATGTGCATGTGTCATCAATAAATTCTAATTGTAGATGGCTATCAACTTGGCAGTATGCTTTGATGAATTAATGACTTATACCAAGTATGTAAATAATTCAATTCAAATACATGTACTACAGTTAAATACAATAAATTCTAACATCTAATTAAATTAGTTTCCAATGAATTCTGAGTTCATCGAGGTAGGATACAGTGGTCTCAGAATCTCAATTCAATATGTAACATAACACTTCAATGAAATACTTAGTAGTTGTAGTAAACTCTGGATATTTCCACTTAACACTCTATGAATTCAATCTAGATTCTACTATTGTTCTAAAGTCTTAATTCACTAATCAAGGCATTCAAACTCAAGAAATCTGTAACTTTTACGATTCAACTCAGAAATCAGGTAATACAGAAAGAAAGAAACTAATGAATGAACTTATTCAAAGGATGGTACTATAATTGGAAACTTATTCAGTAGCAGACAACTATCTTAAGGATGAGATACAAGAAAATAATGTATTCAGTGACAATATAATTAATTCATAGTTCAAATCAGCTGAACAACACAATAAGTAATGCTTTGTTGCATTCATAGACACACTGTAACAATAGCTTTAATTTCTGTTACAATGAAGTAAGTGTGCATACTGGTCATTTAAATCAAATATTGTGCAATCACATATAGGGTACAGACCAATGAAAAGAATGGTACATCAAATTACTTGTATATACAGAATAACAGAAATACACAATACAGAATCATTGATTTGAATAGATATGGTTCAAACAAGTACACCCAAAATTGCCATGGATACAATCTACAATTCGAGGAGGCAGCTTCTAGTCTCTCTTCGTAATACTATTCCATATCATCTTAATTATCTGAAACTATATGAACTTTGAAGCTTGCATCATTATATTATGTTATCTTATTTATGTTGTTATATTGCCCTTATATTGTATTTAATTATCATATATTAAATGACTTTATCCATCTGCTCTCTAACTGTTGTGCTCTTTTCTATTCTATTTTACTCTACTCTATTCTATTGTATTCTATTCTATTCAACAGGAAAAGTTGGAGGATGGAAGGATTATTTCACAGTGGCTCAAAATGAGTATTTTGACGAGAATTACGAAAAGTGGATGGAAGGCAGTGGTCTTGACTTTGATTTTGAGTGATTTGCGAACAGGAAACTTGTATGGAGAGCCTTGTATGGAGATGACATATCTACAGACTCTAAAATTGTACTTTATCATGATACATGTCAAATTTCTAAGCTGCGTATTGACAGATGACACGCCATAGCGAGTATGTGCCTGCTTTACCGCAGGACTAAATAAATGTAATAAAAACAATGAACACAATACTAACCATAAATGATGAAATATAACGAACAAATGTAATAAAATGATTAATCATGAATGTAATAACATTTAATGATAAAATGTAACATTTTGATCCGAATACTATTATTTTATCTTTCACAAAATCAGAAAGTACAAATCAGAAAGGACAAATAATAATAATTACAAATAATTACAATGTTCACAAATAAATGAACATAGGGTGGTTGGGTAGGTGAGCGAGTGAGTGAGTTACATAGTGAGCGACTGACTGACAAATTGCATGAGGCAATGAGTGAATGAATGATCTTTCTTTTCTCTTTTTAAAACTGATTTTCTAAAATATCTTGTATTATGAGATGTGTCAATAGTTACTCAATGGTATGACACAACATTTTGGTGTATCCAATGATTTATTTTGAATTCTTTAGATTAAACTTTGGAATTAAATTGCAAAGTTTAACCTAAAGAATTCAAAATAAATTATTGGATTTTAATTGCATTTAATGAACTCTCTGAGTGAGAATGGCAACAGAGAGGGCGCTAAACTGGAATTTGGAGGCAGTCATGTCAGAGACAAAGGGTATTTTATCCAGAATACTGTTTTCTCTGACGTCAAAGATGACATGCGCATTGCCAAAAAGAGGTATGTAAATGGATATTTCACTTTTTCTACCGACCATTGAGTTTTGGACTCTAAATATTTAGTATTGGATGTTGATCAATTATCATCTATTTCTGCAAGTTTTGATGTACCTCCCTCTCCATTGTCATTTACCGTAGAAATGTAGTAGACATTTATATACAAATCATATAGCCAAGATGTGTGTAATTTAAGTACATCTGGTGAATGCAGAGTTGTGTTTCAATTCTAGAAAAGACTACATGTCATCCATTGTTTGGTTTTGCTATCGGAAACTTTCAAAGATATTTGATCTAGTGCAAAGTAAAAGTAAAAGTAAATTCAATAAAGTGAAGAAGATATTGAGAGCTAATTCTACAAACATCTGTCTGTCTGTCTGTCTGTCTGTAAGAAAGGAAGATGTTGGCAAGTTTCTGTACACTTTTACACGATTGTAGTTTTTGAGGCATTGCATCCACAGACAGACAGACAGACAGACAGACAATATACATGATACAGTCACAGTTGCTATTCATGTCGGACTGACTAACCAGACCAAATTATGGCGTGACGGATGACATGATTAGGCAGTACAATATATGAATGCAAAGAGCCAATCAATCATAGTTTGTGTACTTTTCTATATACAGTGATACAATATATTAATATTTCTATTAAAATAACAGACCTTAAAATTGTCATATATTACACATTGAAGTACATAATTCATTACAACACAAAAATAAACAGTTCAAGAAATGACGTAAGTGTACTTGTGGTTTGTATAAGAGAAATAAACAGCTGCATGAATTTGAATATCCTTGGAATGATTAACTAGCACTAAAAAGGTAATTTCTATTGACACTGGTGATCATTGAAGGATTACATCAAAATTACTCTGATAAGAACACCGAAAAATATTATAAATATGAAGCACTAAATATGAAGCACTATGATTTATATAATGATGCAATATATTACCGGTAATATTGTTTAAATAACAAAACTTTGAAATAAATCATATATTAATACCCTATCATTCTCATTGGAAATTTGGCCTTATAAAAATCCACTTGCCATCTGAGTACTTGTAACAGAAACATCTAATGAACAATTTTGTTTAATTCCTTGCTATACCAGAGTTACTTTTAGGAATTTTTATGCAGAGATTTAGTACCATCTAATTTATATCCAATGAGTACAGTGTAATGTATTTGTAATGTGACAAACACATAGGGAGGTACATGTGGAACAGAACATTTCAATGGGAAAAGATGCTTCTATATTCACAGTCTTCAAAAGGCATAGTATATTGTACGTTTTGTAGACTTTTTCTCTTGACGTAAAGTACACATTTTTGAAAGTTTATCTTATGATAATGATTGTTTCAAAATCACTCACAAAGCACATTCGATTATGATTGAAATTACTCCAGTAAGATAAGAAAATGCCTCACACTATCACACCACTAGCCTGATTAATGTTGAAGAAATCACTCTTCAGGTTTCACCATTGCTTTACCTCCCCTTTTGAAATCCCATGAATCAAGTTTTTTTTTTTTTATATACTAGTATATATATATATATATATATATATCTTTTTCTCAAACAGAATCAGAGTCTGAAACTAAATGTGAATGTGAATCTGAACTATCAACATTTTCATTATAACATTTATTCAGACTCAATATGGGATTATGTATATTCGATTTTTAAGTGAGTTGGTCATAATGGTAGACCACTTTATTGCTAAACACTCTTCAGAGTGAATTTCATCACAGAATGTCTTGTAAATGAATGCAAACTGTTTAGCATCCATAGTGCTTTTAAACGTTGATGATATTTCATTCGCTGTGATGTTGAAATACTTCATCTTTAAATGAATAACTTAGGGACACCTTTGTTTTTCCCCGCCGTCTGAAACTAAACAGTAACAGGAAAAAAGTGATCCAATTTATCCTTTTAAATATAGTTAGCATATATATAGCCACACCCTGGGTATAAAACAGAACTGTTGTCATATTGACAGATAAAAGCCCATTTGATTTGAAATTTGCAGGAATACATGTATGTGGTATCAGTGTAAGGGACCTAAACATTTTGGTAAAATCAACTCACTAAAAAGTCTCAGATATTTCTGAACCAAATTTTGTCTAATATGTAACTCACTGAAAGGTCCCAGATATCATTGAAGCAAATTTTGTCAAATGTATAATTCTAATATGCAACTCACTAAAAAGTCTCAGATATTTCTGAACCAAATTTTGTCAAATGTATAATGCTAAGATGTAACTCACTAAAAAGTCTCAGATATTTCTGAACCAAATTTGAACATGTCATTAATCTTTGACATTGCATATAACCAGACTCAAATATAAACTTACCTTGTTGTGTAAGCAATGCTCCTAAAACTGTTTGTTTCTTGATAAATTGAGGGAAAAAACAAGTTGTGGCAGCTGCTGAGTACTTCAAGTGGTTTTGAATGGCTTCTTAGCTGTTGACTGTCCTGCACACCTCAAAACTGTCTGATGCGGCACATGTCATGTATTATGCTTGTTTTTGATTGGTTAGTTTTTATGTAAAGTAAAAAGTTGCAGTGTCGAATCAGGAACATGATAATGGAACACCCCTCACCCCCAAACAAAGTGGAAATGCCCAAAATGTATCCATTATCACTGATCATGTGGATTGCATGTGTGCAACACACACACACGTCTAACCAATCTGTGCAAGTAATGGCTGTAATATGTCATGTGGTCGAACTTGTTATTTCAGGCGGGAAATCTGAACTGACTCATTTGCAGACAGTCTGTTCATAGAACAGCAGTATGGCAAATGCTGAGAGGTATTTATTTGTGGAAAACCTTGATACTAGTGATTTTGATTCCAAAAGTGATGTCATTGAGATCGGCTCTGATAGTGATATTTATTCCACAAGCAATTTCATCGAGATTAAAATAAACTAAAATAATCAGAATAAACTCTGCATCAACCCAATGTGTTACCTCTCCTGTCCCAAATAAACTATGACAAAAGAATAAACTCTACATCAGCCCAATGTGTTACCTCTCCTGTCCCAAATAAACTATGGCAAAAGAATAAACTCTACATCAGCCCAATGTGTTACCTCTCCAGTCCCAAATAAACTATGGCAAAAGAATAAACTCTACATCAGCCCAATGTGTTACCTCTCCTGTCCCAAATAAACTATGACAAAAGAATAAACTCTACATCAGCCCAATGTGTAAACTCTCCAGTCCCAAATAAACTATGGCAAAAGAATAAACTCTACATCAGCCCAATGTGTTACACTTCCTGTTCCAAATAAGGGGTGACGTCAAAAGATTGATGTTTACAAAAAAAATTAATTGCTTTAGTTTTTTGTGTTTTTTGTGGGTTTTGCTGTTGTTGTTGTTGTTGTTGTTGTTGTTTTGTTTTTGTTTTTGTTGTTGTTTTTGGGGGGTGGCCAAATTAATTTCTCAACCATCAAAAGCGATGTAATGTCATACATGTACTTGGCAAATTTAGTACGATTTCAAGGCTGCTTTTACCTATAACACTGCGTACACTCTGTCCGATTTAACAGCGGTACGCGGTTCAGCTTTCAAATTTGCTGCAAAATAGGTATCTCGGAACGAGGTGGCTATCCAGAGTGTGTGTACGCACACTTCAGTTGGCGTCGCCTCGAGACATGAATAGTCCGTGGGCCAGGTTACCGTGCACCCCCCCCCCACAAACCTCCGACATAGGTATTGAATAAGTAACTTGTTATGTTGACATACATGCCAAAGATATCCTTTTAAGGAAAATATAGTAAGATATATTGATGAAGGTAAATGGGGAAGGGGTAAGATGTCTTCTTGACATGGGTGGACAAGACACTGACTCCCTGGTCAAATCATTTGAATATGTAATTGATGAATTGACAGAAACAATTGATGGTGATGACACTTCTGGAAAGGATGAAAAAGTAGCTCAGTTAAAACATGTATTATTAATACAATGAGTGACCAAGGGCCAACCAACCCTGCATTCAACAAACAATTAGAGTTAATAAGGACAAACATGCTTCCCAAAGTAGTCCATAAATGGGATAGTCTATCTTCTATCCTCATGTGTTAGGGAGAAAATAACAACAATGAACAACTTCCGGTGTAAAATGCATCTCATAGTAAACTTCGGTAGTGAGAGTGGCAATTGAAAATATTGCCTTAGAACCCCCCCCCCCCCCCACAAAGTAAATTTGTCTTTCAGAATACAAATGAATCTGGGACATTTAGATTAGTCAGAACAGTTGCCAAACTAACACACCCCCATGGTAGTGATGAATGTGGCCTGGCATCTTACTTTGATTCATACTTATCAGCCATTGGGGAATCGTTACGAATCATTTCATTCAGAGGTAACAGAGTAAATGTAGTATTCTACAATGGCGCTGCAGTGTACTACCATCAAAAACATTTGCAGGACTTCCTAACAAAATGGCTAAACCCAAATAGATTACCATGTGCTGTCTCAGATGATTTAACCTGTAAGGTGTTCATAGCTGACTGCAGAGCCTTCGGGATCATCGATAAAATAATAACTGGACCCTTCTGGTACCTGCTTGAAACAAAATCAAATGTACTGGAGTTAAACAGTCACCTACTACAACTCAAGATTAGAGCGATGGGCTTGAGACAGCTCTTCCTTGATGAAGGGGGAAATACTATTTTCTGATGTTCCAGTCCATAAGGATGACCTATTTGTTGAGTTGTTTACGAGTACTGATATTGAACTAGATACGCTTACTCAACAATCACTGGAACTTATCATGCCATCACTGCAACTAATTTTAGAGAGGCAGGCAGCAGATCACTTACCGAGTGGTAAGTACTTTGAGGTCATTCATGGTGTCGCTGAACAGGCAAAGCATGTCCCAACGACTAATAAAATTTCAGAACGAGATTTTGCCATACTTGATCTCATTGTACGCATGAAACCCAATGCGTCCACCCTATTCAATGAATGTTATACAATGTGGGTGAATAATAAAACTGCTGACTGGTTTAATGATAAATCAAAAGACGAACAGTCGAAGTTAATGGAGGAGGCAAGGCACAATGTAAATAAGGCCAAAGCCAGGTTTAGGAAGAGACAGACAGAAATAAAATTACAGAAACTTGCTAAACTTAAAGCGAAAGCAAGAAAGCAAGGAGACAACAGCAAACAGGAAGCATACGAAAAAAAAGTGTTACTGACAAATAAAGTACAGAGAGTATGGCTGTCCAAAGATGAAGTGGATTTAGAACTTAGTTAGATAACATACAATTAAGAAAGGGTGCCCTCGTAACACAAATTAAATTCCATAAAGAAGTTTTACAATCAAAAGGGGACAAATCTTTATTTTATTTAACAAAGAGAAAGTCAAATAGTAGCAGCAGGGAAGATTTAGGAATAAAGGAATTAACAGTTGATTTAAAAACAATAATCATGCCCGTACGATTTTGTCTCACTAGATTCTATTAGAATCATGAAAATAAGGATTTCCAATGAGAATCTGATCAGAATTCTATATAATCTAGTAGATTCTTACAAGAATCTATCAGAAGATCTTGCTGACAGTCGATGAGAAAAATTAATCTAAAACAACTAAAGTTTGTTGCATCAATAACATTCATTATTACATATGTACCATTGTGTACATTGATGTACAGAAAAAAATAAAACCAGTATTTTCACTGATGGCTATGCAAATGAGAAAAATTGAGATAAAATAGATCCAAAAGTAAAACCAATTCCTGATGAAAATAAGCAAATAAATGCATTTTTTTAATGCACATGTGTCTTTCCTGTTATTACACACTTTTGAACAATTTTTTGTTGGTTAATAATGTATTTCACTATTTTACTCGACCATTGCAAACTCTGAGGTATCAAATAACTATGCAAAATAACAAGCTATTTTCACTGTTGATTATGCAAATGAGTAAACAACCTTTCGAACTACTTTATGTTTGTAAATATTGCCAACGACCACTACTTTACATTTAATATTATTATATGGAAGATATTTTGGATTCTGAACATTATGATTGGTTTAATTTTAATTATTTTGAACATTCTGAGAGTGAATTTTATTACGGTGACGGTGATCCAAGCCACACGATGTCCGATAAGAAGGAAAATACATGGAATGCAACTATGAAAAAGGCGGAAAACAGTGAAGCGATGGTGTCGTCTGCTGGTGGGGCCGAAGATATATACCGGTGTCTGACACTGATGCCGTTGCTGTCGTGGAGGAACAGAAAAATAAAAATACCGTTATGAAGACTAACAGAGAAGTGGCTGTGTTTGAAGATTAGTGTCAGGCTATGACAGCAGAAAAAAGAAAGTTGGAAGCAATTCCACCTCGCGATCTTGACCAACTACTGTAAAGATTTTATCTATCTATACGAAGAACGGCGAAAAATACGAGCCTGATTCGATATCCAGCTACCAAAAATCCATCGACAGATATTTGCGTGACTATAATTATGGGCCGAGTATTATCCGCGATGAAGACTTTGGTAAGAGTTGAGAAGTGTTGGCAGCAAAACGTAAGCAACTGAAAGCGTCTGGGAAGGGAAATTTGCAACTGAAATCCAACCGATTACCGAAGATCATGATAAAATACTCCTTGAAGCTGGTCAGCTCGGTGTGAAGTCATCAACTGTCATTCCCAATTCACTATGGCATACTAACACAAAGTTATTCGGACTTCGTGGTTGTAACGAGCACAGGCAAATGAAATGGGGAGACGTGCAACTCGGTACCGACGGAAAGGGAGAGTACTTGTTGTACAACGAGCAACTGACAAAAACATGTAAGGGAGAACCCGGTAACACGCGCAAATTCGCCCCGAAAGCGTACGCTACTCCAAAAAAGCCTGACACATGTCCTGTCAATATCTACAAAGCATTAACGGAGACCACAGCAAATGAAGTGTGAAGATTCTCCATTCTATATCGGTATCGAATACAACAAATTTATTCTACAGAATGGTATTTGGTTCAAAACACTACCAACTCTACATGTAGGTAACAACACCAACAACAGAATAGAATCTCACAACCAGAAGCTGAAACTCTACCTTGGGAGGTCATATCATCTCAATGATTCACTTGATAGATTGATCAATTTTTGTAAGCACAATACCCATAATTCTGACTACACTACTTTCAAAATGATGAAAACGAGAATAGATACTAAAAAAGTGAATGACTTACTGTTTTTAATCTCAAAGTTCTGCACTGCTCCTGCTGTTGATTTAATAATGGTGCAGTTGGGTAAATTAAATAAGAACTATAAGCGCTGTTGGCCTTTATGTGAAATCCTATCAGTGTTATTCTCCCATCTCAATTTAATGATGAACCTAAATATTTATACTGCACTACTACCTCCACTTCTTTACCTTTTAATTGACTGTTGCCATAGGTTGTGGTGTACCTCTCCTGATATATGCACGTCTTTGGTCCTATCCAACTGAACCTTGATAAGACCAATGACATGTGCATAGAGTTCAGGAGAGGTGCACCACAACCTAAGGCAATAGTCATAAAAGGTAAAGGAGTGGAGCTATTATAATTTATTATTATGTTCTACTATACTGAAACTCTTGAAATTGATTAGATATACAATAACATGTAAAAAGATTGACATAATTTTCAAATTTCTCCTAAAAGTACAATATATATTTTTACTGCCTATAGTGTGGTAAATAGTTTCTTACATGTGTTTCTGTATTGACATTTTCATTATTCTAATATGAAGTCAACTCAGCAACATAGCAAAGCTACTTGCACGGAATTATACATAATAAATAAAATTTAATTCCTATTTTTCAGAGTTGTCAGCAGTGAGAAAGAGTATCCATCTAATCCCTACAGTGAGTACTTACATCAACTTCGAGTAGTCAAGAAAGTGTGGAAGCTAGCAAGTGGTTACGGCTATGTCATAGCAGAGTGTGAAAAAGCGACTGGAATTCTTCTGAAAGAGAAATACTGTGTTGTCGAGCAGCAACTTGTTTATAGCTCAGAGTCAGCTCAAGAGTGCAATTCTGCTGAAATGTAGTTGTGAAGAAAGAATTAATGACTGGAATGCAAAAGTCAAGGGTGACTTTCAACAACTCATGGCAGCAGAGGTGGCCCATTATTGTGTTCATGCCAAAGCCATTCAGAGTCAGATATCCATGCTGTCAGCAACTAGTCACCGTACTCAAGGTAAGGCTCATGTGATTTTCAATACATACAATGAAGTATAGTAATAGTCTTGTCTAGTTTTATCCTAACGATAGATAGATAGATAGATAGATAGATAGATAGATAGATAGATAGATAGATAGATAGATAGATAGATAGACAGACAGACAGACAGATACAATGTAGATAGATATAATAGAAAGATAGGTAGATAGATTGTGTTGATAGATAGATAGATACGAAATGTAGATAGATATAATGTAGATAGATTGATATATGCAATTTAGATTGATGGTAGATGATAGACAGATACAATGTAGATAGATGCTAGATAGATAGATAGATGCAATGTAGATAGATGATATAGACATTGATAGATGAATGTTGATAGATGCAATGTAGATAGATACAATGTAGATAGATGCTAGATAGACAGATTGATAGATAGATAGATACAATGTAGATAGATGATAGATAAATAGAGAGGGACATATATATAGACAGATGCAATAAAGATAGATAGATAGATAGATAGATAGATAGATAGATGCAATGTAGATAGATGATATAGACGTATTGATAGATGCAATGTTGATAAATGCAGTGTAAATAGATACAATGTAGATAGATGATAGACAGATTGATAGACAGACAAGCAGATAGATAGCTAAGTGATCATGCCATTATTGGTGTACTTGTATCACTGATACAACAGTATGACTATGTTACTATGTTTTCAACAATCTGTTGGAGATACAGTTTTAAAAAAAACTTAATATTTACCAAAAGTTGTTACAATATTTTCAGTGCAATTTTGTATTTGTTCATACATTTTTGTGTACTTTACAAACAATTTTAGAATGGGTCATCTGTGATCTGTCACTTCCAAAATCGTGGGGCAAGTCCAAAAAATGTATGTCAACTATGAAATTCAACAGTGTACACCGACACCTTCGCCACCTCTTACTGCCCACAAGAAGCGTAATTCATTTGTTTTAGTTCGTAATAGGAATCAAAGTTTGAAACATTTTTTATCCCTGCAAAACATTCTTTCAACGGGAAATTGTATTTACCAGTCATCATACTTTTTATTGAATCTTCACGTCGTTTCTGTGGTTTTATTCGCCCGTTTCCACATATCGACACTCAGTTTTAGCACAAATGACGGCGATGAGCATTGACCTTGACGGCTTTCACGTGTTTTAAGTATCACGTGAAAAATGGGGGGGGGGGGGCATTTAAATTTACATTAATCATTATAACACAGGCGTTTATTTCTTGAATGATTTGGTTTATCATCATACTATCATGATTCCGCGAAGACTTGGAGTACATAATCACACAAAATGCAAGATATACTTGTACAGCCTTAACAAAATTATCGTTGTAAGGAAATGTATATCAATTGCAATCTGTATCAAACTTAGTATCAAGTGTACACTGTTTCTTACCTTCATCGTTTGTACAGCTATTGTTCGTCGAGTTGTTGTCGCTGATTCGTTTCCGTTTTCCAGACAAGTTTAGTGTCTTCCGTATCCTCGTTATTCCAGAAATACTTTTTCTGAAATGTAACCAATCATTGATATCAATTATACACATCAACATTTTCACTCTATATTCTTTACATATACACAAGGTTGATTTGTTTGACTGATATTAAGTTATCTGACGAATCAAACTTGTATAACAAATCTATGACGTAACATAGGCGAAATAAAAAATAGTATTTCCAATAACCGACTCGACATACTTTTAAGTGCAAAAGGGTAAAGTTGTGATAATTTACTTTGAAATCGATTCCCTGTATATTTTCTTGCCAAACTGGCTTTAGTTACTCTTTAACAAATCACATTCTAGACTCGTAGAGATAGGTTTAGATCTTACCCAAAGTGTTGTTGCTCTGGCGTTATCGCTGCAGAACTGCAAATCCATGTCAACGGAGCCATTGATAACTTGTCTGTGTTCAGGTGGTATTTGTCAAGGTTTTCATCCAAGTTATTCTGCAGTGAATCAAATATGAAGTCATGACCAACAAAGTCCCAATTCCTCCTGAATGATGTAGAGATAGTATCAGACGGACTGTCTTTATCCAGCTCACTTTGAGAGGTTACAATCGTTACAGCCATGTTTACACCTTCTGGGGGACATCTGTTGATAACATGGCCACCATGTTTTTCGATCGTTGTAGCAAATTCATCCTTTTTCATTTTCCTGGTATTCTACCGTGAATAAGAAAGTTACGCTTTGCAAATAATTTATACTCGTTGCTATCATGGTGTACTTCCTTGTCTTTCTTTCTTTCATCGGTACTCATTTTTGGTTGTTTTTCTGGTTTGTTGGCTAAGTGACGTTTGAATGCCCTTTGGATTTTAGCAGCAGCAATATTACGATTGACATATTCTTCGAATTTTTCAGCAACGCGTCTTTTGACTGGATCTGAACTACTTGCGTACTTTGAAATTCGATGCCGTAGTTGACGATACCTCGACTAGAAAAGCAAACATACAGAGTCGGTTTTGTGATGACCGCCACCCCTTGAAGTACGATGGAAAAAATGTGTGGGCGTAATTGGTATGCTCGCCACCCTCTGTCGATAGTCTCATCAACGATTTGAAGGGAAGGGTCCTTAGCAGTAATGGTACGACATCAACCATTTTCATTATGTAAGGTGTGAAATGCCGTGCTCCATGGTGGTGAATGAAAAGAGCGTGAAATAGATCGGCATGGTGTATATATCTATCAATATCTTCATCGGTCAAACCCCATGTATAGTCATTGGCGTCCATTGAAAATTGCGATTTGGCATCCTTAATTTGTGGTTGTGGATCTTTTCTCGCGATTTTGTACATAGCATTTAAATGGTGGAGTATAAGTCCCTCTAGTTCATATTCCGTTAGTGTATGTGTATCCTGTAAATCAATTGCAAGTTTTCGTACTAAGAATTCATTCAGTTGTGGTTGGGGTTTATTTGATGCCACTCCATAGAGTACATTGTTGATGTCTGGCCCCTCACCAAAATCTTAAATATCTGCAATTATGACCCTTGCATCTGATTTATTGAATGATAAAGGTTGGTCAAGATTTCCCTTTGAATCAATCTTCACGTCAAAATGACCACTCTTCACTCCTCTACTGCGAAGATTTTCCACGAGATGTAATAGACTAGCGTTCCTTCTTTCGATCCCTTCCTTTCCTGAAATTTCGGATGCCAAACGAGAGGACTTCACAATACGCAATGTTATCAATTTTTCAACTATTCTCGTAATAGCGTGATCGATGCAAACCCCGATTTGATGGACTGGTATAGAGGGAATCAATGAGTGCGTGTGATGTCTATCGAAAGTTTTCTTCGGTCCTGAACGAAAGCCACTTTAAAGTGTATGTAAATAGGTTTCAAAAGTTTCCGACTTTTTGCCTGCAAATGACGAAGTTTTTATAGGTGATTAAAGATTTGTATGACATTTTTGACAAAAGTACCAGATTAATAACGAAAAATTGATTTTTTTGGAAAATCCCGGAAATTGCCGAAGTTGTTTATGTATTTCATGACGTCACAACCAGAACCAACTTCAAATATGTCCGATTACGCAACAAGCGATAGTGATTCCAGTGGAACCACATTCGAATATTTAGAGGTTGAAATTGAAAATAATAACAATACAGGCAGTACTAGTGATGACGAAGAAGATGTGGTAGTGGGGGATGCCTGTATTGTACCGTATATGTACGAACCACTACCACAACCACAGCCAAACAACAACAATCCCCAGCTGCAGATGGTCGTTGATGGTGGCGACGACAATGACGATGTCATTGTCGACAGATTTAATAATACTGACTGGTAAGTTATGATAATAAAAAGTAGATATTTTAAATTAGCACTATGAAGGAAAAAACTGGGTCGAAAGTAGTTGTCCCATTGAGATCGTAACAGTAGTACTATTTAGTAGTGGGGTTATATAGACTGTACTTACTGACTACACAGTGTGTGTGTGTGTGTGTGTGTGTGTGTGTGTGTGACACGTACGCTAACTGCCGGTGTTTGAACCGCCATTCATATACACCCGTACTTCACGTGAAAGTCTGTGTAATTGAAGGTCTGATCGGTTGTCAATCTTTAAAGGGTTTTGTGAAATCGCCATTACCAGAAAAAATCAGAACAGTTCAGGAATGGCTAAATAATTTATTGACGGTGATCACTGAGCATACACTGCGTTCCAGGGTAGCTGGGCGATGTCTTCCGCTATCGCTAGGTAGAGCACACTGACCTAAGTCTTAGACACACTACGGAGAACACGATAGTATACAGCCCGACGAACCTCTGGCTCTGTTCTCACTATCAGTCACATTATGATCTGCTCTCAACCCTGCGAACAATGCATTACATTTTGCATTTATAAATGACTGGTCTTCATCCACTGACAAGGAAACCAAAGTCATACAATAAGGTCATGAATATGTCTAAAAGGAAGTGCAATGCACTTGTATATAATACGTATGCGCGTGTTTTCTTTTTGTTATTCATCAGCGCGGCGATATTGGCCGGAACGTAGATGTTGCTATCGCAAGTAAAATTTCCCATTATTGGCTACCAGCTCGTAACGTTATACTAGTATATACTTTGAAAATGTAATAATTTATGTTTCTTATCTGGTGAAATAACTTTCAATTCAATTCAAAACTCGTAATCACAGCCAACAAAAGATCGTTGCCAGTGTCGTAATATAATACACCAGGACGCAACATCGTCTACATGCTCACTTGTAATTGTCAATATTTAGTGAAAGGGCCGTCAAAAGTAAGCTGCAGTATATTGGATAAATATTAACTTGGTTACCATTCCGAGATAATTACTTGGAGCATGTGTAGCCACAGGGGGCCCAGGTACCGTGTTACAACAATCAAACTAACAAACAAAAAATAAATAAACATGTAGTGTCTGTTTGCTAGTTTATTGGCCTGTTCATTTGTCTTCTTCTTTTTGATTGTAAAACGATTCCTGGGCCCCCTGTAGTGTAGCATCATTGTATTCATGTATAATCCATTGTGTTTCATTGTAATGAGCTTACCTTTTACCTGCATGCCATTCAATATTTGGCGAGTAGTTTGAAATATACATATATTTTATTTTCTACAGGTGTACTTGCCATCACTGTCAAATCATGCCACATGGTCAGAATGTATGTTGCAGGGAGATACCCAACATATCAGCAAAACTACAAGCAGATATTGAAGAACCATTTCCAGAGGTACGGCTTAGTGTCTGTATATGTAGTTGTCTATACATCTGATGTTCTGCAGTTTCAAATGTGTTATCAGTTCTTGAACTCTACAAAATCTTTTTAATGTGTTTCCAGATTTTTATTCAAATGTGTTGTATTATTCTCACATTTCACAATAATAATAATAATAATCTTTATTTTGCACTATAGGCCACCGGCCCTACGTGCCTTAAGTCAGAACAGAAAAATACATTTACAGTCAAAGGTGTGTTATGTTACAGAGTGAGCATCATTGCGTAATTTGAAAGCATAAAATAGAAACATTTCACAATTGTCATTACTACATGTGTGTCTTTCTTGTATGATTACAGTGTATTACAGAACATCCTGGGTTTCTTGCTTTGTGTACGAACCATTGGGTGCTAGAAGTTGCCTGGCTGCAATATAGACAACAATATGATGACCCCATAGAAGGACCATACCATAAAAAATCGACATGTTGCCTATAGACAACTTGCTAGGTGGGCATGGGGATGGCTAGGTAGGCATATACGAGTTGTTTTACCAAGTTGTGCCGTTTCCTGTATCCGTGCACATTTCCCTCCACCTGGCATTGAAGATGACTTTTATTTTGTTGGTTTCCAACACAGCGAGTGATTTTTTTGTTGAAGCTTTTTTTATCTATGTAAATGCCACATTTTCATACGTGTGTGTGTGTGTATAGTATCCTCTAATCACACCCTAGTGGTAAAACCATACTAGCATAATGCTATAACAACATCCCTATTATATTTTGGGTGTTTACATTGTTTACAATACTTCTACTGATTTTCCATACATCCAAATTTGTGCAGTGATCTGTAAGAATTTATCTCTTTTAGCAACCTACTAGTGTATTTACTGTTTTATGTATGTTGATAAGGCATACCTTGTGATAACTTTCTGTATATTTAGTATATCTGCGGGGACAGTCCCATTTGCCAATCTTTATTGTTGTTGTTGTTTTTTTTTTTGTTTTTTTTGTTTTTTTTGTTTTTTTTTGGGGGGGGGGTGATGATTATAAATAAATGTTGGTAATAAAGAAATCCTAAAAAAATGTTTATCTTTTAAGTGTTTTAAGTTGTGTGCATTTCTTGACAGCTTAAAGAGTCAATAGCTTCTGTATCTAGAAAAGGCCTGCTCTCGTGCATCATCCATGCTAGGTCTTTCGTATGATTCACATAGAGGTGGGGGCACGTCTCTTTGTTGCCTCCGAGTTCTTCCTAATTTATCAGTGACAAGCAATTCCAGATTCTCATATAATTCACCAACATAATCTGAAATATGAATGTAAGATAATATAGTAACATACCCAGAGTAACACTAGACCCTGCAACCAGTCTACAGAATTGTCATGGCATGAAACATATCCAATACATTGCTCACATTTGAAATTGACATCAAAGGTAAATAACTATTAATTTGACAAGATTGTAGGTAGGCATCAAGTCACTCACTGAACAGTAATCATTATATATCAAGCAACATGGTATTAAGTTGTTATTTACAACCTGAACGCCACTAAGATATTGCTACCTATTGTGTGTGTACCAGTTGTGTGCTTTGTAGGCACAGTGCAGGGTATATTTTTCCATGGCCATGGTACATGGTTGTGTAAAATATATATACAGGGATATTGTGCACGTAGTTCGTACAGTCCCTGTGGCTCCACTGAGCTGGTATAGTCATGGACACAACCCTGTCCTATATAAGTAAATATTATATGGGTGTGCAAAGCCCTTGGTGTATTACGTAATGACATATTTTGCAAAGTAAGTATTACAGAGACATACTACTGACAGGAAATATTTACCATATGAGCAAGCAATATTCATCCTCCGCAGAGTGTATCCATCCTTCTTGAATTTGGGGAACATTAAACTAAACTCTGGTTCTCCCTGTTTGTTTCTTGCTTGAAGAGTTCTCATTAAAATGGAGGACTGCTATTTTCACCCTGAAAGTTTAACAATATGTGCCTCTTAGAGCAGGATTTAGATGCCTGAAAATTAAATGACGTATTTGGGTAAAATGGATGGATGGATCCCCTAGTAATAACATACATGGAGGGGGGTGCAATACACCATCAGTACATAACAAACAACATCACTGCTAGTGTTGCTTTCATTGTTCAAAAAAAACAAAAACAAGCGACCTATCGGTCAGAATAGTTACGCTGTTCATTTTATTTTGGTAACATGTAGAAGTGGTTCAGTTGTTCAGCTCTTATCTGTGCAGTTTTGTTTTAGCGATGTAATAAAGTGGTTAGTGGTTTCATATGATGTCTCACTATAACACACATTTTACACAGAAAATAGGTAAAAGATTGTACTTTTATACCATAGTCACCATTTTATAAAAAAATCTACTGTTTAATGGAAATTACACAAAAAATATTGACTGGGAAATGCACAAAAAAAAGAGGATTTTTGAGGTTGGCTATAAATAATTCCAATCAATAAAGCAATCTGATGAGTAGTAATTTCGGAGACACAGACAGACGCCGGGCGATCCCTCAGTTCAGTTGTGCTAATAAAAAATTGAAAATGGCACAGATCAGCTTGGCATGAACAAATCTGAAGAGCCTGCCTCAGGGAACATGCACACCAAATATCGAAGTATTCTGTCACTTTTGGAGATGATGAAAATAAAAAAAGTTGACAGACACCTATGATTCACTTATACCAAAAGCTACGCTTTCAGTTTTGCTGACAGCAGAGCTAAAAAGTAGCCTATTATTCTTTTATTATCTGCGGCAATTGAATGATTAAACTTTGCTCAGTTATGCTCACCTCATTTCCATGCTTTCATAAGAGAAGTGCACCATCTTTGGGGCAAACTGGTTAATAACGCTGTGAAAACCTTCTAGGGTGGATGTCTTCCATGATGGTGATAACTTTTTAACATCGTTTAATAACCTTTTGTTGCTTATGATGTCAGACAGTTTTTCATATGCTTCTGTTCCTGCAAAAGAGAGTAAAGTAAAATGTGCTGGATCTTCTAAATAGCTAGTGTAGAATATAATGCATTTACTAAATGTATGCAAATGAGTATACTAATATTTATGCAAATCAGCCACCCACACTGAGTAATGAAAACAATTCACAATGTTCACTAAAAATATTTGTTGCCGGTCTGAACCTCAGATGAACTGAAAATACTCCATTACCTTTGTATGATCTGTATATGTAGTAAGTTTTATTGAATTTGATAAACCAACCAACAACTTACAGGTTACAGTTTGACAATTCCACATAGTAAATTGCAGAATATTTGCCTCAGTATTCTTTGAGATATGATATCAGTGGAACAACATATCTGCACACAGACAGCTACATAATATCAGCTCCTACACAGGAGCCAAAAATAATCTAGTAATGCTACATGTTTGAGGATGCACTATTGTTCTACCTACAATGGTTTACAAGGACAGTGTTTCCCCTGTACTTTCTGTAAATTGGGAAGAACACTGAATATCATTTTGCATTTACCTGCTTCTAACCACTCCCTATCAATGATGTCATGAACACATCTTGGAAAGAGAGGTGATCCGTGACCATCATGCTTGTTCTGAATATGATTCAGTATAGAGAGCCACTTTGCCTCCACTTCATCACCTCTACCACCACTCGAAGAGGCACACCAGTATAGATGATTTATTATGCTCCTCAACCAAAGATGTACACTTCGACAAGTTTTTTCTTTGCCAAAGCTTCAATTTTTCTACTTAGTCCTGAAAGACATAATTTTTAAGAGGACAATGTTCATTGAATGGAGGATAATAAATACCACTAAACACCAACAATCATCACACACACACACACACACACACACACACACACACACACACACACGCAAATGTATAACTGAAAATATCAAACCAAACATATTCCTCTCAATGTTTTGTTACAAATTGATTTTTGTGATACGGAGAGAAACAGCTAAACTAACCTTTTGCTATATGCCATACATCAAAGTACTGTACTATTGTTGGGCGTGTTTCCCTCAGCCATTTCTGTATTGATAAATGTCGATCTGTTACAATGGCTGTTATCTTCCTAAGGATGTCCATCTGCTGCAGGAATGCCATTACTCTTTTCAGTCCTTCTGGTTCCATATGATAGCTACCATCAGTTTCATTACTCTTCAAAATATAAGTACAAATAATATCTGTTATACCAAAAAATGGCAGCAATGGCAGTGGGGTACATTTGAATTTGACTATTGCTATGGGTGGGGTCTTATTGGTAGGCATATTTGCATACATGTTATTATAACAGTTTTCAACATTCCCATACCATGTCTACAGTCACAAGTCATGTTTCTGTCTTGTGTTTCAATGTTCACAAACATACAATAGTCATACTTATAAAAAATATCAACATTTGCAGTCAATGCCATTTTATTGAACCCACTATGATTTCACAAATTTATCAATCTTACCTGATCGAACAAGTTCAGTGTGAATGACTTTATTTTGGTTTCCATCCATAACTGTGTATGTGCCATACTTTGCACTGTGCCCCTTGCTATCACAGCGTGCATCACCAGTCAGAACTATGCCACCCTCATTTGATTGTAGGTCATTAAGTAGGACGGTTTGGTTTCTGGTAAACACATTGCACACAGCGGGGTATAGGTACTTGAACTGATGATTGTAATACGTTGCTGCACTGTATGTGGCCACTTTCATGAACCTCAGTATTTTGAGAGTTTTTCCTGGAAGGCCACCTGCAGTGTACAAAACATAATGTTACTAGCAGTGACTTACATCATGAGTGAACAATGTAGGTCATAATCCATGTACTATGTTTTACAAACCTTACACATGTAGAAAAACAATAAATGACGGTACAGACTAAGGTTACAGTTATTGTTTGGTATTGAATTATGTGAAAGTCTTACCTGAAAATAAAATTGCTCCTGATAAGCGCATGTTTCCTTCTGGCATTTCTCCTATGTAATGCTGGCTACACCACTCCCTCACCCTGAGACATTTGCGACATTTGGACTGAATGGACACAAATGTTCCAATGACTGCTGCAAATACTGGATCACAAGTACCAAGACAAAATGTACATACAGTAAACAGTGCCAATAATAGTTTTCCATCCACGATAAACATCTGATCTGTAGGTTCTGTATATCTGGAAGACACATAATCCAAATATAATATGAATAAATCATGTTGAAGGCGTCAGATATGCTACTTTACATTTGTTTACCAAATGTGTCTGAACTAAGCGTCATTCGGAGGCCAGAGAGCACAGTTGAAAAAAAGTTGTATGACTCTACCGGATCTGTAGTACCATAGGAATCTGCCAGATATACATGTAGGTGCAAAGTGTAAGTCTACATAACTCATACAAAGAAGACATTAGTTATACAACGGAAATCACAAACCCTGAAACAAAACGTCGCCTGGTTCGACAAAAATCTGACTAACATTGCCAGTTTAAGTCTGGCCAGACAAAATATCTCTTTGATGTTGTAAATGTTCTCATCTGGCTCGACAAAAATCTAATTCATATTTCCACACGTTATCGTCTGGCACAACAAGAACTGAACTACAATTGATACATTTTAGTCAATTGACTTTCTCAAAAACATCAAAGAACGTGCCAGACCTTAGGTTTACCAGACAGGGACATATGAATTTGGCGTTGATCTCCTAAGATAATGGTAGCTCACAAAAGAAAGTGTAACAATATCGGTAAAGATGTTTGTCACGCCAGACAATTGACAAAACACTTTTGGTAAGATTTTTGTCTAGCCAGCTGATAGAATGTAGCTTTGTTAATGAGATTTTTGTTGAGCCAGACGACGTTTTGTTTCAGGGTTTATGATTTCCGCTGTAACTAGGACTCTATAATGTAATTAGAGGATCGTTAATAGCTTTTAGACTAAAATTTAACACACCGTGGAAACAGGCACATTTTGTATTACATTCAGTGAACAACCAATTTATAGGCTGTAATTGACTTTCAACTAATCTTGACTTACCAATGATTATGGGACATTTGAATAGATTCTAGAAGTTGTTATATTTGATTAACAATGATTAAACCTACAGCTTTCTAGTTTCATACCTTATTTGGATTGTGCAAATTGTGGTTTTGAAATAAGTGTTACTACTGAAGAACGATTCTATCTTGCCACGATCCACTCAGACTTTGAACGATCAACTTCATGCGACTATTGTACAACTCCATGAACTCGTCAATACACTCCCATGTAAATGTTCATATGTTGATAAGAAATGGTCATGAGTAGGAACTTTTAGATCAACTCATGAACATTTGTAATCAACATATGAACATTTACAATGGGTGTCAGTGTACCAATGAGTTCATGGACTTGCACAATATTCACATGAAGTTGATCGTTCAAAGTCGGAGTGGATAGACTGTAAGATACTTACGAAAAGTTTACATCCATTTCCACTTCATCAGATGGATCATAATCCGGATCAATAGTACTAGAGTATATATCGTCATGTTCATCAATGTTGTCTTCAGTCTTGTCTTCAGTCACACTCAGTTTGATTGATGGCAAATGAGCAAGGTTGCACTGTATGCCAATTTCTTTCATAATTGA
Organism: Glandiceps talaboti; assembly: GCF_964340395.1. NCBI lineage: Eukaryota > Metazoa > Hemichordata > Enteropneusta > Spengelidae > Glandiceps > Glandiceps talaboti. The sequence continues at coordinate 19,854,310 of NC_135562.1, read as the reverse complement.
GGCTATCTGCACCCCTGGACAATATATCAAATAGAAAGTCTATATAAACATGTGAACATATATATATATATACATATATATATATACATATATACATATATATATATATATATATATATATATATATATATATATATACATCAGCATCTCCTGACGAGTGATTTACTCACGAAACAGGCTAGTAGAGACGAAAAACCCTACTTGATTTTCTTCTACCCTCAATATATATATATATATATATATATATATATATATATATATATATATATATATTCATTTACATATATATATATATATATATATATATATATATATATATATATATATATATATATATATATATATATATATTCATTTACAAACTGTATTATATATACATTATACATATACATAGGGTGGTGTTGAGTTGGTGGACGGATTGATGTTGCATGCATGAGTAAATATAAACCATCTACATAATCACTCATAACAAAAACATACCTTTTGACTTTCCAATCCTTGTAACTTGGTTTGTGTTTTTACTGTCCGTTGAAGATTTAAATGACTTTGTTTGCTGCTAGTCTCTTGAACTGTTGTAGCTTCATTTTCTTTTTCACTCAGTGCTTCTGCTATCAACTAACAATTTTATGTATAAAAAAAGAAAATCAATTATGATTACCGAAATACATGAAAGATGTAACATGAAAGTTTACTTGCAATGTAGAAGTTTAAAAACAATAACCACAAATTCTCTTCCTAAAAACATAAACAAGGGCATTGTTACATAACTGCATTTTACACAGCGATGTCTGAGAAATGGCTCTGGACATACTCCAGACAGACAAATGAAACTTTGACAAAATGGCTGCCTGTCAGACCATGGATGTGTTCTCACTAATACATCCATGGTCAGACATATTGGATCGTATCAAAAAAATTAATCGACATTCATTTGTACACCATACTTTCTTGCCCTTGTACCAAGTTTGAGACAAATCAGTCCAGCAATGTCTGAGAAATGGCTGTGGATGCACACACAGACGGACAAACGGAACCCAATCCACAAGTCCACATTCAGAACTTCGCCCGGCAGGGACTAACAAACAAACAACAAATACCGGTATGGCTGCACCTTGGGAGATATTTGATTGCACAGGACAAAATGTACTAACTCCTACATGCAGTAATGATAAATCACTCACCCTTTTCCTTTTCAGTTTTACAGCAGCACTTCTGACATGTTTTTCACTCTATTTTCCAGGACGTACAGATGGGCATGCACCATCAATAATTTGTCGTCTAATTATATAATAAAATGTAGATAAAATTTACAAATATATACACACAAAAATACTATATATATATTTATATGCAAGTCAAACTAGACTCAAGTTTTGAAGTGGAAGGGACAGAAGGCATTTAGAAATGCCCTTTACTTACACACAATCCACAAGCAATTAAAAGAGGCAAAATTACCACCACCAAAAAGGTCACACCAATTCACTATCACCACTATAAAAAATAAGATTCAAATATCTATTTCAATTCTACCACCTCACCTGTTGCCAAATATCCACTGAAGACAAATATATAGACTTGTTTAAAAACCAGATTCCAATGTGACTGCACGCAGTACAGCCTAAAATAATGATTAAAACAATTAAAATCGAAAAAGTAATAAAAATGTATTTGCTAAAATTAAAAATTAAATAAAAGTTAGACAAAATAAACTACACAGATGAAAATACAAACGTCAGATATGTATGCAAAAAAATCAAACAAACAAAAACAAAATTTTTTAAATTTTCTCGTCTAGTCAGATTTATACTGTATATTTGAAATGGTAACATTGCTCATAGCATCGTGTAAGGGAACACCTTTTTAAAAAAATACCAGTGGTCAGTTTTGTTGGAAATTGTACAAATGTAAGGCTAAATTATTGGGGTGGGGGCTTTTGACCACTTACATTCAGCACCAATTTGTTTCAGACACTATTTCAGTCACAGTTTGCGATGTCGAATACATTTTGTCGACGGAACGTCTACCGAAAGGAGAAAGCACACTGTCGGCAACCCTAGGCCTTTGAGAAATATTCTTTGAAACACTCGATCGTATCAATCATATACATGAACATTTCTCTCAAGAACATTTGTAGTATCAAAATAAAAATATTTCATAGCAACATTTGTACCACCTCATCAACATTTCTTATTAACGCTATTAACACATTATTTATGACTGGGTTTGGTTGTTGATTATTTTTGCGTGCTGTATTATATAGTCTCAAACCATCTGGGCCGACCGTCATCTTGGCGCCCTTTCTCAAACCATCTGGGCCGACCGTCATCTTGGCGCCCTTTTCCAACAAGTTTCGGGAGTACTTTTATAATATTTATTATTTAGGCCATCAAGATTTTGCTTTGGACATTGTACTTATCATACAATACATCATTCATCCATCTTTATACATCTGTTCACATTAGCTTATTCAGCTACATGTCTCTAGTTAGCTGTCGATGCGACGACTAAAACCAGAAATAAAAACAGTCAAGTCGATCGAGAGATAGACTAGTTTAAACGCATCTTGATTTGCTGCTGGGAAATACTGTCGATATTATCATTCTTTGATACATGCACGTTGTGTGCCACGCTACGAGACTCTACAATACACTGGCACATTGCTTAGACTTAGAGACTAGTAAAAGTAAATGTAAAGTAATGCTATAAATCTTGAGACCGAGGAGTCGAGTTGGTCGTTGGAAAAGGGAGTCGATATCAATGTTGCCTGAACGATCGAACTGAAATGTTCCCGTCTACCCCGTGTGCCATGTACATGACAAGTTTGAACTGTTCCTTCAACCACACTATACATGCATTGTAACATTGTCCGGTCTATCATACAACTTATTAAAACCCAAGCTTATAAAAATGCAGTACACAATGAATAATAACCTAGGTGCACAAAAGTAGGATTTTTAGTTTACACTTACCGAACACGAAACCCACACTTGCTTTTTATGTCCACTGTGGGACTGGGAACAAAATCATTCTCCGTAAAATGCTGCGAGCAGACTACGCTGGAGTCCGAAGCACCTTTCCAATCACACCTTGTAGAAGACACAAATTTCTCCCAAGCTTTTTTTTGTTGACGAGTTCTTCGGAAAACGGTGTAAAGATAAATTTTCGGTTCTGGTTGCAGAGCACCCCCCTACCACACAACGTTCAGGCATGGTTAAAAAAATGGACGCGGCGATCGTGTTCTGGCAGTGACGTCATTTTCCGAAGACTCCCGAAGCAAAAAGCTCATTGCAGATTTCCAAAAAAATCAATTTTTCGTTATTAATATGGTACTTTTGTCAAAAATGTCATACAAATCTTTAATCACCTATAAAAACTTCGTCATTTGCAGGCAAAAAGTCGGAAACTTTTGAAACCTATTTACATAAGCTGAAATAAAGAGTCAAATCCATTTTACTATTTGCAATGTTACAGTACTTTTTACTAGAACTACAGGGGTAGGTTTGTGTAGAAAATAATTTTGGAAAGGTAAAATGGCAAACAGTCTTGGAAAGAGTTCCTTATGATCCCACAACTCAGGGTTAACATTAATACTTGCTAAAATATAACCTTTGCACAACTGGTAATGAAACCTAGCTAACTTGAAAAGTTATAATCTCTCTCTACTACGTTGTTTGATGTTCCCATGGTAGAACGAGAAAGAGGATTTACTTTGGATTCACAGGTGAGGGATCCATAGGGAACATATTGTATATTCTATATCAAGCTAGCTTGTTTTCAGTCATACTACAGAATCAAACCATTAAATTATAACTGTTTCTTCTTTCATTCTCAGGTACCAGATGTCAATTTCAGTTCCATGTGGCATTTTCTTGTTAATCAACCCCATTTGAGAGACAAGGCAAAGGGCACTGATAAGCAGTTTGGCAAAGGTTACCGACTGTACTGTGCAGGTCATCTTCAGACCGTGAAATATCACCCTATGTCAGATGAATCTTATTTCATCTACATTAAAGCTACTATACTGCCGTCCATGAGGACGTCACCATATGATACATACATCTCAATCAGAAAGTCAAATCACATGATCCAGTCTGCATACTGTACATGCATAACAGGTTTGTCTGGAATATGTTGTCATGTGGCAGCACTGTTGTATGGACTAACAGAATTTTCGAAGACAAATCAATCACGTTACCAGTCAATCTCTTGCCCTTCAAGACCACAACAATGGAATATACCATCTAGGAAATCTAAACTACCAAATGTACCCATACACAAAGCTGTTTTTAAGAAACACCAAGCAGACAAGAAGACCAGAAAAATAAGCAAACACACACATACTGATCCTAGGAAGGCTTATCTAAGAGGAAACAATGCAGAGCGTGTCCACAAACTAAGGTACAAATTGGAGATGATGAGAAGTAAGGGCAAAGCATCTGGTTTTCTGCATGTGTTGCCCTTTTCTGTTTGTCGTTCAGCTGTTATTGCAGACCACTCTTATTCAGTATTACCTCACACATCTACAGAATCAATCAATTACTCAAATTATACACACACATCAACTTCTCATAAGAAACCGTGCCATCTCATTCTGTCTTGCACACCACCCAGAAAGTTCCACTACCTGCATCCCAGTCTAATCCGTAAGGATTAATGCAAGAAATTTAGCTCTATATCTGTTGCGGCATTGTTGACCATTGATTGTAATACCGAAAAGATGATTGTCGGTCAGAAGTGAAAGGAATTTCATTTCTTTTTCCAATAAACATTATCAAAGGTGTAAAACTTTTTCAGCTTCGGAATCCTGGAATGCATTGACAGCAGACACTCTCCGGAATGCATGGCACAAACTCAAGTTGAACATCCCTTATGAAGCAGTTACAGAACCGAGATATTACACGATGCTAAGATTGACACTGAAAAGAAAACGATGGCCCCCGTGAACCGGTATCATCGCACGGCGAAGTGGCAGCTATGTTTTCTCGGTGTTTGTTATGGCAAGAGTCGCAGCCTGATTGTGAACCTACCCAGTTGTTTGCTCCGTAGTTTACACAGAAAAGCAGCAGACAGCCGTGCAATGAAACAGAAACCCCTAGGCCTTACTTCATTTTTCTGAACTTAATTTTTTTTCCCATTGAGTGGCTAAATTGTGGACACATCGTTTGTACACATTGATACAATTTGATTACATTTACTGACATGTAAATTACATGTCAGTGAACACTATTTAAAGATGCAACCATGACAGCAGTGCGTTTTTATCAGCTGTCCACAACGTCGTCATCTTTCTTGTAAATACGTTGTTTTTTTTTATTTCTTCTACACATATTCAATTCACAATGTCGTTTTCCTATTATATTCAACTCTTTGTTTAGTTTTAGTATTAAATGAGTAGTTCATTAAAAGGTTTTATGTAGTACGGTACGTTTCATTTGTCTGAGAGTGCATGTAACATGTGTAAGTGTAATATGCAGTCGGAACACAGGTACGCGATTTGACCGTTAAATTCACTTGCGCAGGTTTTTCGCGCATGTTTACTACAGTCACAAGATGGCCTGGACCGGGGTCAGACCGGTGAGTACTATCACTTTAGCATCCGTCCGTATTTGAGACATCCTGCATTTGTAATGTTTGTGTACAAGCTAGATTAGTACATTGATAAATTTTCATTGGTTTTATGTAGATATTTTGTAAATCTAGGTCGATTTATTTAAAAAGTCGCTTAAAAATTATCTTTTGAACACAGTATAGTGAAAATCCTGTATCATATTTTTTCTTTCTAATGTAAGTTTCAGTCTTTGTTGACACTGTAAATATATTTAATGTATATCTAATGTATATAAGATGGCAAAATTTACTGCTTTCATTTAACAAGTGTATGTATTCAGGGCCAGAGACTCGATTAGTTCCACTAGTTCATGAACATGTACATTTATTCTTGGTGAAATAAACTTATTATTATTATTATTATCATTATTATTATCTTCGTGTTTTGAATTAAATCCAACGAAAAGTTGTATCGCCATTTACGCAAATAAAATCAGTAATTATCGGGTCGATATTTTGCGTTAACAAATGCGTCCTAAACACAACTATGACATGCCATATATCCAGGTATAATTTTGAGTTGTTTGTTATGTAATTTGTGAAATTTCGCTTTGGTTCACGACCATTCCACTGGTTTACATGATTTTGAATCAGGCTTACCTTATCGATCATCATGGGCGGACGACACGGTACACCATGTACCATGGATATTTGTGTATAGGTATCAGTTGATCGACATATTATGGTTTTGTGATCAGGCATAAATATCTTGCAAGGTCGTTAATTAGTGTAATATTAATTTGCCTATTTTTTTCCATACAAGACATTTACCAAACATTTTGATATTATTTGTGTAAACGCATTTAGTGACATTTTCTGGTATGAAACATTGAGTTGATAGGTTTCCCGCCATTATCGATCGTTAATTAATATTTCCCGCCATTATCGATTATTGGACGGGGGGGGGGGGGGGGCTGATGAACGAATCCGATGTTAGGATTGTGGAGTGCTGCGTTATCTCAAATCCGTATTGGTTTTCAGTAGAATTGAATGCTAACACTAAGACACTTTTTACAAGTACAACTGACACGATTTATCTTTATTTTTTATTGGTGGCCAATTCTTCAATCATACACTAGAATGTCATCTCATCAGTATCAATCATCCTCCCCCAAGGAAATCAGCCAAGTGCGGCCAAGAAAGTTTATTATCTGTGAAGGTAAGTGAAAATGATGTATTTAATAATCCACATTGCCATAAAATTGTAGAGGCGACTGTTTTCTTAAATTTCTTTTTAAAGTGGCCATATGGATGTCAAGTGGGTCTTTATTTTGTCTAACATGTCTTTTCCTAATTTGATTACATAATTTGTGGTGAGCATGCGTTTCTTCTATGATATAAGAATTGTGATGTTAAATGTATAATTAAAAAAAAAATTGTTTAATCTTGCAGGTGTTTACTACTACCTGGGTGCTGTGACAAGCTCATTTAAAAGGTACATACCATTTAAATATAAGTGTTTTATTCAGATTTAGTGTTGTTGGCATTGTAGATTTAGTTTACATCACATAGTGTATACTTCAGGTAGCTAGCCTAGTTTAGTTGTCTAGGTAGTAGTGTAATGTAATTAGTATTGTAGAATTAGAATTTACAGAGGTAGTGTAGTTTGCATTGTAGGGTTAGTGTAGTTACATTGTAAAATTAAATTGTAGAGTTTTATACTTTTATACTTTACTTATAGTATACATTGCATTGTAGATTTAGTGTAGTTAAGATTACATTGTAGATTTAGTAGTATAGATTTAGTGTAGTTACCATTGTAGATTTAGTGTAGTTAAGATTACATTGTAGATTTAGTAGTATAGATTTAGTGTAGTTACCATTGTAGATTTAGTGTAGTTAAGATTACATTGTAGATTTAGTGGTATACATTTAGCGTAGTTACCATTGTAGATTTAGTGTAGTTAAGATTACATTGTAGATTTAGTAGTATAGATTTAGTGTAGTTACCATTGTAGATTTAGTGTAGTTACCATTAAAGTTATTGTAATTTGCATAGAACTACAGTTTTCAGCACTATATAGTTTCTGCAATTTGCCTATAACATTGATAAGGTTAATTAAGAACGGTTATAGTTTTGAGTGGTGAGTTACGGTTGTATTGTTGCTTGTGTGCTTGCTTGGTTTTTGGTTGTGGATTGTCTTCACCATGTCATTGTTAGCTGCAGACATTCACCCCTTAAGAAAATGTGGACCATGTGTGCTGGGTCGTACACCACATCCTGCAACAACATATTTCCATTTGTCACAGAAACATGGCAAGTATCCAGAATTTTACAATTTAATTCATAACAAGCACCCCAATATTAGAGATGATGAATGTATTTGTAGGAGATGTGAAGTTGAGTTTAAACGGATTATTAGCAATGAGAATAGCGATGAACCCATATCAAAGAAAGCAAAAGTTGACAAGGGTAAGTGCTTGATACTAAATTCTGAGTGAGATATGGCAAGAATACATACATGTAGATTTGCAACTGAAGATAACATCCGGCAGTGCTTTAAGATCCAGGACATTGATACAGAGGTTATTAAACTGTGCCATGTTCACTATAATAGGCTTTGGAATTTTACCACCAGGCCAGAAAGATGTACACTGTGTGATAGTTCTCTTACTTCAGGTAGTAGGTACTTGGCTAGTGAAATATTAGCAGAGTATACCAAGTCTAAGGGGATGGCAAAACACTTGGATGAGCTGAAGTTAGAGGTAGGAAAACATTCATTTCTGTGGGGTTGTTGTAGAGCAAGCGTGTACAGGTGGTCCAGGAGTGACGATGATGCCAAAGCCAAGTCCAAAAGTTACCTTAAAACCCTACTAGAACCATACACGAAACAAACACCTGTAGTTCTATCGATGATGTTGTGTCATACAGTTTGGCAGTAGTCATCAGGTTTGTAGGTAATGACATTCTTTTGCAGGACAAGGTACTTTTGTTGTCAGAACTTCTGGGGAAGTATAACTACTATGTCTCACTTGTGATTAGCCAACATGGATATGAATGTAATGTAAGTGACTTGAATATCAAGAAGTCTGCACAGTGGTTACTGAGTCGTATTAGTCTGGCACTAAAACCCTTTATCTGTTCTCATGTTGCATCTAACAAATCACTTGGCACACTCCTGTATAGAACTGGTACTGATTTAGAGGTCTGTCTGCATGTTGTCTGTGCAGGATACAAAGGTATGAGTAAACAACAGGATGACAGCATTTTTAGCTTAAATCAGACCATAGAGCAACTTACTTCACCTTCAAGTGATGCTTTCCATTTGAAGTTGAATACCATCTTGGCTCAAATGAGACTCAGCCTGAGTAAGTATGTCAAATCTCAAATAGCCAAAAGTAAAGTGGTACAGGTAGATAGCATAGATTTTATGTCAGAGGTGAAAGATATAGATCCTATTATATGGAATTTCATTACAAGATTAACTTTCGGTGTAAAAGAAGAAAGAGAATTCTACAATAGTGATTCATTTGAATGGGGAAAGCACTATGTGGAAGGTTTGTATGATAGTGAAGATTTGAATAGAAATCATATACTTAGACGTCTCTTCATCTTTTCATGCATGGCATTTACCACCAATGACCAGTGCAACTATCCATGCCATCTAGCACTCTGTGATGTTGTTGTTGATAAATACACCAATTCCAGTAGAGAGTGTGTAGAAATTCTAAACAGGTTTGGACTTGTAACATCAAAGGACACACACCAACGACATGTTACTGAAATATGTAAGGGTAAGTTAGAGAGTGGTCTCCCATGGAAGAGCAATGCTTTTGTGACCCTATCTGTTGATAACATAGACAAACTGAGTAGCTATGCTGCTGTAACTGCTGCACAACAACAAAGAAGTTTTCATGGAACATCAATTCAGGCAGTTAATGCTTTACCAAGGACAGTTCAGCTTAGTGAAAGTGACTTAACTACTCAGTTCTACAAAGAATCTCTTGATTCTTCAGAGGGTCACCAACTAAAAGTGGTAAGTTGTGTGCGAGATGGAAACAGCTTCTATCGTGCAATTGCTGCACACTTTAATTATAATTTGAAGGTCTGTCATAGGGCAATAAATGGTGAAGTCAACAGCTCCAGGCTCCAGGAAGAACAAACTATTCTAGTGGCTGCTCTAAGAGAATGTGTAAGTAATCTCCTTGGTGATTCTGTTGAGTATCTAAGCTTATTACCTGAAGAGCATTTGACATCCCTACTCGATGAAAGTATGGGACCCTTCAAGAACATTCAGCACAGACTTGACACAATGCGTGAAGGTGGTGAGGTAGGTAATCTGGAAATTATGATGACCTCCTTTGCCTTATGCAGTGTAGTTAGGGTGTTTGTCAGAGTTAACAACTTCCTCATCAATATTGCGACATATGGTCACAGGTGTGAGCAATTTCATGTACTACCAACTATTAACATTTTGAAGGTGCACAATGCTTACCAGCTGCTAATATCACAGGAACACATGATTGATGGTAGGTCATTGTTAAGCAAGGATAAGGTGGGTGATGTATTTTTAGAAGATCTTCATAGTAAGGCAAACATAGATGTCAAAAGCCCAGAATACAACTTTTCCAGTATTATTGGACAGTATGAGTTCGGAGATAAAAGTAAGTTAGAGAACAAATCAACAAAGACCAGGCAACTCGAAAGAGCCATTCCAAAGCCAATGGTGCTCAGTCTGTATCCCAACAATGTTGACCTTCAGCAAGGGGGATAACTTGGAATGTTGCACCATTGTCACTCCAACAGTTCCAACTTACAACAGAAGAACAACATGAACTATCAACACTTACGTCATACACATACCAGTATATTGCTGAAAAAGTAAGTGCCTCTAGGAGAGACCCTCCATTGTACTTGCCAGGACTGGAAGTTTTCATGTCAACCATCAATGACTCGTCTCCTGAAGAATCATGTATTTACTATATTGCTGTGCTAGACGATCCAGCCGATAGCAAAGAAACTATTGAAGGTAATGGATTATCTTCATGAGCTGTTACAAGTTGGTAAGCATTTAGTGTATTTAGTCATAGTTGGGGATGGAAAGACATGTGACTATCTAATGAAATTGAAGACTTATTATGGTGATGCACTAAGGTGGGTAATCCCATTCATAGGGGATTGGCATACTTTGAAAAACTACCAGTTGACACTAATGAAGATCTATTGGGATGCCGGCTTAAAAGATCTAGCCAGTATGTTTCACAGGGGAAGAACCCTACAGAGTGTCTCTGCCTGTACGAGCTTTGACAAGACTCACCAGTTCTTGCTCCAGGTATGGGAAGGTATGTACAGGGTCCAGTATGATATGTTTCTTAAACAGAATTCAGGAAACCAGGTTAGTCTTGAACTTATAGATATGGTCAAAACCAGAATAGAAGCTCATCAGGATTCGAACATAGGAATAACTGTCAATTTATCAGAGCTAGGAGATGAAATCCGTAAGTCACATGTCGAGTTTGATGCTTTCATAGACAGCCAAGTAGAAGTAAGTAATACATTCAAACTGTGGAACAGGTTCATACATAATGATATGCTAGCTTACATAGGTCTTTATCTAGGAGTGAGGGGGAGAAACTGGAATCTAAGGGTAGCTAGTTTAAAGGAAATGTGCCCACTATTTCATGCAATGGACAGAACAACATACTTGAAGATAATAAGCCATCATTTGAAAGAAGTACTTACACTACCAGAATCATTACACAAACATCTTCTGGATGGAGCCTTTGCTGTCAGCATAAGAGGTAAGATGTACTCATCAGTAGCTCTAGATGAGGCACACGAGATGTGTATCAACAAAGATGTCAAAGCTGTTATGAATTCCACTGTGCAGGAAGCTCTTTGTAAGTACATTCACTATTTACCATTTCGGGCTAAGGTACTACAGAATATTAAGACTCAGTTATATCCTGCCAGACAGTCAAGGGTGAATAAAGCACCTGGTCCGGACAAAATCAGTGGTAGACTCCTTAAATATTGTAAAGATAGTCTACTCTATATAATTCACTATGTGTTTGAGTTATCCTTATCTACAGGTATTTTTCCGTCACCATGGAAAGTTGGGGAGATAATACCAGTCCCAAAAAAGCAACTACCGCGGGTAGATAATGATTTCCGTCCAGTCACTTTAACGTCTATTATCTCCAAATGTTTTGAACGAGTGGGTTTAGAATTGCTCATGCCATATATTCAGAACCATTTCGATCCTCTGCAATTTGCGTATATATCTGGCCGCTCGACTGACGATGCAATCTGCACACTAGTACATCGTGCAACTAAGCATCTAGATATTAAATCGTCAAATACAGTTAGAGTCTTGTTCATTGACTACTCTCAGCATTCAACACGATACAACCTCATTTAATGCTAAATAAATTGAATGTGCTCAATGTTCCTAATTATCTACAATTATGGATATTAGAATATCTGACCGGAAGATCTCAGTATGTTCGCACCAGCTTCGAAACATCAAGCACTATTACAATTAATACAGGAGCACCTCAGGGTTGTGTGTTGTCACCTGTTCTTTTTGTTTTGTATACAAATGATTTAGCATGGGACACTGAGGGGGCAATGATTGAGAAGTATGCAGACGACTCAGCTGTTGTGGGGTTTATTTCGAGCGATGACGATCGTGAATATTTTGAGTGTATTGATTTTGTTAACACCTGGTGTAATGATAACTATTTAGATCTTAATGTGTCAAAGACGAAAGAGCTTGTATTGGACTTTAGAAGAAGACAAAATGAAAAACAACCAGTTGCGATCAATAATATGAAGGTAGAGAGTGTCATCATATCCATATTTAGGTTGTATGATCGACTGCAAATTGTCATTCGCACAGCACGTAGAAAATCAATTGAGAAAGGTAAACAAACGAATGTATTATATAAGATCAATGAGAAAGTTAAATGTAAGTTCAAGCGTAATTGCTCTGTTTTTCAACTCAACAATATCGTCTGTTATTAACTATGCTAACACAGCCTTCTATGATCTGCTATCAAACCATCTCCAAGAAGACCTCAATCGCCCTAGAAAGATCTGTAAAAAGTTACTTGATGACAGCCATGATGAACCTGCTCAGAACTCTGTGGTGTACAAAGATAAAGTTATTAAGATGGCGGATAAAATAATGAAAGATCCTAATCATCCACTTCATACAGAGTATGAATATCTTCCAAGTGGTCGTCGCCTTCGGGTTCCACGTTCTCGCACAAATAGATTTAAGCACAGTTTTGTACCAAGGTCAATCCATCTATTGAATCAGTAGCAGCCTGACGCGTGTTTATCTATATGTATGTAGGTAAAGTAAGTTGAAATAGTCTCTGTGTGTTCTTCCATTTCCCCCTGCCAATGTACATCGAATTTCATGTAAATTTAGCATGACAATAAAGTATATAATAATAATAAGTACATCAATATATTCCAAACCATCTGTCATGATCAGTGATGAGACTAACATAGGGAAGTACTTTGAGAAGTTGTGTGACTCTGCGCTAGTTGAACAAGGTAAGCCTTTGCGACACTTGTTTACTCATCAGGAAGCAACAGAACAACAACAAAAGGACCTGCTTGATCTGCGTGACATAGGTAAAGTTACCATGGAAGACTACTTGAAAGCTGTCTTCTTACATGCTGGTTCCACTCAACAGATCAGGAAAAGAAAGAATCTAAATACTGTTTCAAGGAGGAGAGTAGGTATCTCTAAACATAGAAGGGAAATGAAAGATCAGAGGCTAGTCATTTCATGTCTTAGACGTCAGTTAGCATCCAGCAAGGCTTCTTGTACACCAATTACAGAACTGGGTAGGTTCATAGCTTTACCTAGGGCAATATGTACTACAGATGGGCTTCCAGAAAAAGGTCTAAAAGCCAACATGACCAAAGTTTTAAAGGGCAAGTATGGTGAAGCATTCCTCACAGAGTTACCCAGGGAGATTAAGGCAAGTAATGATCTCTGTGCTGTCATTGAGGGTATGTTCATGATCAACACCACTCCACTACGATATCACAAGTCTTTCTGTGACTATATTGAATTCTTGTACAAACGGTGGGTATTGCACTACATTAACATCTTTGGTGCAAAGGAAGTGCACATAGTGTTTGATCATGCCGAGAGAAATGGTGTAAGCCCTAAAGAAATAGAAAGGCACAGACGGGATGCTTGCTCTAAACCTGATGAGGATGGTAAGTGTGAAGCCATTATTACTTGTAACACTCCTTTGCCTCGCAGTTGGCAAAAGTTCCTTCGAGATCGGAACCAGAAGAGGCAATTGCTCGGACTAATTTCTGAAACATTCGTATCCATGGGTAAGACACTAATTAACCAGTCATTGGTCCTTGCGGGTGGATTTGATGGAGAAAAAACAGATCATGGTTATGTTGCCTGTCACGGAGAGGTTAACAGGGCTGAGGTATATGATGAAGAGGGTGATAGCAGAGTCTGACTACATTGTAAAGGTACTAAGTGTAAGTTTGTTGTGATATATAGTCCAGATACTGACACATATTGGGTTGGTTTACCATTGGTCCATACAGGAAAACAGGTATATGTCCAGTTAAGAGCCAGGTCATGTGATAACCTATATTTAGATATGAATACACTACGTAGGTCTATAGATAGGGACATTAATTTACAACGGGTCCCTCATTTGTATAATGTCTTACAAATGCTATACATCACAAGTGGGTGTGATTATGTGTCATATTTCCGAGGATGTGGTAAGAAGGTGTTTTTTGATGCTTTCTATAGAAATGCACATTTTATCTCGGGAGAAGGAATGTCAAGTCTAAGCGAGAGTAATATAGAATTAGGTAAGACTAATGGGCTTTTAGCATTTTATAGGCTGATTGGATCTGTGTACTTCCACAAACATGCAGTAGCTTTCCGGTTAGGTACACCTGAGGAACTGTACTCCATCTTTAACAGTGAAAGTAGTACCATAGAACAGCACATCAAGTTCCTGTCTCATGTTCAAGAAGTTCAGTGGGCTCGGGTAGATTCTGAGGATGGCCTTATGCCATCAAATAAGGCATTAGAGTACCACTGGTGGCGTTGTTGCTGGGTGTCCCAACTATGGTCCCAGGCAGACAGGGGTAATGTAATTCTGCAGCCATTGACAAGTTGGGGATGGCGTGTTGATAATGAGAAATTGGAAGTTGTATGGGACACAAAAGAGAATATGGATATGATTGAGGAGTATGTAAGAAGTATAAGAAAGGGATGTGGTTGCTGTAAATCTAGGTGTATGCAGAACACATGCAAGTGTCGGAGGACTCAAGGCTACTGTCAGATACAGTGTAGGTGTAGAAACTGTGGTAATAGACCAGGTATAGAACCAGATGCTGTAAGTGTAGGTGATGTTGATGACATTGATATTGATGACATTGATGATGAAATAGGAAATGGTTTTAGTGAAGCCATTATAGAGGAGCTGGATGAAGATGAGTTGAGTGAAGATGAGTATGAGGTTAGAATTAGCTGAACTGATGGCTGATAATTCTGAATTATTCGATGAAGGATTGGATGGAGAAGTAGAGTTATCAGATAATATAGATATAGCCTATTAGATTTAATATATAATGACAGTATTTGTAATAATGAATAATGCATGTAATATTAGATTTTTTAGATTTTAGTGAATACCATGAGACATTGTGAGTGTAATAGGTGATGTAACCAAAAGATTTGTAATTTATAGTGATACCATATGTTTTTGTTATTGTTTTAAAGTTACCTGTGCAAATAATTACAAACATGTCAACAAAACTGACTAGTTGATAGAGAAACAATACAGGTATACTGAAGATATATGGATAGCATACAGTACAATAAATTTTATTATACAAGAAAAAGGAAATTGAAATGGCAGACAATAATAGTCTTTCTGAGTAGATAATTTCATAGAAATGTAATTAAAATATTGTACATTTAAAATGTGGCTCTATTTATTCTAACATGAACTTGCATTTCCTTATAATTTCAGATTTTACACATATCATTTATATCTGTGATGTCAATATGGACTGTTATTATATTGACCTGAGTTTCTATACTAATTTGGGGTTTATTTTTTTGACGCATGCGGAGAAGACTTGCCAAGGACATAAATTACATATAGATCAGTGACATGCATGCAAGATAATAATTAATTATTTGTTTCTAAATTTGTTTTAACTACCAATACCTGTAGAAAGTAGTATCCCCACTGAAACTGTCAGGATATATGAACAAACCAGGTTTTAGTGATAACTACAGAGCATTTACTTTATTTGTGTCACATTGTTAAACTATATATTATTTTGTCATAGACTGTATCATCTGTTTTTATTTTCTTCAACAAGAACATTGTCCCACATTTGGCATTACTTAGCTTGATTATACCAATCATGTTTTTTTCAGTTACGTAGACTAATACTCATCAGATGCGATTAACTAACACCATGTCACATCCACAGATATTCACTTTTTAAATAAACATTTGGTGTAAATTTGTATCATTTTTAATGCAGGAAAATTGTATATTATGAACTATTTTGCATTTGATATGTTCATTTTAAATTTATATGAGGAGTAATAAAGTTTTTGTATTTAAATGGACAAAAATGCCTGTTTGTAAGTTATTGACAATGATACACCATTCCATTCCCAATACTAAGGTCTAAAAAAGTAATTGTTTGGTTGTGGTTACCCAACCCCATCTAGCCTTTCACTGCCGAACCTAAATAATTTGTTTACGTACTGAAGGAAAAAAAAGAAGGAAATTGTGCCTGTACAGGCTCTGCCGCAAGAGGGCGTATGTCATGTGACGTCGTGGAAATTTCTTTGGGGTTAAAAGTTCGTCAATGGCGGTTCTTACGTAGCAAAGTTTGTCGTCTGCCACTCTAGCGTTTACAGTTTTGTGAGGTATTGTATTTTTCCGTCAACTACCGAAAATAACATGGTCCGCTTTGTCTGTAACGCGCCTGGATGTAATGTATCGGTCGTAAAACAGAAAAAACTGGAGAAATATCCGTGGATGCGTGGTGTGAGATTTTTTCCTTTTCCGACTACACGAAAAAATCCAAAGTTACGGAAGCGATGGGTGAAGATGCTGAGAGAGGAAGGTTGGTCACCAAACTACTATTCTAGAGTTTGTTCTAGACATTTTGAAGGGGGACAGGGACCAACATCAACAAATCCTGTCCCAACGTTGTTCGCTTACAACAACTACACAAGCAGTCTGTTGAACGTCGATCAGCTGACAACGTAGTGTTCAAACGTCAACAAGCAGCCGCGTTTGCATGTTGGAAACGTTCCATAAACGTCCCATCGCCAGATCAGGAAAATGAAATACCACAAACACGAAATGCTGATACTACTACAGATGAATGGATGGATGTCTCATACTATGATAACTGTGTTGGAGAGGTTATTGTGGATGTTTGTGAACCTGATACGAGTTATACGCCTGGTAGGTCCTCAGTATTTGCTTTATATAAATTCTAGACTTTTTTAAATGTCAACAATTTAACATGGTCTAACCATACCCTCCTCAGAGTGTAGATACAAGTATATAAACTAAGTGCATTTATTGTCATGTTTAGATAATTATTTTGTGGCTCTTTTTCGGACAGAGTATGTAGTAAAGGTAATGACATATATTAAAAACACAGAGATAAATAGTATACCCTTCATGGTCTGTTTTAGATTGGATGAGCACTTTTCCAATAATTTGAACCTGGTTATTAATACATAAAAAACACACTGCTGTATAATATTGTATTTAATTCTGTTGAACACAGTATTGTTACCTTGTAGACTGGTCATTTTGTTTACACCTGAAGAATCATATTACCTGGGATATATTTGTTTTGTTCCTATTGACCTACACTTTTTATTGAATAACAAATTCATTAGTTTCCATCAATCATACCAGACAGTTTATGATATCCCTCTATTCAATAACTTATTATAGCAATGAAGCTCAAGCAAGAAACCCATGTTTAATGTTGAATAGTATATTTATTATATTGCTACTGTATTTATTTTTCACCTTATATTTAATAAAATAAGTTTACTATTTCAATTACATTTTTTTTTACCAGGAACTCAGGTGGATGTAACACAACCAGTCAATCAGCATGACTACCTATACATTGACACTGGTGTGAATGTCTGTAATAATGAAGATTACTGCAGCAACAACTTAGGAAAACTGAACATAACAACAATTGGTAATGGGTACACCAAAGAAGATGAAAGGAATGTAAATTTATTAAGCTGTCTGCCATGTATTGATTGTGCAACTCAAACAGAACTAATGGGATCGGACATAGATAGAATACTCAGTGAACATACACAAATGAAGGATAAATTAAATGACAAGGACACACTCGGAAGAGAACTGTTTATTGATAAAATAACTAAATCTGATGACAGTGTAAGTAAATACACTGGATTTCCGTCTCGCCACTATCTTAACTCTTTCTTTGACATTATTGACCAGAAGGAAGAAACACTGAAGTATTGGAGTGACAGTAAAAGTGGACAGCAAAAGAATTACCAGAGACAAAGAAAAAAGAAGACAGGACCACACCGTAAATTAAAACGATATCATGAATATATTTTGACTTTGGTTAGATTACGTTTAGGATTGCTTACTTTTTTTGTTGGGGATTTTTCGGGGTTTCAAAGACTAGAGGTTTCACAGATATTTACAACCTGGATCACATACATTTCCAAAGTAATGGCGTTAACTATTAAATGGCCATTCCGGGAGCAAGTCATGAAGTACATGCCATTATCATTTAGGGAACAGTATCCAAACACAAATAGTATCATAGATTGTACTGAATTTTTTGTTCAGAAACCCAGGAAACCAAAGGCTCAAATTTCCACATACAGTTCCTATAAATCCCATAACACATTTAAGTTGCTTGTTTCTATAACGCCATCAGGTACCTTTTCATTTTTATCAAACTTATGGGGTGGAAATGTGTCACGACAGATATCTAACAGAACACAGTGGATATTTAGACTTAATTAATGAAGGTGATGAAATTATGGCTGTATATAGGGGGTTCAATATTAGAGATTTGCTATTGAGAAAAAAAGCTACTCTACGTATTCCCCCATTTACACGGAAAACTAAATATGGAAAAGGTAAGAGACTGAATGCTTCTGAGGTCCTTGAAACACATAGAATTGCCAGGTTACGTATTCATGTAGAAAGGGCAATTGGGCACATGAAAACCTTCCACTTGTTGAACCAGGTTATCCCATTAAAACTCAAACCAGTCATGAATCAAATGGTAACTTTTGCTGCAGGTATGTGTAATTTCATGCCAAAGCTTGTACAAAAATAAATAACATGATGTAGAGTATATTGTGAACATTGATGAACACCTGTACATTAGAAAACGGTGACGGATCAACTCGTCCCAATTTCAACTCGTCCCACTCAACTCATCCAATTTTCAACTCGCCCCACTCTTGTTCACAAATTGTAAAGACAACATCATACTCAAGAGTGGAAAGATGTACCGAATGTTCAAAACTCAGACAACGAATAAATAATGCCAACTTGTAGAAAAAAGAAACAACACTTACATGAAATATCTGCACGTAATATGAACTGGTGCAAACTGAGTAGTGATGAAGAGAACCCTGTATGAAAAGCAAAAACGAAAACGTGTCAATGCAGAGAGGAGAATCAAATACAATGTTAAAAAAATACGACATGAAACCATCAAAATGTGTATTGAAGATCATGATGACCTCTCTCAAATATTTTTGGACTTGGACAGTCATGGTGAACTACAACTAAGTGAAACTGGAATTACAGATATTATAAATAGTCAAAGAGACAATGTGAAGAAAGGGTTGAATCTGTGGCATCCTGAGTAAGTAAAATTACTGCCAATGTTTTTGTTGCACAAATGTGTTTTTTTCCCAAAATCAAATATTTATCCATATGCTGATCTATGCTAGGTATAGGTGTTCACCTGCTGAATGATTATCCAGTTGCCTATCCAGCCCTTGTTCTTATCTTTGCAATAAACCTGATCATTTGGCTGTTGCTATGGGCATGGTCATGTTGCTAGACACATAAGCATAATTTTTTTTAATTTGGCAATTGTCTTCTTCTATGAACATAAAAACGTGTACTTTTTCACAGAATCATAGACCTTAGCCTGCAGATATGGCACCACAGCAAAAGAGCATACAAAGATTTGAAAGAAAGCAACATCATCATATTACCATCAGAACGAACTCTAAGAAGAAGAAAAAATAAGATAAAGCAGAAACCAGGTATAAACACCGAAACTTTACAGTGAATGAAAGATGAAGCTAAAGCGCATGATGTCACTGAAAGAGGGTACCATGGATTTATAGTGTTTGATGAAATGAAAATACAGGTAAAGTTTACAATATTATACTTACATGTATTTATTTCCATGAACAACCATAGACAATATAATGGCTCCATTTTCAAATCAATCTTTAATACCACTATCACCTACAAGTATATAACAAACCAATAAATTAAATCATGTATTTTCATCCTGTTTCATGTAGGGGCAAGTGCAACTGAGGAAAGTTGGAGATTCATTCCAAATTGCTGGTTTAGTAGACCTTGGGGATTTCCACATAAATATGAAAGCTCTACAAAATGGTACGTTAGTCATGTTTTATGATAGTTTGATAGGAGGTACAAGACTGCTTACATGTTTTTGCATTTCTGTTGTCAACATGTGTCAGAATATTGAGAGCAAAAAGTCTGTACAACCTGATAGCTGAATCTTTATGAGTCATTTTCTTTCATATATTTCATCCACAGGTAAAGATAAACTGGTTGAAGTGGCTTCACATATACTCCAAATGACCTTTATAGGTTGTGAAGGCTTTTTCTTTCCCTTCGCATACTGGCCAACAACAGAGGTGGACCAAGTTGCCCTGTACACAATCTATTGGGATGCAGTATATGAGCTCTATGAAAGTGGTTTTGTTCCCAACATGTGTATATGTGATGGGGGGGCAGGCTAACAGATCATTTGTCATTAGTCACTTTGGCTCTGAGAAAGCGGCAATTGAGCATGATTTTACCATCCAAAACATTGTCACTGGAAAACCACATGTTTTCATGATAGATCCATCGGTAAGTTTTAAGTTGCAGAAACAAAAAAGGTAGTTGTTATTACAAACTTACACAATTCTACAGTGACTGCATTTAAAATGAAGGTGTCTTCATAACGATAACCTTTAATCACTAGTGATGGCAGACAAGCTGAGATTTTATGGGGTCATCATCTTTATATTCTGCAGTGCAGTGTTTGGTTGTTCATTGGTTTGTTGTCGTTTACTCATGTATGTATCTACTCATTTGTCAGTTTATTTTGTTTGTTTGTTTGTTTTTGTTTGTTTGTTTACTTGTATGTTTATTTTATTTTGTTTATATTTGTAAACAGAACCAAATGAGCCTGAGCACCCTGTGGTTGCATTTCGTAATATGCCTTGAATTATCTTGTCATTACTGATGCCCCTACATGTGCTTTCAAGTGGACATTACAAGTGTTTATGTATATCTAGTCTAGCCGTTTTGATTTATTTTGCCATTATATGGGGACATAATATTTTAGCATTTATACCCACAGACACTGACAATTAGTCAGGAAGTGTGAGTAAATATCGGTAAATGTTGGCTAATAAGACATGTAGACTGTAGTTTTTGTTTACTGATGTCTATTACAACCACGGGCAATGTATATTTTTACAATGCTGTTGAGTTTTATTCACCTCTTGACTACGCTCATCATAGGCTACGTGCTAACGATGTCTCTCTATGACGTCATAAAATCCCATGGTCTAGGTGGGACCGGAAATCTCGAAGTAAATCCAAAGGGAACTGACTATAAAAAAGTCAATTTAAGGTGTTTGCAGACGCTTTTTTAGCACAACTGAACTTGTTCAGTAGTGCTATAGTGATCGCCCGGCGTCTTTCTGTCTGTCTATGTGTGTGTGGATGTGTGTGTGTGTAAACAACTTAAAGTCAAAAACCGCTGAACCGATTGCCATGACATTTGATGGGTCCATTACCTTGGGTGTCTAGTTGGGAAATTGTTCAAATCAAAATGATCGCATCACAGGTGTGTGATTTGGGTCAAAAAATGTGATTTTTGGTCAAAAAACTTAAACTCAGAAACTACTGGGCAGATTAGTGCGAAATTTGGTGGGAATATTCTTCAGGGGTGTAAAGTAAGATTTGTTCATGACATGATTCCATCACTGATATGCAAATTAGGGCTAAAATGTGTCTTTTTGGTTAAAAATTCATACACTACTGAGCAAATTGGGCTGAAATGTAATGGGAATGCATCTAGGGATGTATGGACGAAGAAATATTAAGCATACTATGATTCCATGACTGATATGCAAATTAGGTGTAAAAATGTTCAATTTTGGTCAAAAACTTATGTCTCAAAAAGTACTTGGTCACCGAGTCAGAAACTGGGTGAGATGTTTCTGAAAGTGTTATTCTGCACATTTTGACAAAATTGGCCCTAGCGATCATGATCACGCCCTTAGCAACAACCAAATGGCAGTATATTTTGGTAAAATAACAACATCATCTGGTAGGCAATTAAGTAAACATTCAAAAAAAAAGTATGCAAATACCCTAGCAACCATGACCATGCCCATAGCAACAGCCAAACGGTCATGTATTTCACAAAGATAACAGGGATTAATAGACAATTGAATAAACATTTTAAAAATGTATGCAAATTTGCCTGGCAACAAGACCACGCCCATAGCAACAACCCAATAATCAGGTGTATTGCAAAGATAACAACAGGAATAGAAAGGCAAATGAATGAACATTCAAAAAATGTATGCAAATGTGCCCAGCAACAAGACCACGCCCATAGCAACAGCCAAATGATCATGTGTATTGCAAAGATAATATCAGGAATTCATACACAAGTGAACAAAAACATACAAAATGTATGCAAATATATCTAACAACATGACCACGCCCATAGCAACAGCCAAATGATAGCATATAAAGATAGCAACATGGTTGGATAGGCAACTGGATAGTCATTCAGCATTCACAAGACTACAGTTGTGCTACAACACCATTGGTGGTATTTTTAAAGTTTTAAAACCAGAATACGTTTCACAAACATGTCCTCTAGCAAAATAGCAATAGTGATTGTGAGCATTTTGAATCACCTTTAAGCTTGTTAGTCCCAGAGTTATTATATTGGTCAAAAAAAGGTGTAACATGGGAAATATTGGCCCTAGAACTGTGATATTTGACATGGCAATGTCTCTATGGGTGTTAAGCAATTTATTGCATGCAAATAAATGAAGTGGCTGTGATTTTTTTAAGCACAACTAAACTTTAAAATTTTAGAAAGTGCTATAGGGATTGTAAGTTGGTCTGTCTGTCTTGGATATGTATACAATGATTGGAAAACTGAAACTTTAAAACATTCCGTGTAAACACATGGTGAATTTGCAGCACGTTTTCACTTGTTTGTAAACATGAGAAAACCTGTTAAACTCGCACATGCACAAAGGATGACCACCGCGCTTTAATTTCTCCTTTCTAAACAACACCCTTCACACTCACATTTTACATGGAATAACATTATTTAGTACTACATGTACAACATTTTAGTCTACAACTTTATTAGATGTTCAAGCAATACACCACATCTTTCAATGGTTGGCAACAAAAAAACACTATTCATTACTACAACAAATAATTCCTTGCTATTCACTACTACAACAAATAATTCTTGCCTATTCAAATACTTCTTTTGGGGGTTATGTCTTTGATGAAAGCTTGTTATTCTATAGTTTTCGGGGTTTTTTGCAAAAGTCATGGTTATTTCTATGACTAGAATTAAACACTGTTACTGTGCTTTGTTTCAAAGAAGAATGTTTTCTGTAGTTTGTAAAGGCAAAATTGATGATTATATCAGTGATAAAAATAAATGCTATTTCTGTGTTCTGTTACGAGAAATAAACTTGTTACAGTTTTGGTTGTGACAAAAGTCATGGCTATTTCTCCAACTAAAATTAGTATGCTCTGTTTCAAGAAATATTTTTTTTTAGTTTTATTAAAGGCTAAGTAGACCATAGGAGGGTGTCTTGATCATGTGATCGAAACAATTCTGACGTCATGTAAATTCGGACATTAATCCCGGCTCCGCCATATTGTTTACTCATACATAATCCCGGTACATGCATATTCATTAGTCGCTTTCTTTCAACATGATTGAAAAATCTATTAATATTCGTAACCTGAAAGTCTCGGAGTTGAAGCAGTACCTAAAAGATCATGGAATTACGACTACTGTTAAAAGGAAACGCGAACTTCTAGATTTGACCGTTAAAGTTGGTGAACTAGAAGGTAAGCTACATACAAATGTTACTGTAATCGTGAAAACTGCACTCATCTGATGCTCCCATCCACAGCGAAGACTAACTCATTTTTTTTTGTTTTGGATGTTGTGAACCATGCCAAACAGTTCCAGAGATAGTTTTAGCCAGAATTGAGGGACTGTGTATTTCTATGACAAAGGCAGTACTTCCAGGAAAACTGCTGCTGTACAGTCTGTATCGTCTTCTTGCTCGATGGCAGTCTTGGGATGACAAACTCAAACTGGACAAACTGACCATTCAAAATCTTGAATGGTGGTTGACAGCCTTAGGAAATTGGAATGGTCAACACATAAACCTAAAACAGAAGGGTATTTATAATGCTATCACACATAGTTTATCTGAGGCGATGGGACCAGGGTCACTTGGAAAGGTGGTTGGATTTGCTGCTGATGTGGCTTTGGTTAACACTGGAAAGGTGGTTGGATTTGCTGCTGATGGGACTTCAGTTAACACTGGAAAGGTGGTTGGATTTGCTGCTGATGTGGCTTTGGTTAACACTGGAAAAGTGAATGGTGTCATAAGAAAGCTGCAGCAGAACTTGTCACCATCTACTATCATGATTAAGTGTTTGGTTCACAGGCTAGAACTAAATGTAGCTTTCAAGGAAGCTGTTAAATATAAGGCACATGACAGCCCATTAGACATTACTCTCAGAATTGTATAAAATGTACCATAAGAGCCCATTGCAGAGAACCAACCTCAAAAAGGCCTTTGAAACTCTGGGTACAGCTCCAGTTATGCCAATTAGGATTGGAGGGACAAGATGCTATGGTGCAATAACGATACATTTGAATCAGGTAAGTTTTTTAATGATCAATGAACATTTGTTATAATTTAATTGTTTTTGGTATCTCTAAATTTGTGTGTAAGTTGATAGAATGGATATTTTACTATGTAGCTTGTAGTTTTTCATGTTTTAAGTTTTAGAGTTTTGATCAAAGAGAAAATTTGAAACTATTAATTAAAGTATAACAGTAAGTTTACTTTTTTAAATTTTAGATCAAGCCTATAGCTAATCATAAAAGTTGATGACATCAAAGTCAGTGGGGTACTGTGGTCATTTTTTGCAGGACGTACTAACAACCCTGTCAAGTTTGTCTCTTCAGCTTCAACAGAAAGACTCAAGTATCTATACATGTCATGAGCAATTACAAGTAACACTGACAACATTGAAGAAGATGGAGAAAAGGTAAATAATTATATATAGGAAGTTGTCAAATGTAGAACTATTAACTTTTTTATTTTCTAGGGTATTTCTTCCATAGCATCTACACATTTGATAGGATGTTAGTGCTAATACAGACAGATTTAGTGTGTGTGTGTGTGTGTGTGTGTGTGTGCAGCATACAAGTTACAGTACTGTGTTTTTAAAAAGTCAATTTTATTTAGTTAAGTAAATATAGAATTGTACACAATATAGTTACATTTTACCAGGTCTGGACTGTGTTGGCGAGATATTTCAAGCCATGATGAATACTACATGGTGACAAACTCACAGGAGGTTATATATACCCTGGTAGTGTTCTAGTCAACCACCTAATAACCTGCTTGGAAGACCATCTTGTCGACATCAATGGTGACTTGCTAAAGGCCACACAGATTGCCAACCTTTCTTCTTGGCCAACTCCCTCAATAGTAGCTGAAGGTCATTTCCCAATATTGTTTAATTATAATTGATAATCTCTGTTCTGATCCTGTTACAGTTGACCTTGCAGTCACTTTGCATACTGGTACCGTATGTTTGTTTATAATGTAATGGTTGGTTTACAATTCACAGTTGATTTAGACTAACTTTCAATATTTGTTCTTGATTTACTAACCTGCCCACATTACATGTGCATGCTATTTATTATACCTTTACCTGACAACCGAATGAGGTTCACCATGGAAGGAATGTGTGATTTTATAATAATTTCCATTTCTGTCATAGTAGGATTCTTACTTGTTTTGCTTGCCAGCTTATTGTTGTAAAAGTTATTATTCAATTGTAAAGATTTTCTTAGATTCATTGGTAGGTTGTTATCAAAGTTTTTCAATTACAATTACAATGTTCAAATCCATGTCTATTGGATTCACCTTGTTTCCTTAAAACTTCTTGCATGTCATGTTGAGTTCCCACCTGGAACTTGAAGTTAATTCAGGTACATGTTATGAGAAAAATCATGACTTTCTTGATAATATTCTCTTTGTTTTATTCCACAGACCTTGGTGATGCTGCTGTCATAACATTGAGTGAACACTGGAAGGACATCCTACCTAGACACGGTGTTGATTGTAACCTTATACTCTCTGAGTGGGATCTACTGAAGCAGCAGCTTTATACCAAGTTAGTATTTCTGACAACTTCATATCCCTTAGATTAGTGTTAGATATTTATCAGGGTGATAACTGATAAGTATAACTAAGCTGGGTTCAAATGATCTACAGTTGATGTACATCATTTGAACCCAACCTTCTTGTGGTTTCTCTTTGCATATATTGTATACTGTATACCAATCAAGGTGTATTTCTTTTCATATTTTTCAGTGATGATATCTACAGCATAATACTAGGCAGCAGATCAGTGTCAAATAATGACCAAGAACATCCAACATTCAAGACCTCATAGATCTTGTTCTCAGTTTACCAGCAAGCAGTGCTGAGTGTGAGCGTGGTTTTTCTGTCATGAAGTTGACAAAGACTGAGTACAGGAACAGCCAAGTAAAACCATGACAGAGATAATGAGGATCAAACTGCATTCACCAGCATAGAGGAATTTGATTATACAGTTGCCATACATGTTTGGAAAACAACATCTAGCCATTGTAGTTGCAGACCCAACCTTCAAGGCTAACAAGCAGTCTCAGCTTAATGATGCAGTCAGTGATGTTGCTTCTACCTCAGATTAAGTGTTGAGGATTGTGTTGTTGTTGTTGTTGTTGCTGCTGCTGCTGCTACATCAGCTGTTGACACAATGTATATGATCTTGTGATTCAGAATTAAGTGAATTTAACAGTGGGGAAGGAGAAAACGGTGGTCTCTTTGAGATTGCAAATAATGTGGATGAATGATTCCTTCACCCACATTATTTACAATCTGTGTAACTGTATCTGTATTTGTAGACAAATACTTTCAATGAAACACTGAAAACCAACATTATATGAGAATAAATGTTCATGGTCTCTGTGTTCAAGAGTGGATATTTAACAATCCGGTGTTCTCTCTTTTATGTTATTATATCAAAAGATATGTTGTATCATGTTAACGTTCAAAATCATTGTATCTGTATGGTGTGTGTGTATGGAGGGGGGAGGGGGAGTTGATATAGGTCTTGAACAGGAAGTGCATTGAGTATGGACCAGTAGTTTTCCATAAGGAGCAGCAGCTTTTGCTAACTGTCGGTCCTTATGACCAGCAGTGCAGTCATTTTCCCTTAATTTCACACACTATGTAGGTAGGATTCATAATGCTTGATACTACGTTTATGTAATAACAAACCATATTTAATGATAGTAAAACCTTTCAGGTTGAGTTTATATAGAAATTATTCAGTCATTTTGATTTTATCCCTTGCAGTTTGTCTGCATAGCAATCGATTTCCATCAGTTCTACAGTTAGGAAATGTTTACAATTTATGGTTAAACAATGTTGTTCTCTCTCTCTCTCTCTCTCTCTCTCTCTCTCTCTCTCTCTCTCTCTCTCTCTCTCTCTCTCATTTATTCATTTGTGGATTTTAGTGTTATCCAGCTGCTATCACATTGATTAGCAAAATGGTAAGTGGTGTAGGTCTCACTAATGGCGACATTTATGATGCTTATGTTAAAATCTGCGATGAGGGGAATATTTTCGTCAAATATGTTGCTGAAAAGTTAAAAGACAAGTTTCAAGAAATCAAGGAAGGTGAGGTGAAGCAAACAACTATATACACAAACGCAAAGTCGGTGTATGACAAGGTGGCCAAATGGAAAGGACATAAACAATTACTGAAAGCTAAAGAATTTATGCAGTTACCATTTTCAGTACCAATAAAACAGACGACAGCCATAATTAACAATGCAACATCAGATAAAGAAAAAGAATATGCTAGAAAAGTTGTACAGCTCACAAAAGAAACTACAACTCTAAAAAGAAAACTCTCTCAAGTGGAAGAGGATTATGAAGCAAGTGAACACCAAATTGACAGACTACTAGAGGAGATGGAGAATATACATGCATGTGTTGTGGCATTGCATACCAGAGATAACTTTGATGGTCTACAGGGTGAACTGGATAGACTGAATGAGGAGTTTGAAAAGAAATCAAGAGTACTGGATGAAACAAAAGAACTATCATCAATTAAAAGAAAAAAGGGAAGTGAAGTTGTCAAGCAGGCACACAGAAAGATTCAGAGGAGAGATACAAAGATTGAACAGTTAAAGGAGAAGAGTAAAACAACCAATGAAAAAGTAAAAAACATTGAGAAACATCTTGAACATACAGAAGAAAAATTGGATGCATCCACTGAAGAACTCTCACAAACAACCCATAAATTAAAAAATGCAGAATCATAAATCCTTTGACTCAAGCAAGATAAAGGTACACTAGACTACACTACTATACAAAGACAACAAAGATGAATGTAGCGGTTGATAAAAATGCAACAGAGATACAAAAACTACATGAGAGGATAGTTGAACTGCAAAAATAAAATGATGAACTAGAACAGCTGTGGAATATCATGGATGAAGATGAAATAGAAACATTTTGTGATGGGAAATACAAAGATGAAATCCAGACTTTTGATGGCCAAATGACTGCTCAGCGCACTCCCATGGTCTTTAACTTTTGCTCAATTCTTTTTAGTGCACTTTGCATATACATGTACAACAGCTTAATTTAATCCCAATTCATGCCTGTATGTATCATCAGAACCAAGTAAACCACAGTGTGTAAGATGCTTATATAATTTGTAATAGACTTAAATGTATATTGTTACATGTAATATTCAGAAAATATAAACAAATCTCTAAATGTTGTGTACATTTTACTGACATGTGAAGCCTACATCAGGATATATTGCCCATCACCAAAAACAAATATATTCGCAGGGGTGAACAAATCTACTGGTCCTGGGTCCGGGACTAGTGATTTTTTTGGCGGTGCGGATCACACAAAGTTTACCTTGTCTGGTCCGTCGAACCAGTACCTTACTGTTAAACTATGTTAAAAAGTCATCTGAATATACAGTATATACAGTAGGTAAGATTTAATGTTTCATATTAGCGGGACATGGGACCACTAATTCTTTCAGCAGGACCACTTGATTTTTTAAGGCACTGGTCCGGGGACCACCAGTTCACAAAATGATTTGTTCACCCCTGTATTGAAATGCCAAAAGTATGGGGAGGTCGGGCCCATTAAACAGCTTTTTTATTTTCTCTGGCCTAATGTCGTATGTTTTGACAGTAGTTGTCGAAAGGATGTTACATTCAAAGAAAAAAAAAACTACTTTTAAAAAAAATAAGTTAGATGATGCTTTCTCAAATAAATAACAACAAAATAACCCTCTTTACCCAACTATTTGACCTACAGTCTGTGCAGGTACAACAGGAAGTACAACTAACATTTTGAACATATTTTTTCCCGTCATTCCCAAAACTTGTATGGCCCTACTTTATGTCGGAACCCAAGGTGAACTCAGTGGATTCTCCTTGTATGAAAATTGAAGTTTGGATTTTGATGTCGAAAGTACAGCTCTGTTCACAAATTCAGGGCCATTCTTTCCATAGCAAATTGTCGCTCCAAAATGAATTGCGGAATAACGCTAGTGTCAGTGCAATGAGACAAACAACATTTCAAATTTTCAACCAAAGACGGTGTCGAACACAATGGACGCTTTCACGGTTATTGCCGCCATCTTGGAGAGGGGGCAAATGGCGCCGGTTTCGCCGTCAGTGGCGCGCTTTCCCTCTCCTGAGAGCGTCGTGGAGGGCTCCCTACTGTCGCCGCCAAGACCTCTCTCCAAATCCATTTCGACGAGCGAATCAGGTTGCGAGATTGGTGTTCGAAACAGGGGAAGCAAGCGAAGCAAGCTGATTAGCTGAAAGTCAGAAGTCCTAAAAGTAAGATGGCAGCCGCCACCCATGAAGTTTTCAGATAGGCCTAGCGTTCAACCTTTCAATACTGGTAATGCTGACTACAACTTCACAGCCTGTTTGGAGTTGAAACGATCAACAGTGGATGACGAGAATACAATGTGGAGAAAACAAATCTGTAGCGGTAAGTTTTTTCGTGTGTATTACATGTAAATCAAGTCTTGATTTGAAAGTCAGTGATAATGATATCACAACATCAGCAGACAAATTGTTCCAAGGTTGACAGACTCTATAAGTGAAAAAATACCAATGGATATCCAGTGATGGTGTTTTAGGTTTCTTCAACTTGAAAGAGTGACCACGAGTTGTAGGGTTCACTACGATAGTGAAGGGAGATTGAGTTTTGTAGAAACCATGTGTGTATATGTAAACTTCAATCATGTCGCCACGAACACATTAAAGTTTAGTCTGTCCAGGTATGATATAAAATCTTTCAATCCTGAGATCAATTTTGTAGCTGCTCTTTGTACTGATTCGATGGTGTTGCTTTTACTTGATTTATATGATGTCCAGACTGATGTCCGATTAGTCTACGATACAGAAAAATAAAAGTGTCCTGGTCGAGAAACTTGAAAGTCCTTCATAGGCAGTTTGTACAGTCTTGTTTATGTGTTGGTCAAAGATTAGTTTAGATTTCAACTAGCCAAAGTTTCAACTCGCCCCAATTTCAGTGCATCAGATTTGTGGGCTGATTGCTTGTTTTTATTTTTCATCACGTGTTTCACATAAAAAATCTGGTTTTCTTACGAAGGCAATGGATGGATAAACCAAGTAGAAAGTTAAGACATAGTGGACGCATGATGTTCTATACCGTAACGTCTTTTACTAATGTATAACTAATGATTATAACCATATGCATAGACCCACCCACCCACTATGCCGTATGTGACCTTTACTGTTGTGCTGTTGATTTTTTACATTCACCATAAACATGTTTTTCGTTAATTCCATGAAAGATTCTATGAGAAAATGTGATTTGACATCAGAATGTGGAGTCATAATGTGAAAGTTTTAGATTCATCAGAATGTGAACATAAATTCAATACAAATTCCATGTTCCTATCACCTGTCTTTTACAATATTATGAAGTGAAAGTGAAGTACTGTGATTTAAGAGTTTAGATTCATGGTACCTCTCTTTCACTTTCTTGTTTCAAAAGGAACAAGACATGATAGACGCATAGAATTTTGTTGACTTTATGTTTGAAATGTGAAGAATCTAAAACACTCAGAAACATCATGACTCTGTAGTTGTCAAGTTACACATTTTCATTGACTAATTAACAGAATTAATGAAAAATTGTGTTGTCACCCCAAAACACACTCACTTTGGGTCAGTATAAAATAATCAACACCATGAAAAAATGTATACAGTCACATTTCTGAAAATATATAGTTTCAGATAGTTACCATCATTATGTACTGAGCATCTTTCATTTTAATGTAGGTAATCATTGTGTCTAGAAACACAGTATGCATGGTCTTTTGGTTGATACTACTCAAATGAATCTCAGTAGAGTCATTACCAGTAGTTACTCTTTATGTTGTTGTGTCAGGTATTATGAAATCATCAACAAATTTACCAATGACTGTGTTTATGCACTCTTTCTTACAGATGGTCTTGCTGATGTGGATATGAGGGATGTGATGGTTTGGTTTGCTGGTAGTTGATGCCATCTCAAAGACTTTCAGCACACCCTCTATGACAAAACATTTGACAACCAGTGTCAGGAATTGTTTTACTGCATCAAAGTTCTTGTTCATATCAGCAGGTATGTTATTACATTGTAGTTCTCTGTAAAATTTCAGAGACTCTTTGTCTCATAATGATCCCTGTTTATACATCTGTTGCCACGGTACAGCAAGATACACCCTCTAGGCATGCCAGTTTTCAATGACATTTGATTTTCATGTTCAAATCATCCAGCATTAGGATGATAATCCCAATGAATGTACTTGCTCTTCTGTGCTCTTATGGTCAATTCAGCACCACCAAAGTGTATCTCACCACATTGTTTACCAGCCGCATTGGAGACAGTGGCCACAAATTCTTTACTAATTGGGATAAATCACATTGACTTAAAGCAATTGATGGGGAGAATGGGTGCCATCTGTTCGTCCATCTGTTTGCCTGTCCATTCGTAATATGTCATTTCTCAGACATGCAATATGCTACTTCATTCATATAGGTGACCATATATCATGTGGTACATATGCACCTCACTTTGTTTTGCAATGTATGCAAATTTGATCAAATGACGGCCATATTTGTAGTTGAAAATCCATATTTACTGCATAACTAAAAAAATACCGCCAATGGTGTTGTGGCACAACTGTACAGTTTTTAAAAATGTTTATCCATATGCTAGTCCATGCTAACATATGTGTTCATTTGCTGAATGACTAATCAGTTGCCTATCCAACCATGTTGCTATCTTTGCAAGATACACTATCATTTGGCTGTTGCTATGGGCGTGGTCATGTTGTTAGATATATTTGCATATATTTTTGCATGTTTTTGTTCACTTGTGTATGAATTCCTGATATTATCTTTGCAATATACGTGATCATTTGGCTGTTGCTATGGGCGTGGTCTTGTTGCTAAGCATATTTGCATACATTTTTAAATGTTTATTCATTTGTCTATTAATCCCCGTTGTTTTCTTCACAATGTATGTGATTATTTGGCTGTTGCTATGGGCGTGGTCTTGTTGCTAGGCAAATTTTCATACACATTTTAATGTTTATTCAATTGTCTATTAATCCCTTTTGTTATCTTTGTGAAATACACGACTGTTTGGCTGTTGCTATGGGTGTGGTCATGGTTGCTAGGGATATTTTCATACATTTTTTTAATGTTTACTCACTTGCCTACCAGATGATGTTATTTGACCAAAATATACTGCCAATTGGTTGTTGCCTAGGGCGTGGTCATGGTTGCTAGGGCCAATTGTGTCAACACATTTTGAAGAAAATCTGCATAATAACACTTGTAGAAACATCTCTCACCAAGTTTCAATGTCATTGACCAAGTACTTCGTGAGATATGTTTTTGACCAAAAATGAACATTTTTACACCAAATTTGCATATCACTCATGACATCATTGTATCCTTAATATTTCTTCATCTATACAACCCTAGATGCATTCCCATTAAATTTCAAACAAAATTAGCAAACTAAGGATTTTATGCACACTGAGGTCTGACAAATATAGCTTTCACTTTCCTACACCAAATGTATTACCAATACACATGTAAATGTAAGACATTTGTGACTTCATGAAAGTGCAAAGAAATTTAGAATGTTGTGGAATACTCCGCTCACTGTGATTGTCATCAAACAGTTCCCTTCTCCTGTTTTCTAAAAGATCATGTAGTTCTTCTGGACTTTTATGTGAATTCTGAACAACATCTTCACAATTCACATAAAAGTCTAGAAGAACTACATGATCTTTTAGAAAACAGGAGAAGGGAACTGCTTGATGACAATCACAGTGAGCGGCCATTTGCTGGTAGTGAAAACAAATATATAACAAGTAAACTTGATACTCTGAAACATTGGCTTGGTTTAGTGAAAGCCAAACAAAATGATGTTTCTCATACAAGTGACATCATTGCAAGAAGATTCCCACAGAATGAAGTTGTTGTTAGCGAACGACACAGGAAGACAAGGAGAAAGAAGGAAAATAAAAGAAAAGTAAGAAGAAGGAAAGAGAAAAGAACAATTAGTCAAGCAAAAAGACTGTTGTTAACTGTTTTTAGTGAGCGACTTGTGGATAAGGTTGTAGGAAAATACGGCCAGAAGGCAGCTACCAAAGTTAGTGCAAAGTCACTGATGAAAAAACATTTAACACCACGCAGACATCTAAATGCTTTACAATATTTAGTACAGATAGATGCATTTGATGATGCTGAGGAGGGAAATAGTTTAATTTCACTGGTTTTAGATAGAAAGAAAGACAAGTCTTGCCTCACATCTTCAGACTCTAGTGAGTCTGAGAGTGAAACTCAAGAATAGTGTCAAGGAAAGAAATAAAACACCTATCTAAATTAATCTGGCCAGACGTTTTTGTATTTACATTTTTCACCAAAAGGTCACTTTTTAATCACATAAATTACAGGTCCTATGCTAGTATATTACTATATATATATATATATACATATACATATACATATGTATCCTTGATGGGAATTACACACTGAACCTGTTTTCACAGTGCTAAAATGTATGTATGTATGTATGTACGTATGTATACATATGTGCGTGTGTGTGTGTGTGTGTGTGTGTGAACAACTTGGAGTATATAAGAGTAATTCAGGGTGTATCAAATTGATCTTGAGTAGTGTTTTTATACTTCACTAAATAGGTACATACAAACGTACACACTTCCATTTTAATACATAAATGAAAGTGTAGACATTCAATATTAAAGATGATATCAAGTGCTATCTCATGCAATGCTAAATTTTCTAACATATTAATTTTTTTCAATGACAAAATATTTCGCGGCCCCCCCTTTCAAACCATGAGAATTTTCATGCCCCCCCCCCCTTCAAGCCTCCCATTTTTTTCATGGCCCCCCCAATTTCTCTCCAGCCCCCCCCCCCCCCCCCCCGCCGTAAATTCTGTCCGGTCCCTAACAACTGAAAACAATGAAAATTTAGTTTCTTCAGTTCAGATTACCTGTTGTAGAGGCAAAGAATGATTAGGGATTTCTCAAACCCAATGTTTGTAATAATTGGTACTTTATTGTCACTGATAATAGTACTTCCGTGTTTTTATAAAGCCTAGGTGTACCGCGCGTATGCGTGTCAGCCATTCTAAACGAACGTACTGAGTAACCAATAAGATTGCGCGTCAAAGTGGATTTGGAGAGACGTGATGGACTTAGTTCTATGACGCAGTGATCATGGCGCCCTCTGGAGAGGCAACATAACGATACAGTGTTATTTTTAGAATGCTACATGTACAATGTTCCAAAGTCACTGTACGATCTACAAGTGACCTACTCGCATGTTTTGTACCTTCAAAAAACATAGTTTCATGTGAGATTTTTCATAATACCGTTTTGTTTGGTCGATGTTCGTTTTCAGATTTCTCAGTTTCACTTCCGTGAAGAAAACATACCCGTCGTAAAACGGCCTGGGCTAAGAAAAAGACGCACGGGCTAAGCATGTCACATACATCATTCGATTTGTTATTAAATTCTACACAGATGAAGCCCTGCAACGTAAAATCTGTCCACGCAATGATATTCAACTATATCTCTGAACATGTAACCTTGTTTGTTTTTAGAAATTTAGTGCAATGTACTCTCGACTACTGTAGGTTTTACTGGCTCGTTTTCCGTCCATATGCAAGTAAAATGTGATCAAAATGCACCATGCTAAAAATCACCGCACAGTTAATATGTTATGTTTATTTATTTATTAAAGTGTCATGTGTGGACTTACCTATAGCCACACCCAGCCCCTAGGGCTTACAAGACACTAAAGTAATACAAATCTTTAACTTATGAATAAGTAAGCATACGTATTTAAACATTGTACATAAATTCCTTTCTCTTACAAAAAGCATCGCTAACAAAATTTGCTAGGTCAAATGGCATGGTTGTCATTAAAAATTCTAGGTTTTCGACAACGTCTCTTGAGTCAAAGTGAGGAGATATTTCCCTAGCTTTTGAAAACAGAAACTCTCGAAATTCATGATAAAGTCCACAGTGAAAAAGGAAATGTATCTCATCTTCAACTGCGTCTTTGCAGAAATCACAAAGTCTTTCCTCCCTGTCTAAATTAGAAAATCTACCAGTTTCAATTTTTAAAGGAAGAATACCTAGTCTGAGCTGAGCTAAAAGTGATCGCTTACCACGTGACAAATTATACGTTAAATAATTTTCCAGACCATAATGTTTTTTGAAAGTAACATATGTTTTTAACTTAGGCTTTTCTTTCACATTAATTTCCCAATTATTACCATGAAAGATTCTCAGTTTTTCTTTCACAAACGAAATATTACATGTCTCCATATTATGAAAAATTCCCTGTAAACCAATTTCTGTAAATAATTTCAACATATCCTGGGCCCAATTTTTTGAATTTAACTCGTAGTCCCATAAAAACACTTGTTTGGTTATCCTGTTATCTGGCATAGATAATAAACGATTCCATAATCTGGCCATATTAAGCTGGTGCCTTATCAGACAACTGTCCCAGCCCATATTTCCATTAACAGCAAGTATCGGAGCGAATTTATGGACACCGAGAAAATCTCTGATAGCCCGATTTTGAATGGCGTTACATTTCGACTTGGATTTAAAGCCCCAAATGCCAGAACAATAATCCAATATTGGGGCAACACATGAATGAAAAAGAGTTGTAAAAGTATTATACCTGGAATCTTTAAACCTGTGAATTTTTGAAATAACGGCACCAAGAGCTCTCCCAGCACCATTTGAGAGAGTTTCAGCAGTTACATCATAGTCTAAAAATTCATCCAGTACTACACCTAAGTACTTATACTTCGATACAACATCCAGGTCTGCATTACCAAAATGAAAAGAAACATTAGTTAAAGTTCTCCCTTTGCTTCTAAAATGTACAATTTGCGTTTTTGATTTATTTACCATCATTCGCCATCTCCTACACCAATTTCGCAAATGATCAAGGACATTTTGAAGGTTTGCCTCATTTTCAGCTAAAACAACAATGTCATCGGCATATAACAAAATGTTGACCAGAGACTCCCCTACCGGGATACCCAGACCTAAATCATTTACAAAGATTGAAAAAAGTGTAGGAGACAACATATCACCTTGTCTAACACCATGAGATGTTGAAAACCAAGGTGTCAAATTACGGTTCAAATTAATACAAGAAAGTGGTTTACTATACATACTTTTGATGGATTCGTAAAAAGACCCATTTATACCATTATTTAGTAATTTGAAAAACAATAGATCTCTGTCAACCCAGTCAAATGCTTTTTTCATATCAATAAAAGCAGTAAAAGTGGGCAGACCTTGTGCTTTTCTATTTCTAATTATAGATGTAAGTGCATAGATATAATCAATGCATGCTCTTGCTTTTCTAAATCCATTCTGTTCATCAACAATAATGTTTTCTGAGTCAAGAAAATTGGTCAGTCTGTTGTTTAAAACTCCAGAGTAAAGTTTACTGACATTGGATAACAGACTAATTCCTCTATAATTCAATGGTACACGAGGGTCTGATAAAGAACATTTTGGAATTGGCTTAATAATTGCATTCCCCCACATAGAGGGAACTTTACCACAACTAAAACAAAAACGGAAAAGGAGACATAATAAATTAATTGCACGTTCATTTTTCAGGATCTCGTATGGTATCTTGTCAGGACCTATAGCCTTGTTACGTTTTGAGTGATTTACCACTTTCACAACTTCATCTAAAGATATTTCAGCATTCAGAGAATTATTAATACTAGAATTGTTCCCATTACACACATTATTTTTCAAGATGAACTTTTGTATTTATAACACTAGCATAAAAAGAATCATCAAAATCAGATTCCATATCACCGATTGATAAATTATAAAGACCTTCAAAATCATTTTTCCATTTCCTCAATACTTCGTTTAAATCACATGTAATAGAGTTATTTTCTCCATAGACTTGTAATGGAATGTCTTTGCTTGACTTGGGACCAATTTATTAATGT
Organism: Glandiceps talaboti; assembly: GCF_964340395.1. Classification (NCBI taxonomy): domain Eukaryota; kingdom Metazoa; phylum Hemichordata; class Enteropneusta; family Spengelidae; genus Glandiceps; species Glandiceps talaboti. The sequence continues at coordinate 19,816,460 of NC_135562.1, read as the reverse complement.
GACGCCAAACTTCAGTGGGATTTTCAGTATTCAGATATTCAATATTTGACATAATTCGCTTATAATATGCCCTTTTTTCGCTTCTGTATTTTTTATCAAACCTTCGCTGAGCACTTAGAAAAGTTTGTTTGCTATCTACACGACTCTTTTTTGAATGTGATTTACAACTCAAAAAAACGCCGTTCCATCGCCCTCATTTCTTTCCAGAGATTAGTTAACTCATCTGTCCAAAATGGCTTAGAAATTTTCAACCTCTTAGTATTTTCATGAAAAATACATTGACAAAATAAACTATATGTGTTGTCAATATCCAATTGATTTTGTCGACACGCTTGAATGGAATCAATAATTTGAATGATCGCATCTCTGTACATAGCAGAGTCAAGAAAATCTGCTGGAATACTAGAGACATTATACTTTCTTTGACGGTCACCGTCAGCAGGGTTACTTGGCCCATCAGAGTGAGGCGTATAAATAATTGACTCAGAAGTTGAAAATAAAACAGAGAGTACAGAATGGTCAGGTAACGCACTGTCACTTAACAACCCATGCAGACCATAAGTATCAATTAACTGAGAAACTGGTAACACATGAAACTCTTTACAATATTTAACATTCTCATGCGACAAAACAAAATAATCAACTACTGATTTCCCCCTGTGAGAAATAGATGTAAAGTTATTGTTTTCTGGAGACACTGTACCATTCAAAATACACGTCTTTGTGTCTTTCAAAAATTCCAATAAGCTTTCGCCATGTTTGTTTACGGTATTGTCAAGATGAAATCTCTCATTTATATCATCAACATCTGGAATGTAATCACGTAAAGAACCAACTCTGGCATTTAAATCTCTACAAATGATGACATTATCAACTTGACAATTCATATATAATTGACAAATTAGGTGGCAAAAAAAAATTGGTAGAATTTCTTCCCCAAACGGAGTTTTCGGGAGATAAGTAGCATGCGTAGACTAGGAAGCTGTAATCAGTAAACTTGTTAACAAACTTAATACCAAGTATACCGTCGTGAGATTTATCACATATGGAAACTGAATATGAATTAAATAAATTATTCTTTACAAGAATACCCACCCCGCCTGATGCACGAATGGCATTTTTATGTTGATAACTGTATGAAAATTCACGAAATTTGACCGCGGCCTTTATTTTTGCCGATAAAGTCAAATGACAGTCAAACTTTCAAGGCAATTTTTATTTTCAATAATTCAGTTTTAGTCATCATTGATCAGCTAGGAGTTATAATTTCTATGCGATGTTTTAAAAATAATAAACACAATTGGCCCATGTATTTTCCAGATATAAACTTCATCTCATGTGATTTTCTTGTTGCTTGTTTATGTGTAAACATGTTTTTCATCAAAGAACATTTCACTTTACGTATATTTTTTTGTGTCGAAAATATGTCACTTGGATAAGTCACGATGCACTCTGTGATCAATCGATAAAAATGTTGTAATTCTTTCCGAGCATTTGCTGGAATTTCCACTTCTCAGAGAGCCTTATTCATAATAATGTTGGTCATGTTGTATTTAAAGATTCAAACTCTATAAAAGCATCAAATTCTATGAATATTTAGACTGAAGTAGGATTTCAACGTTAATGCACGATAAATATGCACAGACAGGCTGCGCAGACGAATGTCCAGACTGTGTGTAGAGCTACAGTCTGGACATTCGTCACGCATGCGCAGAAAATATAAACACATTGTGCTACATGGTGGACTGTCAATACGGTAGATGCCATACCAAAAACACAATTTGCTGTATCTAACGTTTACACTAGTCTCAAAAAAGTTACGTGGATTATTCCAATTATGCCCGAGAGAGATAAAGCACACAATTGTATTGGTATATTGGTATTACATGCAGCACGAAAACTCCTCGAAGCCATATTATGTGACCACGTTTCACAATCTACGGTAAGAACCATTGGATGATTGGGTTGGGTACATCCTCACCTTTTTTCAACATATATTTTCGCCGTGTTAGTATCGTTACCAACATTCAGATTATAATAAATGTATTGAAATGATATCAAACAACAGGTAAGACTAATAATTCATGTTAAGATGTACACTGTTGTAATTTGTATGCACGTGTATACTATTATGATAATGTTTGCATGTATATGTATTTGTACAGTGACATTAAATGTTACCTATGTACATTTGCTTAAATAAAAAGTCTTATTCTCCAAATTTACCATCTGTTGAATAAAAATTATCAATTTATTTGATTTATATAAATATAATACAGTGTATAAAATATATACAGTATATCAAAATTATAATTATATTATACCAGTATATTGATGGTGGAAATCGAGGGATCTGATTTGTCTAGGCATCGAACTAGCGCGTCTAAAACGAGTGATAATGCACTGCTGGTACGATAATGCACTGCTGGCACGCGTTCAAATTCTGTTCGTCTACGAGCGTTGAGTTGTAGTCCGCCGTGATACTGATAGTGAACTCTTCAAATTGTCAGAGGCGGATTTTCTCTCAATGAGACAATATTTTATGAGAAATTATGAAGGAAATTTCGAGAGCAACCCAGTCATCGCGTATTTGTTCAAACCATCGCCTACTACATGTACTAAGGTCAAGGCGCTATAGCGCTAGGCATGCACGAGATCGGTCCCAGCCTCGGCGCGGCGCGGCTGGAGTGGAAACATTGGTGAGCTGTCCTGTCCTGTCATAAAAATGAAGCAAGTGAAAGAGGTTACACTGGCCGACTTACCATTAATCTAAATAGAAATTTGTCTGGGATCCTGTCCTAGAGTATCAGTCATCAATCCGAGAGGGAAATCCTCAAACCCGAAAATCTACTGACGTAACTTCCAGTAATATAAATACATTGTAAATATCAACCTGTCTATCATCATTTCACCGAGTCGCGAATTCAGCCGGGAACGATCGAAGCACGCTGTATTCAATAAACCACTTCAAGTTTATACCTTGAGTCAAACAGGTTGTTTATTCATCACTGTGCACTTTTAATGAGCCGATCAATGTACAGATTATCCCTAGAAACGACGAGCAGATAAAATAAATCCAGTCGCTGCACGACGTTCACATTGAGGCCAAGATCAGCTGTCTTGAAAAGCAGCGTTATTGTTATGCAAATTAGACACAGAGGCGCATATGAAACGAGAAAACGTTATTTCTTATCTTGTTTCCGATATTTTCAATATACTGGTATAATATAATAGCGATAAACCACCCCTGGGGAAGGTATACCACTCGGTTTTGACCAGTGAACTCAATATATGCACTCGCTATCGCTCGTGCATATATTTCGTTCACTGGTCAAAACCTCATGGTATACCATCCCCAGGGGGTGGTTTATTGCTTAAATATTAACATTGTACCTTGGTATACGTAGCTGGTTTTCAAGTGAAGAGCTGTAGTATCTATGTACAACTGATTAAAGTTACAGACACTATATATGTTTATAATGTAGATATATATATATATATGATTGGTAAAAATCACACTCTCACCATAAGTATACATTTTGTGCAATTCAATATTTCACTATAGTTAATGAGCCATAATGCTGATTATCACTCAGTGACCCATACAAAACCATTGGCAATTCCTCAATATGAGACGTACTAACTGACAAAACTAAAGAGCCATAGCGATTATGGTTGTCTCTTGAAGAGCTGGAATGAGAATGTGTATCTACAAAAATTATTCTATTATTTACAAACATAAATAAATATGAACGACCATTTCGTATGTATATGAGTGCAGTGTTGTTCGTGTGTATGAGTGAGTTGGATGAGGTAATGTAGAAGGTGTGATTGGTTTGTTTGGGAAGAATTGACCTTTAGATAGACAGGGCCTACTTCTTGACCAATGTCCCTCACATGTAGCAAAGGACTTAGAAATGTAACTGCATCGTGGACACCAAAGTTGAGTTGTCCAGTACATGTATGTGATGAATGCATTTGTGTTATGTAATCATCATGTATTGCATTACCATTCAGTATGCAGTGTATTAACATCTGAAGAAATGCTGGACTGAGAGATTGGTCAGGAATGTGGGAAGAAGAATGACTGATTTGTGAGATAAAGTTTGATGAGAAGAGAATGGCAATCAGTGTACATGCATTACTTCCTGTCAGTGTAGGGTTATAGTGCATGTTAGACTGGCAGAGATCCAAAGGGAGTGTCCATATATTTACATGTTTGTGAGAAGAAGCAGGAATGGATAGTTTTGTTAGATAGATGAACTGTGTGGGCATATGATTCTGCATGCATTGTATTCTTGTTTTCATTGACTGTGGACCTGTTTGTGGATGGTTGTCTCCTGTGTGTGGTGGGTTGATCTCTGTGTGTGGTGGGTTGTCCCCTGTGTGTTGTGGGTTGTCTCCTGTGTGTGATGGGTTGATCTCTGTGTGTGGTGGGTTGTCTCCTGTGTGTGGTGGGTTGTCTCCTGTGTGTGATGGGTTGATCTCTGTGTGTGGTGGGTTGTCCCCTGTGTGTGGTGGGTTTGTTTCTCTGTGTGGTGCTTTGTCTTTGTTTTGTGTTTCTTTATGCTGGACATGCGATTGTTGGATGTCTCTGTGAGAGTCTGTAGTGTTCATTTCCTTTTCTGTGTTAGCTTCTGTAATGTTTGCGTATGTTGGCATGACTATTGGAGAGTAGTTCTTAATTTCATTTTGTAATGTGTTTGTGAATGTGCATGACTGATAGAAGTTACTGTCTGCTGTATTTGTACATGTATGTTGTTCATAGTCAGTTTTGTCAGAATCTTGGCTTATGCCATCATGAGAAACATCTGGATCCTCATTCGATTTTTCTAGTATTGTCTTATTTAATGCAGTTGCCAATAATTCAAGAAGAAGGAGTGGAGTACACGTGAGGCAACCATTTCCGTGTATATAAGTATTGAAACAGACTTGGTGATAACAATGCCAACATGGAAGTAGTACTATCTCTGCTTTTGAGGATACTTTCGGTTGCTGACAGTTAATATAGTCACACCTGAAAGGCAGTTTGAGAAATAAATGTAATTACCATAAGTTAATAAAGACAAATTGAATATTGTACTAAATGTATGTGCAGATTCAAAGTTAAATTATTCAGAACTAAACCATAGAAAGTCAAATTGAATTACGGGATAACATTGTGCATGATTGTATGTACCATGTCAGATAAGCTGTCAAGGTACAGTTCTTTATTAGCAATGTTCATTTCTCTGTTACATTGTAAAATGGCAATTTTAAAGTTCACAATAAGTCATTAATATGTAAATTCTTACTTACTGTAAACTCTTATTTGGTTCACTGTCAGGTTGTTTGGAGAGGAAATGGTAGCCCAATGGAAGACACCTGTTGTCGATGACATTATCAAATGTTGGTAAGTGGTATCTCGAATACACACCATTCACTGGTAACTGGAAATAACATAAAATCAAAAATAGAGAAAAAACAGAATGACTCAAAAATACTTCAGTAGGAAATTTTTTTTAAAATGTATGTATTTAACAGTGATAAAATATCTGATGAATTATGCATTATCAATTCACAGGATACACAGGACAATGTTGAATTTTCACTATCCCATCACCACTATCAACATCTACAGAGATACGAAAAATTCATAATTATCCTTACTTTCAGTGTTTTGCCTTGATTTGAAGCCACTTGCTGAAATAATGATACATTAAACCTGGCGGTCCTTCCTGCCAATACCCACATATTACCAATAGAATCACCCTTCTTTGTTGGGTTGTATCTCAACAACTTCTCTACTGGTGAAGGTTCCTGCAGATTGATATTTTTGGCTGCCTTTCTAATGTCATCTGCAACTGTACTATATCTGGTGTGAGCAGCCAGTAGGCTGTGGAATATCTCTATTTTCTTCTCAGTCATGATGGGTAAGTGCATTAGCCGAACATGGTGATAATCAGGGAAACTGTTCATCTGAAACAACATGTCACTCAACCAAGACAAAGTAGCACGATTATAATGATGTCTATGAAAACATATAAAAGAAATGATAACATATCTCATGCTTTGAAAGTAAAGACCAGTATCACCAGAGCGGAAAATGACAGAATAGAGGAAGAATGCAAGAGGTACAAGGGTATCCAACAAATACAACAGAGATGTGTATTCTATGTCTTTGCAAGGGCCAAACTGGTCAAGTATGGCTTCACGAACAAGGGTCCATCCAAGGTATGCAGTTGTAATTACCAGGGACACCCTGTGTGGCTTTGGACGATTGGCCAGTTTGCCCCTGAAGACATCAGAATACAACTTCTCAAAGAAAAAATGATAGAGAATAACTGAGGTCTCAGCAAAATTAAGATAAATATGAAATGAACCTAATTCAGGAACTAAACCAACAAGTGGTGACATGTCAGATGAACGAGCTACCAACCGCTTTAAATTCAACCATGTTGGCCAATCACCTGTCGCGGGCATTGTGAACTGCTTTAAATAGTCTGCTAGTTCAGGTGTGCAGTCAAATATGTTATCGACTGTTGACACATAGTCTGTGTACTTTTTCAGGGTCTGTTCTTGACAATCAATAAGAAGTGACGTGTTTAGGGTGTCGTAGTCATGTTGATCACACTGTGAATATACTCTGTAAATGCAACAGGTAAACAAGTCAGTACTACCAATAGTGCACCTAATTTAGCAAAAATATGGCATAATATAATCGTCATCATCACATGATTAATCTGAGTACTATGATTGGACCCATACATTAAATTATGTGAATCTACCATAGTTAATATATGTTATCACTAGGCTAGCATTTGGTATGTTTGTCAAGACATACCCCAGTGACATCACAACACCAAGGTGTAATTCACATTTAGCTTTTTAAACATCCAATTAAACTTCTAATATTTTGTAAGAACTTTGAAATACATTGTACAATGGGATTCAAAGTCCTATGGAACTAAGCCTACTTCATCCTCCACCCCATTCTATAAGTCACACATTGAATGAGATGACATCTGTGTCACAACTGTTTTACAGACGACTGTTGACCAATACAGTTGATCTAACTAGTGTATGTAAGAATCATGAAGGTCTTTAAAAGATAGTGAACCTTGGCTCACTTGTAGTATGAATGTATTATACACAAATGATGCAAATACATCACTAGAATCTCACCTTAATTCTTTGATACTTTTCATGGCTCTGCTGATGTCAATGGTGTGATAATGTTGTGGTAGGTTTTCATAAAAGGAATAGATCAACATTGAAGCCATGAAGTGGGCAAAGTCCTCTTGTAAAATCTTGGGATTAGCACCACCTCTGACAATCTGACCAGCAAGATCGATTTCAGAATGTGGTTTTTGTGGCCTTCTAATTGCATCAATAGGTGGCAGGTCAAACATACTAGTAGCCATATTGATGACACTTGAGGCTTTGTTAGTCCGGTCTGGTAGTCTCGGTGTCCTTATGACTGTATAATCATCGATTATTAACATTCCAAATTTTTCCTTCTGTCAATGTAAAAGATCAAAAAAATGTTTTGTTGATTATATTTCTTTAAATAGGAACAAAGATAATGCTGACGTTACTATTATAGCTTTATAGGTTTTGTATGACCTCTCAAAAAGACAGCTATAAACTGGACAAGTGTGGCTCAAAAGAGGCCTCAGTCTGAAAGGCCAGCTATTGGTCTGCTTTTGTGACTACTCACTACCCCACTTGTGAATGTCCATGAGATGTGTTAAAAACTTGAACTCCCCAAGATACATCAGTAATAAATTATGGCAAAGTGTAGAAAATACTCTAGAAAATTTGAATTTACCTCCAAGATATTTGATATTTTAGTTGCCACTATTTGGTTGTGACCACTGGCTATCCTGTTTTTAGTTCTGCGTATTGTCCTTGGATTCAGTCCAAATCCAAAAACTGGACCTAATGCCAGTGCTGTACTTGATGTACCATGTTGCGCCATGTGCTGACCAACTACCATAGGAATTTCATTTGTAACTTGTGACCTAAACACAAGAAATATCAGATAGTTGTTGAATATTAATCAAGAATTGTACTAACATGACTTCTTTTTTTTAAATATAGGTAGAAAGTGTAAAGAAGATGTTGAAGTCCTACAGTTACCTGAAATAGCAAAGTGTATGCAACAATGAAGATGTGCGTTGGTGTTGTAAAACCTCCCTGGACACACTGTGTTGCTTGTCGGTAGAGATCGACTTGTGTATCATATGATAGAGTCCTGGCGCATGTTGCTCTGAAAATGACAACATACGGTTGTAGTCCATCAAAGGTGTTGGATTCTCTTGAACTTTGAGGGACTGTTGAAGTTTGCCAACAAGGCTTGGGAAATCTGCAAAATACCCAAAAAGAGAGAATGATACATTGACCACATCAATTTACAATGTAATATACTCTGTTCATGGACATTGACTAGCTACATGAAACTTAAAAGATGAAAGATTATACAGTTTGGCCACTAGGGGTGCTATGACAGATTTTTTCAAAATTCAAGTAGTTGCATCTTACATGTTTGAACTCGTTCTGTACCACCACCATTTCACTGTAAAACATAGTATTCTAGGCAAGATATTTTTTTGTATATATTGATATGTTATTTTTACAAACTGTTCTATCTTCTTTCGCTGATAAGTAGTTAATCTGACAATGTATGCCATGATATAGAAAATCACAATGAAATAAAAAAAAAAATGAAAAAAGTTTTCAATTTTGCAATTAGTATGTATAATGTTTAAATTAATGATGTATGCATGGAGTCTGAGTATTGATATATTTCAACAGAAATTGCTACCTCGCACTGTTACATCCTCACCTTGCAAAGTTATTTCATCCGGAGAGTTTGTTTCTCCAGAGTCTCTTGGTAGATGATCATCATCGTTGTCGTCGATAGAATTAACTGTCTCCTAGAAAGATATCAAGGTAAAATTGTAATATTCAGTGTATCTTGTGAACAATTTTTGAAGGTGTGTATTGTTTTTTTAAAAATGGAGAAATATTACTTGAACGTTCTAATATAAATTACTTCTTAAAAATTAAATTTAACATTTTTAATATTCAAGTTGCTAAAATAATTATTTTACTTGAATATATTACTATTTATTTATTTATTTATTTATTTATTTATTTATGTATTTATTTATAAATATTTATGCTGTATAGAATAAAAAATATTTAAAATTCGATAAATTTGTTCAGTTGAATCTTGACTTGTGTGCACTGTGTGACTTGTAAAATTGGATATTAGTATCAGACTTACCTTTCGTTTCTGAGGAGGAACATAAAGTGGATGGTTTAGAAATGGAGATTCCAAGCTGTCTACCATCTTTCTACATTTTCTGCAAATTTGTGTACCACCTATCTCAGTATGACAAAGCTCTTTAAAAAATGTCAACAAACGTGTAGGACATGGTTGGAGTGACCCGGAGTGTGGCCATGGTGATGGACAGACACACTTTGACTTTCTTCTTAATAAATCGTAGTGATGTCTACAAAGAAAAGTATTTCTCCCACCTCCACACTACACCAAATCCATCATATTCTAACATATGTTGATGAGAATACATAACCATACGCCATGTATTCTGACAATATTCAGACAAATTCTCATTTAATAGTATTCAGATAAGAATTGCTTGGAATATGACGACATATGTAGTATGTTGATATGAATATGGTTGACATACCAGAATATGCATAATATTTTGATATGAATATCATAGGCAATACTAACACCGATATTTGCATCCGAAAATGAAAGAGGGTATTTTGAGCATACCAAATATGATAACGTGAATACTTAGGAATTCTCATCTTAGTATTCCAAAATGAGAATATTGTTTCAACAACTAAGAATATCGTTTCCATACGTCCATATTTTGATATGAATTAGTATACCATACTGGCATTCATATTTATATGTGTATGTAACGGAGAATACTTTGAATATTCCAGAACTCGTATTGCATTAAATATAGGTATAAAAACTAAATTATATCAATGTGTACCAATACATTCTTCAACCATGTTTGCTATCACACAAATGCATGTTCCAAATTTTCCATGTCACAATTATTAAAATTATTCATTTCCGAAATTTGGTTAACTTCGTTGTCATAATGTCCATGACTAAGTGTTTTAATGGATTGCCTATCACGATGTTTTAGTGTCAAACACAACAGTGAAAATGGTATTGCTAACTTTAAGTAATTGTTAACACACACAGCCGACATAATTAAATTATAGAAAATATGAAATACTTTATCAATATGATTCAAAGTAAAACTTTATCAGTGTGAAATCGATGGTCCGTTTGTTTCAGTTTTTGGGTCATGGCAACCACCCAACAATCTTGGTTACTCAGACTTTCCACCACCAGTCTACCTCGGCCATGAAGCGAGCTGTCAGCGGTGAACTGGGTAGCCGAGAGTACTAGAGGAAACCATAGCAAACGAACAATGAAAACGAAATGATTAGTTTTACTCTTAGAACAGCGCCACCAACGACTGCCTTACAATCCCAAGGAAATCAAGAAAATATTTCCACTAGTGTAGCGCCCGCTAGTAACGACTTCAGAAAATAATATTAACCCCTTTTATTTCCATATTTTGAACTTTTAAATCGGTCCCTTGGTGTCACTATAAGTGATGTTTTACGACCGTTTAGGCTACATTTACCAGACGGCTTTACTCTTTCGGTCGAGCATGATCTACATACATACATACATACATACATACATACATACATACATACATACATACACACACACACACACTCACTCACTCACTCACTCACTCACACACACACACACACACACACATACATACATACATACATACATACATACATACATACATACATACATACATACATACATACATACATACATACATACATGCATGCATACATACATACATACACGAATACACACAGAGCTCACGTTAGATTATGTTACAGGAAAGCCCTCCATCAGTATCTTCGTCTAAGGTATGTCCGATTTTTAGACAATGTTACCGATTCTATCCGATAAAAATCTCTGTCGGTGAAGGCCCTTCCTCATCTCTGTCAATGTTATCCAAAATGTTAGACTTTTAGACGATATTATAGATAATATCGATATAACGTTAACAAGTGCAAGGTCCTGACGTCCTCGCTGACCCTGACATTTAAATTCAATTTAGTCAAATGTCGTAATTGTGTCTTTTTAAATATGTAAATAGCAATGCATTACATATGGTTGTACAAAGAAAACATATACCTTTTCTTTTATGTTGATAGGCAAAACTGTTTTTAATAACACAATCTTTTATAAAATGTTGACAACTCAACGAGAAGCACTGTTGAGGCTTATATACTTCAGGGTCATAAGTAACTAATAGACACAAATTAGGGCCTGGCTTGATAGGCACATTTTAGAGCAATTATCGTGGGGGGGAAATATTCATAACATATCCATCTGTAACAAACTAGAATTATCACGAAAGTTTGTAGTGTGCATCTGACTACGTTATACTAGCTGCCTCATGTCACATGACAGAGACGAAAGAGAAACTAGCCATCACTGGACAAATAAATTGTGTGCATGACACATATAAGCCAAGATTCGGTTACCAGAATGGATGACAATGTGATTAGCTTTTGTGTTACACAGACATTGGTTAAACAAGAGAACAAAGGAAATGTTTATTCCATCTCTTCTTCGTACTTCATCAACACTTCGGAACTGTAGTCCAGCTCTATGACCGTTGCTTGGGCATTCTCACATAGTTCTCTTTTGCGTACCATTACCGTACGCGTGCTCCTCCAGGTCTATATATAATAAAGAGGAAATAATGAATGATGATTGCTTCAATCAATATGACATTTCAATACGTTAGCAATCTTTTGCATATCAAGACGTTTATTGGTATTGACAAGAGAAAAACAAACGATTTCAAGTCGAATGGAATACTATTATGTAACGATAGTTCTATTTGCAGAGAAGAATGATTCCAATCTTTGGTGACATTTGTAAAAGATATATTTAGTGTCTCAAATTCAGTACAGCAAACGTACTTCCCCTATTTTCTTTCAGAATATATTTACACAAGGAAGGCAGTATTGTGTCCTAACCACTGGACTGGCTTTGGATGTATGTTAGCTTTACTGTACAGTAACGTTACCGTCGATTGTAATGATATGGGAATGTCAAAATACTGATAAAACCAAGACAATGACATCACTACACATAATGATCGTTAACCTATTATTGGAGGTCACATAATTGATATATATATATATATATATATATATATATATATATATATATATATATATATATATATATTGCCACTTAAAATAACTACATGGCTACCATGAGGTACAGTTTGACATTGTGTGTATGACAAATGTTACCTGGTTAAAATGGATGACGGCGATTTGTCACCAGTTTATGTCTGACACAGACTAGCAGGGACTTGGTTAAATGGTTGACGATGATTTGTCACCAGCTTATGTCTGACACAGACTAGCAGGGACTTGGTTAAATGGTTGACGATGATTTGTCACCAGCTTATGTCTGACACAGACTAGCAGGGACTTGGTTAAATGGTTGACGATGATTTGTCACCAGCTTATGTCTGACACAGACTAGCAGGGACTTGGTTAAATGGATGACGATGATTTGTCACCAGCTTATATCTGACACAGACTAGCAGAGACTTGGTTAAATGGATGACGATGATTTGTCACCAACTTATGTCTGACACAGACTAGCAGAGACTTGGTTAAATGGATGACGATGATTTGTCACCAACTTATGTCTGACACAGACTAGCAGGGACTTGGTTAAATGAATGACGATGATTTGTCACCAGCTTATGTCTGACACAGACTAGCAGGGACTTGGTTAAATGGATGACGATGATTTGTCACCAACTTATGTCTGACACAGACTAGCAGGGACTTGGTTAAATGGTTGACGATGATTTGTCAACAGCTTATGTCTGACACAGACTAGCAGGGACTTGGTTAAATGGTTGACGATGATTTGTCACCAGCTTATGTCTGACACAGACTAGCAGGGACTTGGTTAAATGGTTGACGATGATTTGTCACCAGCTTATGTCTGACACAGACTAGCAGGGACTTGGTTAAATGGATGACGATGATTTGTCACCAGCTTATGTCTGACACAGACTAGCAGAGACTTGGTTAAATGGATGACGATGATTTGTCACCAACTTATGTCTGACACAGACTAGCAGAGACTTGGTTAAATGGATGACGATGATTTGTCACCAACTTATGTCTGACACAGACTAGCAGGGACTTGGTTAAATGAAT